>NC_133618.1:320027211-320627211 GCF_048593235.1 Sminthopsis crassicaudata
TCTCTGTCTCTCTCTGTCTCTGTCTCTCTCTCTCTGTCTCTGTCTCTCTCTCTCTCTCTCTCTGTCTCTCTCTCTCTCTTCCCTGTCTTTTTCTTTCTTTCTGTCTCTGTCTCTCTCTGAATTTCTCTCTCTGTCTTTCCGTGTCTCTGTCTCTGCATGACTCTCTGTCTCTGTCTCTGTTTCTCTCTCTCTCCATGTGGCTTATCTCCTTTTCTCTTCCTCCTCCTCTCCCATGATTGCCTATCAGCATACATTTGTACAATAAGGAAAAAACATGAGGCAATATCCACTATCAGAATATTTTCTCCACTGAGTGGAGCCCATCAGTTGAAGAATAGGTGAATAAATTATGATGTATGAATGTGATGAATATTAATTATTGTTCTATAAGAAATGACCGGCAGGATGATTTCAGAAAGGTCTGGAGAGATTTATATGAACTGATGCTGAGTGAAATGAGCAGAACCAGGAAAACATTATGCATAGCAAGAGTATATGATGATCAATTCTGATGAATGTGGTTCTTTTCCACAATGAAATGATTGAGGCCAGTTTCAATGATCTTGTGATGAAGAGAGCCATCTACACCCAGAAAAAAGACTGTGGGCACTAAGTGTGGATCACAACATTGTGTTTTCACATTTTTGTTGTTTTTTGTTTTCTCATTTTTTTCCCTTTTTGATCTGATTTTTCTTATGTAGCATGGTAATTGTGGAAATATGTAAAGAACAATTGCACATGTTTAACATATTACTTGCTGCCTAAGGGAGGGAGTAGAGGGAAGAGAGGAAGAAAAAAAATTGGAACAAAGTTTTTCAAGGGAAAACAATCTATGCATATTTAAAAAATAATATTTTTTCCCATTTAAGAGCAGTTTCTGGAAAGTCAGAGATGATAAGTAAATGAATAAGAACATGCAAGCTCCTATGTTTTCCATAGATATTTTCCATGTGATATTCTTAACTCAAGAAAATATTAAATCACAGCATAAACAATCCATATAGACACTGAGAAAATAAATCTTAAATTACCCTATAGTCAGAAATTAAATTCATGAGAAGTCAAAAGAATATCTGTCAAAAAAAAAAAAATTTAATGTAGATAGGAGGCCACCAGTCAAATGGAAATAGTGTTATGCCACAGTTCTCTTTTATTATCCTGACTCAGTTTCCCTAATTATCCTGACTCAGTTTACCTAAATTGTCCTGCTTCCGTTTCCCTGAATTGTTCTGTCTCAGTTCCTAATTGTTCTGGTCAATCCTGCAATACCACCCCTTCCTCCTAATCAGAATATTTGATAAGGATAAAACTATCTTAGACATCATGACCCCAGCCCTTCCCTACTTATCAGAATGCCTCTCCCAATTCCAGAATGTCCAGTGCTCCCCCCAATCCTGTCAGAGTCCTGTTCCCTCTCTTAGCACTCTGACTCCGCCCCTACCTCTGTCTACCCCCTGTATTTGAGCCACATGTATATATATATATATATCACTGAGAACCCACATTGACTGCTGGACAGTCTCATTCAGCCCTGGGACCAAACCATGGATTCATTTGGTCCCAGTAAATCTCTCCCTTTCAAATAAATTATTAAAAACTCTCTAATCTCTGTCTTGCCTCAGTTTCCCCGGCATTACAATAGCAAACATATTTTTCTTTGGTAAAAATATGTTGATGTCTATCCCAGTCTAACATGGGAAAAGATTCTGAGCTCTAAACTCCCACTCCCCAAACTCATTTTGGGAGAATTATAGGTAGACTCCAAGATACCTAGGTTTACTGAAAACCCAGATGAGCACTAATTCAAATAGTTTTTGTGAGTGGAATTATCGTAAGTAATTTGAGAAATCTTCTTCAAGTACCTAAATTACCTTAAGTGCAAAATTGTGGAATAATTAGGATGTTCTTGAATCAGCAGGGAGTAGTCCTTTGGACACTGAAATATCTAAAATTGCAAGAAGGACAAACAAGGTTGACTGACCTTTCAGTCATTCCATTTACAAATAATCTCAATATTACTAGCTTTCCTGAGGTTGTTCAGTCATTTTTCTGTCATGTTCAACTCTTCATGACCCCATTTAGAATTTTCTTGGCAAAGTCACTGGAATATGGATGCTGCTGCCATCTTCAAGTCCCTTGTCTCCCCTCTTCAGTCTACAGACCCAACTAGGCAGGGCCAGTTCTACATCCCTTGCTGATCTGAAGCAGCTCCAGAACATGAGAACTTCATCCCTTTGCCCCAAGTGAATTTGGGTTCTAACTGCTTGAGGGAAATGATGGGTGCAGCTTCTAGGGGAGATATGGCAGTAACCTTAAGGCTACATGGCCTTGGGAGTGCCTTAGCTCCACAAGCAATGCTGGCTGTCAGATAACAATCTCCTGATCAATAATAACAAAGTTTCTGAGACCCTTAATGAGGATGCATACCAAACCACTCTTCAACCCCACCTCAAAGACTATTCCTCAATTCTACCTCTAAGCTATAAAATTAGCATATCAGTGACATGAAGCACCTGATCTTTCTTTTGCCTATAAATTTATCTTCTTGCTCCTGGTTCATTGCTAAATTTTTTTGGAATTTAGCCCGTTTCAATTGGCATTGCAATTATAATAAACTTTGCCCCTTGACTTGGAAAAAAAATACTTGGAGTTATTTTACAGATGAGGAACTGGGGCAAACAGGATTTAGTGACTTGTGGTGGGTCACACAGCTAAAATTTTCTTAGGGTTGATTTGAACTCTATCCACTCTGCTGCTTCCATGCTCTCCTGGAGCCATGGACAAAAGTTGAATTATAAAAGGAGATCAGACAAGAGGGGGACACTGAGGAAGTATAATTCTTTGAGTGACAGAAATCTATTTCTGATTAAGCCATCATGTACATAAGTAGAGACAACTGAGCTGCAAACCTAGAGGAAAAGGACTAAAGAAAGGAAATAATCCTTATTATGGGAGGCATCCCAGGGCAGTGGAAATTTATCAGTATGATAAAGTATTGGTTTGGGAGTCTAAGAACCTGGTTTAAATCCCAGTCTTTTAGCTTATTACCTATGTGAACTTGAGCAAGTCACTTGATTTCTCTTGGGCTCTTGTTTAATTTTCTATAAAATGAGAGATTTGGCCAGATATGGTTGCCCATGCTTATAATCCCCATTACTGGGGAGGGTAAGTCTGGTGTATAGCTTAAGCTCAAAAGTTCAGGGCTGCAGCAGGGCCCATGCCAGTCAAGAGTCTGCACAAAGTTCAGGGCTAAATATTTTGGACTGAACAACCCCCTTTTGAAGAAAGAGAGCACTCTGGGCCATGATTTCTTGAGGATACATGTCCTCTGTTTCCCCATTCCCTTTCTTTGATTTTACAGTTTTGTACCCAGAGTCAAGAGTAGGGAACAATATCTGGGTGGAGATCCAAAAACCAAAGCGTGTGCACACACATGTGCGCGCACGTGTGTGTATGTATGATGATGATGATGACGATGATGGAAGGGCCATGTTAGAACCTCCAAAATTCAGTGAAAACAAAACACTTCAAAGATGGTTAATATCACTACTTACCCCACCCCACCCCCAGCTCCAATAACAGATCTAAAGCCAGCATACCTCTTTCCTTTAGGCTATCCCAAATTCAATATCCTGGAGCCTCCCTCCCAAACCCAAGAATAGGAAAGATTTGAGAAAATATCATCTGCCAATCTTTAGACATCCTCTGATCCAGCTTGGAAGGGGTTATGAGAGAAGCAGAGATGCGATGTCTTCTGAGGGGAGCTAGATTTCTGTGAAAGCAAGTTAGGATTGTGAAAGGAAGAATTCTAAAATGAAGAGAAATTCTTCAGCTGTACAATGGGGCTCTAAAAGGCCCAATGGAAGGAGAAGACAGAAACAAATAACTTAGGAGAGGTGAGGCTGAAGTGGATGAGGATACAGTTTAGCAGGGTAAAAAGGTTTTCTTCTGGTGTTCTTGCTGTTGTTCAGGTATTTTTCAATCATACTTGACTCTTCATGATCCTATTTGGAATTTTCTGGGCAAAGATGGTTCTGAGAAAACCAAAAAATGGTTTTTATCATTCCTTCTTTAGCTCATTTTACATTTGAGGAAACTGAGGCAAACAGGGTTACATGACTTGCCCAGGATCACCCAACTAGTATCTGAGGCCAGATTTGTACTCAGAGAGTCTTCCTGAATTCAATCTTCCTGAATCCAGGCCTGACCTTTTCTAGATAGTGCTTAGAGAGCACCACCTTTACATCAAAAGGGATCCCGAGAAGAAGAGAAAAGAAGGGAGTTTGTTAGTCCAAGAGTGGTAGATTTCTGCCTTTTCTCCCAATTTCTACCTTTATATCCCTGTACAACAAACATGTCCCAGATCTTGGGATTCCTACTTATGATTCTTTACTTGCATTACAACTTCCACTTCCCATTCCTTCTTCTTCCCACTCCACTCCCATTTCTGTAAAGGAATCTCTCTAGCAAAGACCTAGAACCCACCTATGCTCCCTTCTCTGCCCAGATACAGATTTATGATTGCTAAAAGAGAGCTTCAGCCCCAAAGGAAGGGTCTTCTCAGTCCAGGAAAACACTGCATAGAGAATACCTACTTTTCAGATAAAGAAGGCTACACTTAGACCAGGGATTCTTAGTCATGTTCTTGGATGAAAGCATCAATTGTTTTTATGATTTGTTTTTTGACCCACTCATTCTTTAGTAAAAGAGGGATTCTTAGCCTGGGATTCACGACCTTTTAAAAATATTTAAATATTTTGATAATTGTATTTTCAATATAATTGTTTTCCTTTATAATTCTATGTATTTGATATTATGTATTTAAAAGCATTATTCTGAGAAAGGGTATATGAGTTTGATCAGATTGTCAACAGCATCCAAAAAGGATAAGAACTCCTAGCTTAGATTTTCTATCCTTTCTGACATTAACATGCCAGAAAACAAGAGAAACTCTTTCCTAATCAAAGAAGTATCTCCCAGAGCCCCAGCTGCTGAAATTAGAGACTTTGACATTTCAAAGATCCTAATTACTCCAATTTTTAAAAATTAAAATATGAAGCTAAATTAGGAATGAATGCTTTTCTACAACATGATTTCTTCCCTCTAGACACACACACACACACACTCTCACACTCATACACACACACACACACACACACGTGCATGCGTGCAAGTCCTCCTTTGATCTGCTATCTCCATAGGAGCTCTGAAAGCTTCTTGTTTCAACTTGTCTCTATGTCATATCTTGAAATAACTCTCCTGTGATCCCTTGAGGCTCCTTGCCTTTCACTGGGCTGTAGATTTCAACTGACACAAGTTAGTGTCTCATTCTAAATTATACATGGGCTACCACCTTATTTTGAATTTATCAATCCCATGCATATACGCGGTTTGAAATGTTTTTGGAATGGGCCTTGGGGAATGTGAGTGAAAAATTGGGAGAGTAATGTAAAGGCAGATTCTGTCAGAATCTGAGTATTTTGACTGATACTCATATTTTATATTTTAAGCAAGAAAAACACTTCATAAAATGAGGCCATTGGAAAGCTCTCCAATATGGGAGGAACAAGCAAGAGTTGGAAAGATTAACAGAAAACAAAATATGGCTCAGTTGAGTCAGGTGACTACAAACAAGAACCACTGGATACAATCAATATGTTATAAGTTGGAGACACTGCTGAGTTCTGTGAGTATTCTTTCTTTTAATGGACAAATGTATTTCAGGAAGTGATAACTTTAAAGTACACTGCTATAATCATAGTTAACTATTCACCTTATGCATAAAATTAAAGATATGTTTCCAAAAGAAAATGAGTCCCACAGTGGTCTGAATTAAAAGGTTTTAGTGAGGAAGGAATAAAAATAGTGACTAATCTCATGTAATGTTAGAATCTACCTTCTTTCTCTTCCTTTTTTTGACAAGTTTTCTTAATTCCATTCAACAAGAATTACATATCCATTATACATATTGAATCAATTCCATTCAATAGTAGGTACTTACTATACACATTTTTACCATTAAGCATATTAAGTGCCAACTAAACACATTATTACCACTGAACATATTAAGTACTTACTATACATGCTGAATTAATCCCATTCAACAAACTTTAAGTACCTACTATACACATTATTACCACTGAACATATTAAGTACTTACTATACATACTGAATCAATCCCATTCAACAAGCCTTAAGTACCTACTATACACATTATTACCACTAAACATATTAAGTACCTACTATACATATTGAATCAATTCAATTCAACAAGCATTAACTACCTACTATACAGATTATGTAGTGGATAGAGTTTCAGGCTAGGAATAAAGAAGACCTGTTTTCCAATCCTGCCATAGACACACTAACCATGCAATCTTGGATAAATCATTTATTTTTCTCAACCTTAGTTACCTCACCTATACTCTTCTGTAAAAAGAGAATGGATGTATAATGGGCATCTACCTCACAAATCTAATTGAGGTAGCATATGTAAATTGTCATATAAATGGTATTATTGTTAGGCCAAGAGTTAACTAACATTAGACATAATTAGGACCTAGGAGTACAAAGATAAAAAAAAAAAGTCCCTGACCCTAAAGAGTTTATTGAACTTATACTCCAACAGCTCAAGGTATATTGGAAAAATAATTTCTCCCATACTTGGAGATAGTCAGACTTTTCAGGCATCCTACTATTCTCTGGAATGTTATTGAATATGTGCTAATGATGTGCTGTAATACCACCTTCTGACAGTAGGTGTAGCCACATTCTTAAATTTGAAGTGTCAAGTCAAAAAGTTCCCAACTGGGGCAATTTTGGACATTCAAAATTCAATACATGAAACTCATTTAGAATAAAGATTTGTATAATGCGGAAAATACAAAAAAAAAAAAAAAAAAGCTATTTCACACTAATGGATTTTACCAGATTTTAAGCACATAGATCTGGCCATGTCATTCATTCCCTTCTCCAAAACCTTCTGTCTTCCCTAAGTCAAATTTCTTAACTTGGTATTGAAGGTCCACTATAACCCAGCACTACCCTACCTTTCACCTTTACATCATATCGCTTCCTTCCATGTACTCTAACCAAACTGACTTACTCTTCTTCCTGCTTACACATCCCATACTTTCCTGCCTCTGTCCCTTTGCTCACAACCTTCCCTCTGCCCCTTCTTCCACCCTCCAAATTGGAATCCCACCCTTCTTTTAGAATCTGCCTCAAAAACACCACCCCACCTTAAAGCCTGAGCCTGTGTACTGTTGGATTTCATATGTGAGTCCAAAATGACATTGCATTATAACATAGTACAATTGTAATTATTGAATTATTCAGCACGTGAGCTTTGGCATATATACTTTTGAACATCTGTTATGGCTCCTCAGACCTTTTTTTGCTTACTTCTAGAGTGTTAGCTGTGTCTCAGGTATTTAAAGTTGCCAGTGAAATGATCTTTGGATAAATGAGATGTTACGGTATTTTTCAGAGACTTACGTAGGTCCCTCCTAATAATAAAATCTTTCCCTACTCACATCAGCCATAGTACTTTGCTTCACATTCTATTATGCTCTTAGATATGCTAGTTATTTGGTCATCAAGACAAGGATGAGACCTTGAGTTCTCAAAAACTACATTTGTGAAGGACAAGATCTGGCTAGTCCTTAGAGAGCTTCAAGCACTGCCCTAGGCTGTGTATTTGGGTCTATGGACCAGTCTACCTGGATTTATCTGTGATTAATACTTTTAGTCAATGAAAATCTTGGCAATTATTGAGTCATTGGAGGATTGAAATCCACCCACACTGACAAGACCACAGATTCATTAATTTAGGAAAGAAAAGTAAATTACCATTTGTTGTTCAATCATTTTAGTCATATCTAATTCTCTGTGACCCTACCTGAGGTTTTTTTTTTTATTATTTTATAATTATAACATTTTTTGACAGTACATATGCATGGGTAATTTTTTTATAACATTATCCCTTGCACTCCCTTCTGTTCCAAATTTTCCCCTCCTTCCCTCCACCCTCTCCCCTAGATGACAGGCAGTCCCATACATGTTAAATGTGTTATAGTATATCCTAGATACAATATTATGTGTGCAGAACCAATTTTTTGTTGTTGCTGCAAAGGAAGAATTGGATTCAGAAGGTAAAAATAACCTGGGAAAAAACAAAAATGCAAACCGTTTACACTCATTTCCCAGTGTTCCTTCTCTGGGTGTAGCTGATTCTGTCCATCATTGATCAATTGGATCTGAGTTGGATCTTCTTTATGTTGAAGATATCCACTTCCATCAGAATACATCCTCATACAGTATTGTTGTTGAAGCCTACCTGAGGTTTTCTTGGCAAAGATACTGGTTTGCATTTCCTTCTCCAGTTCATTTTACAGATAAGAAAAATGACAAAAAGAGTTCAGTGATTTGCCCAGAGTCACACAGCTAATAAGTGTGAGGCCACATTTGAACTCAGGAAAATAAGTTTTCCTAACTTCAGACCCAGAGCTCTATCTCCTGTGTTGCTTTAAGATTTGAAAAGTATTTTGCAAATACTCTTTCATTTATCCTCCCAAGTCTGGAAGGACCGTGTTATTATAATCACCATTCTACCGGTGAGGAAACTGAGGCAGACACCGGTTAAATGACTTGCCCAGGATCAAACTGCCAATAGGGAGTGAGATGGAATTTGAACTCAAGTCTTCCTGACTCCTGTTCTGTCTCTAAGCTATACTTAGCTCTGAGGGCTGAGTCATATATTTACGCAAACTTTATGTATCTTCCACAGTGCTCTTCATGCAATAAATACTTAATAAATATTTCTTAAATGAATCATAAATGCCAAAACTGTTTTCATTTTAGTGGCAATCCAAAATGTATAATACTTGTTCTTGACATATTAAAGAAAAATATCCTCCCTCTTCTGGCTTCCTTTAAATCTCAAGCTAAATCCTGTCCTCCACAGGCAGCTTTCTCAGACCATCTTAATTCTGGTGGCTTCCTTGTTAATTATTTCTTATTTATTCGGTATTTAGCTTGTTTTCACTATTTGCTGTGTTCCCCATTAGACTGTGAGTTCCATAAGGATAGGGCCTGTCTTTTGTTTCTTTTTGTATCCCTAGCATTTGACTTAATAATTTTATTGACTGAGTAAAAATATACTAAACATAGTATATACTCCTTAAGACCTTTGAAGATGTTTTTTAATATTTTGAGAACTTAATTTCAATATCATTGGTTTTCTTTATTATTCTATGTATTTTATTTTATGTATTTCCAAACATTGTAAGAAATGAAGTTTATAGACTTCCCCAGACTTGACAAAGAAATCCATGACATATAAGAGGTTAAGAAGCCCTGTTTTAAACTAACTCATCTGGTAGGCTTAGAATCATCACAGAATGTTAGAAGGCGTGGTCCTAAAATGTAGGGGGAAAATGGGTCAACTAGGTGGTTTAGCTAGTGAAGCAGTCCTGGAGTCCGGAAGACTTGAATTCAAATTAAGCCTTAAACATGTCCTAGCTATGTGTTCTTGGGCAAATCACTTAACCCCACTCCCTCCCCCCCCAAAAAAAAAGATTGAGAATGGGCAACAGAGATGAAGTTGGTTGTCTGGGGTCACACAGCTAAGAAATAGCAAAGCCAGGAATGGCATTCCTACCTCCTGACTACTAAACAGGAACCCACATTGCCTCTTATTGTGAATATGAGATATTTATTGTACTGTATTATAATACAGTACAGTCATCTTGGGCTCACATATGAAATCCTGACAGTACACAGATTTATACTTTCTTAGACACTGCTTCTATCTGCTTTTTATAGTTTTTCCTGTCTGCCTCCTCATTCTAAGGCTGTCACTGTTCCTGCCTGGGGCTCCTTCTAATCTGCAGTGTTATGAAACCAGATTACCTCAATATTTCAAGCATCTGTGATTTGGTTATTTGAATTATTCAGTGTGCAAGCTTTGGCGTGTACAATTTTGGCTACTCAGATTTTTTTTTTTTTTGTTGCTTCCTTCTGGGTTCTTGGCTATGTCTCAAATAGATAAACAAAGTTGCTAGAGAAATAATATTTGGATAAATGAGGTGTTACAGTATTTTTCAGAGAATAGGCAGAAACCAAAAAAAAGTCCTTGACTGGGGAACTGAGAAGGGATTATAAGAGAATCCTAAGTATTTACCTGCTCAGCTTTTTTGCAATTTGGCTGCTCTGAGAGGACAAATACTTCTTTGTTATTACTGTCAAAGAATCATCTATCACTGAAGAATTAAATTTTTCTGCATGCTTCATACTCTTTTTTAAAACAAACAAAATCTATTATGCATCAAGCACTGGAGTAAACAAATGCAACCCTATTCACAAGGAGCTTATGCTCTAATGGTGGAAACCACAAGAACGTATGCAAATATATACAGAATAAATAGAAAGTATACATTTAAAGTAAAGTAGTTTTTTGGAGAGAGGGTCCTGGTAGTCAAGGGAATGGGGAAAAGGTTCCATGAAGGAAGAGGTGAGGTTAAAGCTGCATTTTAGAAGGAAAAAAAAGGGATTTATGAGGTCAAAGGTGAGAAATGCATTGCAGGCCTTGGGACAGCAGAGACAAAGGTCGGGAGAGAAGAGACAGAATGTCATATGAGAGGACCACGGAGTAGGCCAGTTTAGGTGGGAAGGGCAGAAATGCACAATGAAGTTAAATTGAGCAAAGAGTTGAGGCTAAAGGAGTTTTATGAGAAGGATAATTGTGTAGGTCAACTCTTCACTTGAAGAAAAATCACTTCAGCCGCACTGTTAGAAATACTGGCAGGGGGGAGAAAGATGAGGAAAGGAAACTAATTTAGGGGGCTTTTTAAATTAAATGAGAGGGATCAAGGACTGGAAATAAGGGTTGCCAGGACCCTCTTTCCAAAAACTACTTTGTATTTACTTAGCATGTAAAAGTTCTCTTTATTCTGTATATATTTGCATATGTCCTTGTTGTCTCCACCATTCAAGCTAAGCTCCTTGTGAATAAGGTTGTATTTCTATACCCAGTGTTTAATACATAGTAGATCCTTACTAAAATTTTTTGTTTGTTTTAAGAGGGAAATGAGGCATGCAGAAAAATCTAATTCTTCAGTGATAGATAATTCTTTGGCAGTAGTAACAAAGGGGTATCTGAGCAGAGATGCCAGATCTGTGGGGACAGAAACGGTGAAATTGAATACCTGATTGGCTATCTGGGGTGAGGAAGAATGAGGAGCACAAAGCTGAGAAACTGGGAGGGTGATGGTGACAGAAATAGAAAAGTTTGGCAGGGGCTGGGGAAAATCTTGAGGGAAAGATTGTTCTATTTTAGACTTGTTGAGTATGAGATCAGAGCTATAACTGGAGATGGCGAAGGGAAGGTGTTATGGGCCAGCCCTGACAGAGCAGTCCAGGAGTTCAAAATCAGGAGAAGCGTGAAATAAGAAAATTGTAGACCATGAGAATTAACAAAAAGCTTATGGAGCCAGGTACTGAAAGGATGTCCAACAAGAGGCACAGAGGTAAGGAACTCAAGGTGCAGGAGCTAATGGACTCCGAGGTACAGATACATACCAAGTTCTTTTTTTTTCTTTTTGGGAGAAGGTGGAAGAAATCATTCTTTGCCTCTATTGCTATCTTTAATCATTGAATGGGAACAGCCTCTGTCAAAATGAGGCCTGCTGAAGACCAAAAAGGCCAAGCTTCCCCATTGCATCCTGGGCCATCTCCAATCATCTTGATCTATATCTTGCCACTGGACCCCTAAGGCAGGTGACCTTACACAGCTCTCCCTCACTTAAAGCCAATTCACTTGCATGTCACAGCATCCTTTCCCTGATGTCATGGTCCTCTTCAAGAACAGAGGACAAACAACAACATATACATGCATATACATGTGTGAATACACATACATACACACACACACATTTTTTAGACACAACCAATATGGGATTCTGTTTTACCTGAATATGCAAATTTGTTCCATGGGTTTGATCAGGGAGAGAAAAGAGATTTTTAATTAAAAAAAAAAAAAAAAAAAGTACAATTTTGTTTGGGGATTTTTGCAAGACAATTAGAGTTAAGTGACTTGCCCAGGGTCACACAACTAGTAATTGTCAAGTTTTGAGGCTAGATTTGAACTCCTGACTCCAGAGCTGGTATTCTGTCTACTATGACGACTAACTGCCCCTCAATTTATTTATTTTTAAGCAATGATTTTTTTAAGCTTCTAGTCAAACAACAATATTGAGTCAGAAGGGTGTGGTGACTCTCATGGCAGTGGAACATCTTCTAAGTCTAAAAGTCCCTGACTCCACAGTAGCTGAACTTTTTATATTAAGAGATCAAATCTTAGTCCCTCAGATCTTGAGAACAGCATCCCTCTCTTTTAGGAAGAATCTAGCACGGACTCTTAAAAGAAACTAGCCTGGTATAGGTGTTGGGGCCTTTTAAATATTGCTCTTCTGGGGCTTTGTCCCAGGATGGTAAAATATAAAAAGTGTTTAGAATACTTTGCATTCTTTTTGTAGTATAAAAACAACTATCCTTAGCACTTAGTGAGCAAAAACAATTAATTAAAATAGGAAAATGCTAGACAGCATTCATCTTCCTCTTCCCATCACCACTATACCCAAGGTAAGGTTTTTTTCTGTTCCCTCTACCCCTCCCACCATCCCTGCTGCTCAGCTCATAACTGCAGTACCCTGGAATCCTACCTTCCAAGTAATTGGTTTAGATACCAAAGTTTCTAGTTATAGCTCTGCCTAGATTATAAATTCTGAAAGCCAAGGTGATTTCTTCTTTAACTCTCCTCACATATTGATGGACATTGCCCACTATTGGTGGCCAATACAATTCTGGTATGGCTACAACTTCTACATTGAATTTCCATCGTGAAATTTTTATTCTACATTGAATTTCTATCATGAAATTTTTATGATGTGTTTTCTCCAGGGCCTGATAGTGATTCTTTTCCATTAAAGAAACCATAGCAAATAAAAACACAATTCATTTGAAAATACAAAAGGTCAAGAATATCAAAGAATTAAAGGGGGAAAAATGTAAAGGAAGCAGAGCTAGCAGTACTAGATGTTAATCTTTATTATAAAGTAGTAATTATCAAAACTATCTGGTGCTGGCTAAGAAACAGAAGGTGGATATGTTGAACAGAATAGACACAATACATAGTAGTAAAGGTAAAGATTTAAACTTTGGAAGAAGACTTTACTATTTGGCAAAAATTTGGGAAAATTGGAAAGCAATCTTGCAGAAACTAGTTATAAACCAATATCTTAGACCATTTACCAAAATAAAGTCAAAATGGATAGATGGCCTACATATAAAGAGAGAGATCTTAAGTAAATTAGAAGAATCTATCAGTTATGGAAGACTTTACAAATAAAAAGACAGGGCATTGTGAGATTTCAGATGGATAATTTTGATTACATTCAAGTAAAAAGTTTAGGGGAATAGAATTTTATAAAAAGTTTTTTAGACAAAGGTCTCATATCTCAAATATGTAGGGAACTCATAAAAATGTGAGTCATTCCCCCAATTGACAAATGATCAGTGGAAAGGACTTTCCATTCTTTTCAATGAAGAAATCAAAGCTATATGTAGTCATATGAACAAATGCCATAAATCATTACTGATTATAGAAATACACATTGAAACAACTTTGAAACATCTCACATCTATCAGATAGGCTAAAATGGCAGAAGGGGAAATATTAGAGAAAAATGTGGAAAAATTGGGACATTAATATACTGTTGATGGAACTGTGAACGGATCCAACCATTTTGGATAACAAGCTGGAATTATGCCCAAAGAGTTATAAAATTGTATATTTTTTTGACTTAGCAATACCTGTTGGATGTGTTTGCCAAGGTACTCTGAGAAAAAGGAGAAAAGCCTATAAGAAACCTATATGTTCTAAAATTTTTATACCAGCTTTTTTTATAGCTTTGTGCTAGCAAAGAACTGGAAATTGGGGAATGGCTGACTAATTTGTGATATGTGATTAAAAGAAATTATTAGCAGGATTTTAGATTTTAGAAAGCCATGAAAAGACTTGCATGAAACAATGAAGAGTAAAACAAACAGAACCAATAAAAAGTTGTATACAGTAATAGCAATATTATTGAAAGAATAACCATGAATGCCTAAGATATTCAGATTATTATAAATATTCAAATCAACAACTACAGTGGACAGAGTACTGGTCCTGGAGTCAAGAGGATTTGAGCTCTAATGTGGCCTTAGATACTTAACACTTACTAGTTATGGGTTCCTGGGAAGGTCACTTAACCCCAAATAACTCAACAAAAAATCTGAAGGACCTGTGAAAGAAGATACTATCTACCTCGAGAGGAAAAAAAACAACTAATAAATATAAGTAGGCATAGTATGATTTATAGTACATATGTATATATATGTGTGTATGTGTATGCACATATGTATGTATCTGGTCAAATGGCAGCCTTCTGAAGTTTCGAATGGGAAAGGAGGGAGATAACTTGGAACTTAAAATGTAATCAAAAAAGGGTTTTAAAAGGGAACATAGCAACATTGAACTGAAAGCAATCTTCAGAGTCAGCCATCCAATCCAACCCTTCATTATGCATTTGAATAATCTGAGTCCCATAAGAGTTGAATATTTTATCAAGGTCGTACAGCTAGATATGAAAGAATGGGGACCAGAACCCTAAGTTTCTTGACTATGTTCTGTGTTCTTTCCACTATATTCCATTGTATGAGAACTCCTAAAAACTTTAATAATATTAGCATTCAGATAAAATTCTAAAACAAAGAGCTTTACATGTTTCTCATTTTGATTCTCAGAAAAAAAAAAATCCTGAGGTAGATGCTACAAGCATTTCCATCTCGCTAATGAAGAAACTAAGGCTAAGTGACTTCCAAGTTCAGCACCTAGCCACTATGATATTACCTGCCCAATTTCACCATTGCTTTTTAAATTGACTCTACAAAAGCTTATACTTTTAGCCTTTCCTCTTCTTCCATACCTCTCATCTGCCTCTCTGAAATTTAGTATCAACCTAAAACTCTTTCATTGGAAAAAGAGAAATAAAGTTCTGGGAGGAAGGGGATTGGGGACTGTTTTGAGGAAATTTTAAGCACAATACAAAAACAAAGTGGCATAGAGGCTGAGCCAGGTATCAAGAGCTGGTAGAGAGATGCCCCTTTGAGAAACTGAAGGATCATTTGACATTTTCCAAAGACTATCTATCACCTGCAAGAATTTCACGAGGTCTAACTACCTCTGATTGAGCCATGATGTAAAATCAGGGCTTCTAGTATAGGAAGAAAGGAGGCTGTATAAGAAAAACAATATTAATAAAAACTGTCCAAAAGTAGAATGGGCTGTCTCATGAGATAGTGAGTTTTTCATCATTAGAGATACTCAAGTACAAGCTGGGTTACTACTTCTCAAGGTTACAGTGGTTTTCAGGAATCAGGTGGATGTTTAAATTAAATGACTTCTGAGGTCCATTCCAACCCTGAGATCCTATGATTTTTGATTTTATTCTGGTGTTTTCTCCTTGGACCTGACTCCCCTTAATGCTTGTGTTGGAACCTGATTCCCTTTCTCATTAGGTCTACCAAATCACCCAGAACTGCTAGTCTCTCAATTTTGTTTTCCCATATTCTCATTCTAGTGTCTCTCCATGTACAGTAGGAGATGACAGTAGTACCTTTCAAGGAAATAGTCTGGTCATACAATAACGTAAGCTTCTTAAACACCAGGATCAAGTTTTATATTTGTATTTTCCTATGATTTTTTATTTTATTCTCCTTGGATCCACCACTCCCCTCCCCCCACTAATGCTGATGTCTTGGAACCTGTTTCCCTTTTTCATTAAATCTACCAAATTCTTAGAAATGCTAGTCTATTTTTTTCCCCACAAACTCATCCAAATATCTTCCCCATTCACAGTAGGCGATGAGACAAGTACCTTACAGAGAAATACAGTAACTTAAGCATTGTGAATATAAGGATCAAGTCTTATATTTGTATTCTCCTCAGAACTGAGCCCAGTGCAGGACCCAGACGGCTGAAGCACGCAGGCATGGTGGAGTGCTCACAGCTGGGTCATCCTCACCATCTTGACTTTTGTCTTGCCACTAGATTTCATTCATTCTGGAAAAGTGAGGCTGGATGGTGACTTTGTAAAATTCTGCCTTGCTTAAATCCAGTTCACGACTGAGTCAAGATATTATCCTGTGATATCAACGGTACTCTTCAGAAATGAAGGGCAGTCTTCTTTGTTTAAAAAAAATAAAATAAAAATGAAATTAGTGTATACTATAGCTCTCTGCTGCCCTCTGCTGACACTAACAAAAGCCACTTGCTCCTAAATAGCCCCAGTCTATGTACCCCTCTAATCCTGGGTTCCCCCAAGTAATAGTATAGACCACTAACCACTAATTAATTACTAACTAATAATAGACCATTAATTCCTGCTCTTCCTCTAGAACTTTATGAAACAAGTAATTCTGCAGTACTTCCAGAATCAGGTCATAGGAATGTCATTGAATCAAATCCCACAGAACCCCAAACCAGAATTCCACTCACAGGCTTTAACCTCCAATACTAAATTAACAAGTTAATCATTTGTGTTCTTTGCCTTCCCCAACAGAAGGGCAAGGTCCCAAGGAAGAAGCAGTAGCAAGGAGAGGTGAAAAGCAACTATTTAATTCACAAGCAGCCTGCAGAAGGGTTTACACATGATGTGCCTGGTAGAGATCAAGGTTAGCAGAGAACAAGAAATGTACTGAATTTTAGTGAGTTTATTGCTCCACTCTTAATCTTCATTAATGTCTATCACATCATATGATATTTCCTTGGAACATTCATTATTAGACCGATGCATTCTCCAAGTGACTAAAGGACATCTGTTCCAAGACCCCCTGTTATATATAGCTTTTACCCAGGATATATTGTGATCATTCTCAAACAAAAAGAGAGAGGGCAGTAAAGGGAAGAGTAGTGTTTCTAAAGATCATTCTTGCTTATGAGAACTAAAAGGTGGCCTGGTGGTAGAATGAGCATAGACTATATAAACTTAGATTTCAAATTATAATTTTGGATATGGGGTTAATAAGAAAAGTGTTCAAAAGCCTGGACCTCCCTGTTCAAATCTGCAACTTAGGAAGAATTTTAATTGGCATCTCAGAGGATAGGTGCATGAATTTAATTATTATTGCAAATACATAGTACTTCACGGATGACTTTAAGGTTAGTTAATGATTGACCTGCATTTGGAAATATATTTCAAAAACAAATCAACAATGAGTGTGGAGAAAATGTATTCAAAAAACAAAGATTCAGTTCTGGGATACCAAGTCCTTCTTTTTTTAAGTATTAATGAAATGATACTTCATTGCTTTGCTAAATGAACGAGGTCACTAAATGTTGTATTTCTGCAAACCAACCGTAACAACAGAAAGAAAAACTTGAGAAGATTAAGAATATAGCTACAATCAGGCGGGGGTCCTTGGCAAAAGGTGGAAGAAAAGAATCCTCTTTTCAATCTATCATTGGATTTTAAACTGGAAGAGACTCTTCATCTCCGAATTGTTAGTTCTCCACTTCTAAAGGGCTGCAGCATCACATAATGGCCTGGCCAAGACTGCTAGTTCTGAGCAGACCTTGGACAAGAAGCTGGCAAGATACTCATTCCTGTTTCTAATAAAACATAGGTTGAGGCTGAGGGAGTTCAAGAAGGGGTATGTTTAGAAGGAACGCAAGCTCCTTAAAGGCAGGGATTTTCACTTTGTTTTTTTATATCCCCAGTACCTGGTACAGTACCTTCAGTATTTTCTCTAATTTTTTTCCTATGGAGTATATTTTTATTTATTTCATTTTAAAATTTCCAGATTATATTTTTAGGATATTTTCTTTTTTAGTCTAGACCCACTATTTTATCAATGTGTAGAAGACATGATATGGAAAAGTTTCTCCACAGATACAGATCAAATCATCCCTATCTTCTCTTCTTAAGACAACTGCTTGGCTGATTTCAGAAGAGCCTGGAAAGACTTATATGAACAGATGCTAAGTGAGTGAACATTGTACAAAGTAAGAACAAGATTTTGTGATCAACTGTGATGTTCTTGGCTCTCTTCAACAATGAGATGATTCAAGGTAATTCTAATAGTCTTGGGATGGAAAACGCCATCCACATCCAGAGAGAGAACTATGGAGACTGAATATGGATCAAAGCATAGTATTTTCACTTTTTTGTTGTTTCCTTTGCTCTTTTTTTTCTTTCTTGTGTCTTTTTCCCTTTTTAATCTGTCTTTTCTTGCACAGCATGATGAATATGAAAAAAATTTTAGAAGAATTGGAGATTGCTTGCTGATAGAGGGAGAAGAGGAGGAGGGAGAAAAATTCGGAAGACAAGATTTTGCAAAAGTGAATGTTGAAAATTATCTTTACATTTATTTGGAAAAATAAAATACTAATGAAAAATTATTACCTGGGAAACTAAGGAAGTAAGTGACTTACCTATGCCCATGTTGCTGGTATACATCAGACACAGAACTTGAACCTTGGTCTTCCTGACACTGAGGCTAGCCTTTTATCCACTATTTAGCATTGTCTCTTGTCATAGATATAAAGGCACTTAAATGTGTATTGAATCAAATTAATTTTTTTTTTTAATAAACGACATTTTTCATTCTAGAAAATTCTGCTCATCAGTACATGCAGCTATTTTATTGTGATAAATTCTTTGTTCCATAGCAAAAGCTCAAAGCCTCTTCAGGAACAATTAACATAGGAATAGAATATTCAAACTTCACCCAGGCTCAGAAATTCCTTGTTCAGTCCCTAACTCTGAACCCAAGAGATATATACAGTCCAATCATCTACTTTCAGATTTGTTTCTTCTAAATTCAGACTATCAACATTAACCTTGCTCCCTCTGACATGTCTGACATACTGATAATGGCTTGTACTTTACACCTAGAAAATAAGCTTACTAATCATAAAATGAAAACCAAAATCTCCACATTAAGGGACAGATTTCTTTAGTTTATCTCTAATCTCATGCCTTCCCAATTAACCCTCCAGAGTTGCCAACATGATCTTCCTAAATCTCAGGTTCGCTCTTATCACTATTGATAGCTTGAAATATCAATTAGAAATTGATTATGAAATCCACCTTTCTAGCCTTATTGCATCCAACTCCTATCAAAAATACACCCAAGTTTTTGCCCAAACTTTTCAACAACTTCATCCTGCCTCTTGCAAATTTGTTCAGTTCGTCCATGCCTCAAAGACAATCCCCCTGCAACAAAACCAACAAGTGGCCATTTAACCTTTGTTAGAGAGAAATCCACTATCTGCCAAGTAACCCCTCCCCCCCTGGATAGCTTCCCATCCTAAACTGGAAAAGAGGAGTCATCACTTCTTTCTCAGGTGGGGCATTCTCACCTTTGAAGTCCAGAAATCCTTGAGACATTTTTCCGAATGAGGTTGTGCTTAGACTCATAAATAGAAGGAACCTCGGAGTTATCTGGTAAAACTCAGAAATGAAAAAAAAATGTCTTCTAAATCCTGTCTTATGAGCAGTCAACTGATCTTTGCTTACTGAGTAGCAATGAGAATCCCTTATCTTCTTAAGTAACCCATATTTCATCTTATGAATCATCCATGATGAAAGGGGTTATCCATTTTTAAAGGAGCAATAATTGTCATGCAATCGAGTTAAGCAATTTGCTGAAGGTCACAATTGGCCAATAAAAAGCAGTAACAGAATTGTCTTTTATTTCTCACAACCACAAAATGACCTTCAACTCCAAAACATTTGTTCAAGTTAACCTATGCAAAACTTGTTCTGGATCACACTGTGCTCTAAGAAGTCTGTTGGGCAGAAAATGGGAGTGCAATTCAAAGACTTAAAATGCAGAAAAGCAACAGGCAGACAGTATTAGACAAATATGTAAATTATTACTTAATGAGCCCACTTTTATACCTTAAGCAAGGTCATTAGAAAGTCACAAAATCTTACATTGGAAGGAGATACAAGAGGTTAAACTAGCTCAATTTCTCAGCTGTGCGAATGAACTCCCTCTAGATCTTTGAGAACAGTACAGCTTTTCTAAGCACCCAGTGACAGGAGATTCACCATTTCATATGATAGAGGAAGTTTAGTCATTAGAAATTGAACTTTTTTTTTTTAATCCTTCTAAATCTTTAATTTGCCATTTATTAAAATTCAGAAAATTTAAAAATTCAATTTACCACTAAGTCCGAATTAAGATTTTTCCACCATGACTATAACCTAAATTACTTAAGCTGAATACAATAAGTAGGTAGGTTGAAAAATCTGTTCCATTTAATAGCAAATTTAATTTTCTTCTCACTGACTTCAATTCTTCTAATCAAAGGGGACAGTTTACTTTTTGTTTCAGGAGACCAGAAATAAAATATATTATTCATCCAGTGTATGAAATAGCTCTCCTAAACAGTTTGATTTTCAAAAAATAATTAATTAGATTTATCTACAAAGACAGGCGATGCAATAGGTAGAACACCAAAACTAGAATCAGGAAGATCTGAATTCAAATCCATCTTCAGACACTTGCTGGGTAACCTGCCTTAGTTTCATATGTAAAATGGGATTATACATATGTGCAAAAATGTTTGTAGCAGTCCTTTTTGTAATGGCAAGGAACTGGGAAACTGAGTGGATGCCCATCAATTGGGAAATGGCTGAAAAAGTTATGGCATATGAATATAATGGAATATTATTTTCTATAAGAAATGACCAACAGCATGATTTCTGAAAGACCTGAATTTACATGAACTGATGCTAAGTAAAGTGAGAACCAAGAGAACATTGTACACAGCTATAATAAGATTATGTGATGATCAACTCTGATGGTCTTGGCTCTTTTCAACAATGAGGTGATTCAGGCCAATTCCAATAGCCTTGTGATGGAGAGAGCCATCTACATCCAGAAAAAGGAGTATGGGATCTGAATATGGATAGAACATAGTGTTTTCAACTTTTTTGTTGTGGTGGTTGTTTTCTTTTTTCTTTTTTTATCTGATTTTTCTTGTGCAGCTTGATAAATGCAGAAATGTTTAGAAGAAAAAAAAATTGTGTGAAAATCAAAAAGATAAAATGGGGTTATAGCATCTGTCTCCCAGAGTTATTATGAGGATTAAATAAGAATTGTAAAGCACTCAGAAAAATGTCTAGCACATAAGGACTATAAAAGTATTAGCTATTTTATTAGCCATTATTAAAGATATTATTTGGAATTTGAACCCAGATTCTGACATTAGTGTTTTTTCAACTATACCACATGTCTTAGCATCTCCTTATTTTAAATTAAAAAAACCTAAGACAACTCTTCCTGTTCCCTACCCTACAAATGGCTGCCTCTTGGTTTCTATCACAAACAACTGATCAGAGCCATGAGATGAGCCCTGGCAAAGGATGGAACTGATTGACGTGGGAAGGTTCATTCCAGAAGCTGCTTTCTTTGCCTAAAGCTCTGGGACACAGCCTACAGGCCCATTCACCAACTGAAGCCATTTGGAGCCAACTTCGAGTACAGGGTTATACTCTATTCGGGGTTGAAAATCCATTTAGGCCTCTAATCACTGCTTGGGCTTCTGGAACAGTACTCTAACCCCAAAAGTAAATTCTAAAGAGGACTTTATATTGCATTCCAGGGATGGTGGGAAGCTCAGGCAAGCAACTTGTATGAAAAATTGTTTTTAAGTTTTCTGGGTCATCTTAGTCTAAAGAACTCTCTCCTGATGTGGAATTTCTACAGCAATTATGGTTTATGTTAATTCACTTGGCAACTAACTCAGTGCTACCTTGGAACAGCTCTACTATTGTTCTGGATTATCACTGATAGCTTTTATTATTAACTTTTCAGGTGGTTATCTTTCATCTCACCAACTAGACTAGAAATGCCTTGAGGGCAACTCCTGTGTCTGCACAAATACACAACCTATAAACACATTGAGAATCTGTGATTTCCTCAATCTGAGAAGTCTCAGATTGCATTCCATCTATATTTCAGGAAATAAGTCACATACAGTAACCTGAGCCATAAAGATTGTGACTTGTCAATGATGGAATCTGAACGGAAAGGTTCTTATCTCTGGGACCAACAATCTGTTGACCATGGAATGCTACTTCTCCTGCACATGGTACAGATTCAAGAAATACTTGATATGAAATAATAAACATAAGTGCCAGTTTTCCTATAATAACTACTGGTTTGTCATTTCTCTAAAAATGATTGCAATCTACCATCTATCCTCTTGCTCCACATGGCATTTGGCTATCTCCATCAGCCATTTTCTTATTGCCCATCCTGTTAGCACATCTCTTTCTAATCCCTATCATCCTCCAACTATCAACCATTTTTACTTTTGGAACATTAATCAAATCAATACTATCATTGCTTCTGAAAAGGGGGTTTCAAATGGATTCCTGTGTAACTCCACTCCCCATCTGTATGATGTGCCAAACCAAAGCACTCTTCCTAGGACAGCACTCCCTTACATGTGCTGTCTGTCCCAGTTGGAATGTAAGCTCCTCAAGGGCAGGTACTGTCTTGCTTTTGTACTTGGATCCCCAGTTCCTAGCACAGTGACCAACACATGGACATGGACTTAATAAATGCTTTTCATTTATGCCTTCAAATTTTAAACCTATCTTGCATAGTCACACCTCCTTTTAGATCTTTGCTCCTTCCCTTGTTTCCTTCCTCACTTGTTTCCTCCTAACTCTTATCTATCCTTTAAGTCCCAGTTCCATAAGGGTTCCTCAATTCACAGTGAACATTGCTGAACTCTTACTCACTAAACAATCAATCAACCTTTAAATGCCTACCACATTCCAGGCACCAGACTAGGCCCTGGAGAAACAAGTACAAAGACTAAGTTAATCACTATAAAAGTATACAACACCTAATAGTATATAAGGATTGTATGATATTATTCATTGGCACTTGTCACTTGTTACCTTTGATTGCTAGTGATTTCATCCCAACTAGAATAAGATTTTGAAGGCAGAAACACATTTTTTCCCCAAGGCTGGGAAAAAGCCATTTCTGTACCCCAGGAAGAATTTGCAAATAGCATTCCCTATGTAGCCCCTGGAAGCTTTTAGTCTTAAAAGACACATTTCATTTATCACAATAAGAACATAACTTCAAGAGCTGAATTTTCTGACATTAAAAATGTATGTGTGTGTGTACTATACATAATACATATATATATATATATATATATATATTTAGAAACAATAATGTTAGAATGCAATTATTTGCACTCCACTAATTGCATCAAGCCCTCAAACACTACAAAGGTACGTGACAAGATAAATGAGAATGGCCTAACCATCCACACAAATAGAAAACAGTGTGGAAGAAAATGGCATATTGCCCCATCTGTCACAAGTAGCTGGGTGAAAATGAATATGTATATCTTGAGCACGATATAAAGACAGAAAATGAGTTGAGTCCCCATATTGAGAAGATGGGATTAGATAAGATCATATCTGGAAAACGGAGCTGGACTTTCTAGAAGACCAAGGGCTCAGTGCCAAAAAGCCTACCTCCAACACTCACATTCTCCCAGTGATCATAGAGGATGCATGTCAAGAACACAACACTTTCAGAAAATTAACAAATAATATAAAGAGTGACAGGAAGATTCAGGATAGGCATAAAGCAGCCATACTGATGTAACCCACATGGGAGATATGACTTAGAACAATTACTGAAGGCACTGAGTAACAGAAAGGAAAGGAGAAGAGTTGGCCACACAGTGAAAATGAGTCGCATACAGATGGAAAGACTGAGGGAAAACAACTGGCACCCTGGAGAGTAAAACAGCAGCAGATAGACCTTCAGTGACTTGGATGAGAAAATAGGAAAAAAATCCACAAAAGGTGAGAGGGTAAAAACGAATCTACTTGGAGGAAATACAAACACTGACCAAATCCTGGATCCATCATGGAACCCACACAGGAAATGTCTGTTCTACCACATCTTTTTTGGTTTGGACCCTACCTTGGCTCCCCTCCTCATCCTTTCTGTGTTGTTTGTTACTGCCCCTTCAGATAAGTTTCCCTCTGCAGGACAGTGCTGGAGGAAGCCTGAAGGAAAGCTATAGCCACGACCTTGTCATAGCCTTGGGTCTTAATAAATATTTGTGCATTGAAGAGAATCAATTTCCTGCTTACTTCTAACTTTTTTCTGTGGCTCCCAGTAGTTTGGTTAATAGGTTAACAGGTAATTTAATCTTTCTCTCATAAATCATAGTATGAAAATGTCAATTTTTAGTAATCCAGCATCTAATTAAGTTAACTTTTTGAATTCAAAGACCTTTTTGTAGCTGGATGTACTGACTATAACAATGAGATGGGACCCTGGAACTGAATATCGATGGAATAGAGAATGTTTTGTAAACTGAACCAAGTGCTGTTTTCACTCAGTATGCAAGTACTTTCCAAGATTAAAGGAGGAATGAGAAAAGGAACCTGGGAAGAGGCCCCCCCTTTACTCCCTGCAAGTATCTCTGATCTGATGTATTTTGCCCAGAATCATCCTGGATACTTCTGACCTAACAAAACAACCTCAAGTTTTTAGCTCAACATTCACAAGACCATCAACTGAGCTCAGGGCAGACTCTAAATAGGCAACTGTGCATAAACAGATTCTGAATATTTTGGGCACCTGCAATCAAAACATATAGAGACCAGAAGAATTTAGGACAGAAGGTACTCAGTCACACTTAGAGGGATCTGAACAATGAGATACAAAAAACTAAGGAAAAGGGGGAGGGAGGAAGAAGGGTGCATGGGAAATTAAGGGTATTCTGTGGAGAAGTAAAATAGCTAATGTTTTATAAATTGTAAAATTTTTAAATGTAAGATCTTGGACTTTATTTTTGCAAAGATTTTGTAAAGTGCCTATTTCAATGGGGGTGGGGAGGAGGAAGGGAGGAAGATCTCTCCCATGGCTATCATGGGAAAAAAATATTTTCTCTCAGACATCCCTCTTTCAGCCCAGGCTTCTTCAAGAGTGGTCTCTCACTGTGTAGGATTGTATTTACATCTTCAATTAAGCGCAAGCCCTAGCATCAGAAACCTAGAAATCACAATGTAGCTTTTTCTCTTTAATTCTCCATAAGGCATTGACTATCACATTTTTCAATGGTAAAAATGGCCCCCTCATTCTCCTTTGTTCAATGTAGGCACCTAGGTTTGTAGTTAGGAAGAAAATGAGGACCACAGAGTTCCCAAGTATAACCAATAGAGAAAAATCTCTTCTTTCTCGACTCACACAAACTGGCCTTGAAACAGGCCAGGCCAGAGAAAAGGTATCATCCCAGGGGCTGGGTGGGCAGGAGACAAAGCCAGAGGCCAAGCCGCTAGTTACCCTGTGAAACAGGCACCTCGCCCATGCCCACAACTCTCTCCCTTAGCTTGCCAACCGATTTCCCATTTCCTTCCATCCCTCATCAGAACAATGACAACTTCTCAGTAGTTCGACAAGCCCCTCCCAACATCAGTCCAGAACAGAACAGTCCATTCGTTCTTTTTAAATCATGTGGTGGCTCTGTACACAAGTGGATAGGTGGGTAGACAGAGAGAGGGAGAAAGTAAGATCTTCATCAGGGTGCACTGGAGGGAAACAAACTTTTATCACAGCCGCTGCCGATATCTCATGATGGCCCAGGCCACTGCCATGGCGACAGCACACAATGGCACCAACATCATGGCAACTGGGATGCCACTTGGTTCCCCTTCCCCTCGATGACCCAAGGGTCCATTCTGCACTTGCACCTGAAAAGGAGAGATGAATTTTAATTTTTTTTGTTAACCAGTGTTTCAGAAATACCACCACCCAACAAAGGCATCACCATGAAGCCTGAGCATAAGGCAAAGGCAGGAAGGAAGGTCAATAACCGTCCAGTGTTATTTATGCTACACCTCTGAGACAGAAGCCCAAGGCAGAGAGAGAGGATTCAGATGGGAAGTTCTACATTGGCTTTGCTGAGTACTGGAAGATACATGAGCCCTATAAGCTTTTAATGTGCTCAGAGATGTGGAAGCTCTCTAAGAATGATCATTCTGAAAGCACATTAATTCTCTGTGGCGAACAGTGCTAATCTTGACATGAGAAACTGGTCAAATTCCAGATGGCTCTCTTTCTAGGAATCAAGAGTTTGGACTTTCATTCACTGCCTAAAGTTCTCTTCTCCTAATTCTCAATTCTAAATACATTAAAAGGAGAAAATTTCTAGGATACAGACAAAACAGAGAACAAAATATAAAACTGACTAAATACTAAGTTATACTAATAAGTTCCTCTCCTAAATGGTACTTATAAATTTTCTCCTGTAGCTGAGTGACCCTTTGTAAGACATACAAGATATATATCTTGCAAAAGATATATAGTGCAAAAGCATCAGATAGCCTAGTAGCAATTATTAGTCTTCCAAATCATTCTCCTCCTTTGTCTCAAACTAGAGTACTTCTATATACATGTTATTGTCCTTCAAACACTCAAATGTCCTATTTCCTCAACCACAGCACACCTCAACACGGCACACCTTTGATCTCACCACCACCCCCAAGTCTTCCAAGTCAATTGACCAATCCCTTCAAAATCCATGTATCAAATCATAATCTATTTATTTCCTACCTCCCTATCCAGCATTCCTCCTATATCTATGCTTTGTCTCTGGGAATTCCAAACCCTCCATCCCTCAAAAATCTCCCAAGCCTTATAAAACTCTGCTCTAACTTAAACTTCCTCCTTTCCCAATCATGATTCTATAGTTAATAAATTCAACTCTATATATCCTCCACTTTCAAATCTCTAGTCCCCAATCTTATGTTAATTCCCAGATGCCAACTTTGGAATGGTCTTACTATCTACTTCATTTTATTCACAAAACTGGAGGAAATCAAGTAACTGAGCCAATCTGATATATTTTAAAAAAATGCATGTCATTTCAAATGGTCCTTCACAAGACAATCTTTTTACTCCTTCCAAACTCTCTACAAAGGCTAATTCAAACCTTTTCTCACATTTTCTACAGTCTTCGGGTTTTTTTACATCCTCTTGGCCGAGGACATTGCCTCATACCTTATTGAGAAAATAGACTCCTCTATACAGAAACTTTGTATCCCCAATCTCTTGAAAACATCTCTCATTCTCTACTCTCTGATGAAGAGATGATCTTTTCTTTGCCAAGGCCAATCCTTCTATGTATTCCATTTTCTCTTGTTTTTCAAGCACACTGTCCCCACAATGACCTCTTCTCACTTTCTAATCTCTATCTCTATCTACTGGTTCCTTCCCAGAGGCCTAAAAACTAACCTATTTCCACTATCCTAAAAAAAACCATCACTGGACCAATCACATCTTAAATCATTCTATATCTTCCTTCCCTTTCTCAGACAACTCCCTAGAAACACATGTCTCCATCGAGAGCTTTTCCTTCTCTTATCATTTATTCTGCATTAAATAATCAAACATTTATTAAGCTCTTGGTCACCATGCTAGGATAGAGGGCTAACGTGAAGATATGAGGTCAGAGACTCTTTCAGACACTTGCTGGCTCTGTGACTCTTAATCTCTCTTATTCTCAGTTCCTCATCTATAAAATGAGGAGAAAGGACTTAACTCAGGCACAGCAAGGTGGAACACTGGATAAATAGAATAAGGAAGACTCAATCTTGAGTTCAAATCTTGCCTCAGATATTAACTGTAGTTTCCTCATCTGTAAAATGAGCTAGAAAAGAAAATGGAAAACTACTCTAGCATCTTTGTGAAGAAAACCCCAAATGGGGTCACAGAGTTAGACATGCTTGAAAATAAGTGAACAACCACAAAAAGGACTTCAAAACTCTCTTCTAATTCTCCCCCTAAAGACTCATAGAAGGTAACAAAAGAAGGAAAGGTTGGGACTAGCTGCATGGAAATTACGTGGATCTTCAAAAAGCATGCTATATGAAGACTGGCTCCAAACACCCCAGGCAGAGAGAATGCCCACCCTATGTTGCACTTTGAGTGACACAGCATAACCGGCATTTCGGAAGAGGTCCACAGCATCCTGATGCAGTAAATTCTTCAGGTCTTGACCATTCACCTGCCAAGAACAATAAGGAAGAAGAATAAGGGAATTAGAAGCAGAGCTCCAGTAAATCTACATGCTATGTCTATGATGGGTTCTGAAAATATAAAATCCTAAAGAGTGAATTCTATGGATAATTCACAAATTAAGACTTTATGAGGAATGTGAGAAATGAGCACAGGCTAAAGGGTGCATACACCTTGTCAAGTCAGTCCTCCATTCAAAAATTTTCTGCGGATCCTGAGTAGGAAATTGAACTCATTTATTCAAGCATTCAAGGCCTCCATGATCTGGCACTGCCCAACCTTTTTACCCTTACCTAACTTTGCAGCTTTCCTTGTACTCTACATTCCTGTCAAATTGGATTACTCTCTAACTTTTCATGGATCCTCCTGACTACATGCTTTTGCTCACACTGTTTCCAATGTCTAGGGTGCCTTTCTTCTCCTTCTTTTCTTCAGAATTCCTAGCCATATCAAATATCATCTTTTCCTGATCCACCTCATCAAGTCAAATTCTTTCTACTTGGACCTCACAAAACACTTAGTTTTACACTCTCCAAAAGTGCTGTGTACTGGAAAAAAAGTGATGGTATTTTATCCCATGACTATCAAGATGCGGTATGCTGCAGTAGATAAACCACTATCAATGCTACCAGTGATATCAATACAAAGAATAAATCTCAAGATAAAGGGAAAGGTCTCAGATACAAAATATTTAGAGTAGCACTTTATATAGTGACTAATAACCAGAAGCAAAATGTGTGCCCAATAAGTACAAATAGCTGAACAAACTGTAGTAATTGAGTACGAGGTAATATTACTATGCCCAAAAAAAAAAAACAACAAAAACAAACAAACAAACAAACCAAATATGAATTCAGAGAAAGTTGGGAAGACTTATATGAAATGATGCAGACCAAAGTAAGCAGAGAAGTTTACATGATGGCCACAATAATCTAAAGGAAAACAAAAAATAAACACTTTAGAACTCTGGAAAAGCAATATTCCAAAGGACTAATGTCAAAGTGCTAAAGGTAAAATCTGTCTCCCATTTTTTAGCTGAGAAAGGATTAGCTATATGTGGAAAATGAAAACAACATTTTCAACCTCGGTTCAATGTGTGGATTTACTCTATCCAACTACATTTACTTGTTACCAGGGAGGACTCTTTTTGGGAATGGAGAAGGAAATAAAGGCGGGGAGGAGCAAGAGGATGAAGGAGGAGAGCAATGATTGAGAAGTAACAGTGGTGGAAAAGAATGTTGATAAGAAGCTAAAAAGAAATGTAAGGAGAACACTTTTTAAAAGATGTACAGGAAAAAGCACACTGGCCCAGGAGGAATGAGGAGGCCCTGTTTCCAGTCAGAAGTCGTGCCATTAACTAGCTATCTCTCCTTGGGCAATACAATTTACTTCTCTACAATTAGGTTTCTTCATCTCTCCTTAGAGTAGGTACTGTCCCAAGTCAGGAGTACCCAGATATCAGGATGTCTATGAACTTGGATGAAAAAAATATTAAATCCTTATTTTTACTAGTCTCTATTTGATATTTAGCATTTCCTACAATTACTGAAAAACACTGTTCTGAGCAGAGTCTACAGTCTTCACCAAACTGCCAAAGGGTTTTGTGACACCAAAAAAGATCAACCAAGGGAAAAGATGCTCTCTAAGGTCCTTCCAATTGTATGATTCTACCTCTCATCCCTTTTTTTTCACACCAGGACATCATGTCCTTCTTTCTACTCATGATACTACCTCTGGTCCTAACCTATGTCTATTTCTCCTTTAAAATTTTTCTTCTCTAAAAAGCCTTTCCAGACAACCACTGTAGTCATTGCATTCACAGGTTCTTAGAATTTCTTTCAACTTTCCACATACTTTTAGCACTTTGAACAAAACCTGAAGTACTTATTAGCCTGCCACCTAAGGGCTGATCCTTAACTCCTCCTATTCACCTTCAACCCAGCCTCACCCACCCACCATCCAGTATTATCTTACACAACTTTCCTTCATATATTCTAACCTCTCACCAAATGGAGTATTGACCAGCCCCCGAATACATCTAACACTTTTTCATCTGTTTTTTCATATTATTGTATTTGGAATGCTTTTCCCCTTCAATCTATACTTACTGATAACTCACCTATTTTTCAAGTCTCAGCTCAAATGTCATCTTCTCCATAAAGTTTTCCTTAACCCTTCTGAATAAAAATAACTTCTTTCTCCATCCTTAGCATAAAATCACAGACTGAAAGCTAGATGAGACTTTAGAGACAATCTTGTTCAACCTCATCTATTTACAGATGAGGAAAACATTAAGGAGCCTACCTAAAGTCACACAACTAACTAGTAAGTGGTAGAACTAGGATTTGAAATCAGGTCCTCCTAATTCTAAATCATAATTTCCATTGGACATGCCACCCCTTATACATTTAAAATATGTGTCATCTTCACTGGTGTCTCTGTTTATTATCATCTCTGGTATTTTTAAAGTTCTTTAAATTCTGGGATCATGTCTTAATTATTTCCACATCCTCAACCAGCAAATACTATAAACTGTACAGGATAGACACTTGGTAAACTTGGGAAGAATGAATGATTTTTACATGTTTGCAAAGTTTACACTAAAGAAATTTTGAATTAAAGAAATGTTTACAATGTAAATATCCCTTATAGCCCTGCTTTTAAAGAATAGCATTAATAGATTTCAGAGAGGCCTGGAGAGACTTACATGAACTGATGCTGAGTGAAATGAGCAGGACCAGGAGATCATTATATACTTCAACAACAATACTGTATGATGATCAATTCTGATGGAAGTGGCCCTCTTCAACAATGAGATGAACCAAATCAGTTCCAACTGTTCAGTAATGAACTGAACCAGCTATACCCAGTGAAAAAACTCTGGGAGATGACTATGAACCACTACATAGAATTCCCAATCCCTCTATTTTTGTTTGCCTGCATTTTTTATTTCCTTCACCGGCTAATTGTACACTATTTCAAAGTCTGATTCCTTTTGTACAGCAAAACAACTGCTTGGACATATATACATATAATTTATTTAACTTATACTTTAACATGTTTAACATGTATTGGTCAACCTGCCATCTGGGGGAAGGGGTGATGGGAAGGAGGGGAAAAGTTGGAACAAAAGGTTTTGCAATTGTCAATGCTGAAAAACTATCCATGCATATATCTTATAAATAAAAAGCTATAATAAAAAAAATTAATTTAATTTAAAAATTAAAATAGCATTAATAGATTGTTCCAGAACAAACTGCCAAAAAGTGGGCTTTGGATCTATGAAGGGTTATTATTGTAAGAAATCCCTAAATCCATATTTGATATGTTAGCAAAAATATCTTCTGTAGATATAGAAATGATAGAAATGATATTATGATGATATATAATATATATTATGATGATATATAATATATATTATGATGATATATAATGATAGAAATGAATTATTTCCGCAAAAAAAAAAAAATTTTTTTTTCCCCCCTGAAGCTGGGGTTAAGTAACTTGCCCAGGTTCACACAGTTAGGAAGTGTTAAGTGTCTGAGACCAGATTTGAACTCGGGTCCTCCTGAATTCAAGGCTGGTGCTCTATCCACTGTGCCACCTAGCTTCCCCCTCAAAAATTTTTTGATGAATAAAATTCCTCAAAATTCACTAAAATTCACTAAAGTTGTTATTAAATTCATAGTAACCTTCTGTCATAAGATTTTCTTTTCTTTTTTTTTAATTTTTATTTTCCCCAATTACATGTAAAACAACATTTTTTTGGTTAAACATGTACATTCTATCATGGATTTTCTCAAACAAAAGATACTGAAAAGGTACTCTGCTTGATCAAGGAGTTAAATATAGAGCATATTTTGCTTCAACTCTGGATGTTATTCCCCTTTTCTGCCTTAGTAAGTATAGTATAAGAAACATAACCAAACCTCTTTAATGACTTGAGGATGTTATGGTTACTATTCAATTTAACGATGAACTCTTTCTATATAATACTCTATCAATAGATATAGAAGATATAATAGAAGGTATTAAATGTGTACTGACTTCAGGTCATAAATATCAGAAATTTCATTTTTACTTAATGTCAGAAGTCATATAATTTTCTTGCCCTTTAAATTCTTCTCATCAAAGATGAAAGCAAAGGTGAAAAAAATTCTAGGAAGACTTGTTATATTACAGCGAATTAAATGTTACCCCAACAGAAAGCTTTTAGGAGGTTCCATGGGTTTGCAATTCAGTTTTATCGGCTATTGGTGCAGTTTTACCTAGTTCTAGAATAGTTTTTCCTCAGTGGCTATGTACAGAAATGATTGTACTATCTCCCTCTTTAGTTTCTAAGTTGAATGGAACAGAGATGCCTTTGATATCTGCACCCAACCGGTACTTCACAGTACTTGAAACTATCACATCTCAATATATAATTTCACTTTATTCCATAATCTTAGAGTAATGCTATAACATAGTATGAAATTGAACAGACTGATGACCTGGTCCCTGAGTGGTATTATTAGGCAAAAAGCTTTGTTAAAATGGATCACCAATATAAAGAGTTCAGTCACCACATTTCAATTGATAAATGGAGATCACATAAAGGTCTGTGAGTTACTGAATTCTTCTGGCAGAACCATGGGTAATCTATCCTAAGGAGATAACAACCTAGTATTTGTTAAAGCTTACAGAGAGAAAAAAGATTTCTTAAGCTTCTTTAGAGACCTATCCCAATGTTATATAACTGAAGGACAGTAAGATGGCATAATGAATGGATTCCCAGATTTGGAGTTAAGGAAACTTGAATCCTGCTTTTGACATTTACTAGCTGGGTGGCCATGGGCAAATCATTTAACTTCTTTGGATTTCAATATGTAAAATAAAAATTATAATACTGAAGAACCTTTCTCTTTAGATTGTTTTGAGTCTCAAATGAGATAATGTATACAAAGTTCCTTAAAAATTCTAGATTGTCACATAAGTGTCAATTACTGTTGTCCTCATTCCAACATCATTACTGTGGTCATTAGAATCCTAAATTATTTCTTATAGCTTCTAGCATGTTTTTTAAATAAAGCACTCCTTTCCTCATTGGTAAAAACTTATTGATGCTTAGAGTTGTTCAAATAAACAAAGCTTAATTTTCTTAAAAGAATTGGAAATGATCTGTAAAGTTCATGAGAGAAATATTTCCCCATCAAATTTTCATCTAAGTGGGAGTTGAGAGTGGGATAGGAGGCAGTCACTGCATAATAGCAATTTTTAAAATATTCATTAGGGGGCAGCTCTTTTTATGGTGGCAAAGAACATGGATGGAATGCTCATCAATTGGGTAATGTCTTAACAAATTGTGGTATATGAATGTACTGGAAATTATTGTGCTACAAGAAATGAGCACACAGATTTCAGAAAAATTTGAAAAGACTTGTGTGAACTGATGCTGAGTAAAGTGAGCAGAACCAGGAGAACTATACACAGTAACAGCAATACTGTGCAATGATAAAAATATCAACTTAATGATAAAATATAAAACTTAGCTCTTCTCAGCAATACAATGATCTAAGTCAATTCCAAAAGACTCATGATGGAATATACTATCCACATCCAGAGAAAGGAACTTTGGAATCTGAATGCAAAATAAAGCACAATATTTTCACAATTTTTTGTTTTTCATTTTTTTCTCTCATGGTTTTTCCCTTTTGTTCTGAATCTTCTTTCACAGCATGACTAACATGGAAATATGTTTGTACACCTTCCTTTAAGCACCTTTAACATGATTGTACATGTATAAACTGTATCAGATTGCTTATCTTTGAGGGAGGGAGAAACAGCTAAACACAAAATTTTATTTAAAAAATTAAATGTCGAGAGGTAGCTAGGTAGATAGAGCACTAGCCCTGAAGTCAGAAGGACCTGAGTTCAAATCTGGCCTCAGACACTTAATTCCTAGTTGTGTGACCCTGGGTGAGTCAGTCACTTAACCCCAAATGCCTCAGGGGGAAAAATTAATGTCGAAAACTATCTTTATATGTAATTGGAAAAAATATTATTTCAAAAAATTTTAAATAAACAAATAAAAGATTATTTTTTAAAAGATTCATTATCCTGGTAGATAAAGTAGAACCATCATGTTGTCATTTAACTTTAGGTTATGGAACTATGATAGATGTCACTTAGGAAAAATGGAAGAAGTAAAAGTCTAGTCCACAGGATGTCAGGAGATCACTCCAAGACATCTTCTTGGAAAACATGGCTGTATACCAAGGATAAAAAATATTACAGTTCCAAAATATTTAACAACTACCTACAAAACAGCAAAGTCTATTGAAGAAAAAAAAGACAGAGCTTATCAAAGTAAGCAAGCCACTGAACAGAGAACAAAGAAGCCCAAAAGGACTAAAAAATGCCAAAAAATTTGACACTGGGAACTTTCCTGAGGGCAGTTTCAGTTGAATGATGAGGCAATATAGCAAATGTGAAATCGACCCAGGAAGCACAAATATTTTTATGCTATTATTCAGCTTTGCTCAGCAGCTTATGAATATAAGCAAAGAAGGCAGAAAGTGGGAGTGACCCAAGTTTGGGATTTGACAACACATGAATGACAAAAGGAAAAGGGGATAAGTGACCTGCGTATAGGAGACAGTATTGGATTGAAGTGATTCACTAAAGGGTCTGTCAAGATCAGAAAGGGAAGAGAATAAAGTCAGTTGCAATAGTGATGGCTTGGGAAAGAACTTTAGGCTGGAGGGACTGAAAGAAGAATGAAGTTAGGAATCACAGTACATAGGGAAAGATGGAAAAAGAAAGTCTTATGATAAAAGGAATTTCGGAATTCACTAACAAGAAGTGGAACACTTGTGGGTAATGGCATGATTATGAGTATGACCATTTCTAGATAAAGCAAAGGTGGAGTGAAGAAGTTAGGAGAACTGAGCAGATGGAGGAACTAAAAAGTTGGGGTATTTGAGGAAATATCAATATATAGGTTGATGTGTTCTAGTGATGAGAGCAGGATTTTGGGTGAAATAATTGTGAGTTAGGCACTGAGTGGCCCGGTTTAGTGCCTGGCACATAGTAAGCACTTAATAAACACTTCTTAATTAACTAATTTCTCTACTAACCGACAAAATTTTTACTCAGGCAATATATTAGTATGCTTCCTTGAAAGAGCATTGCAATGTCATCTCATATTTACAGATTTTCTCCAAGATGCTCCTAGAAATACCCAACATTTGTGTCTCTAAACTTCCTAACTTGTTTCTCTCACAAAATAAAGTTTAGTCAAGGGACTATCCAAAAATTAAACACTTGGTCACTGGGCTTGGCAGGGTGGGGAGAAATGAGCACACTGGTGAACTGAAGTCTAGTGCCTTGGTCAAAATCCTACAGCTAAATAAGTGTCTGTCCCTGGAGACACAGAGTCAATCAAAAGAAAAGCTAAAACATCAGCTTCTCTAAAAGGACATTCAATGTCTTTCAGGTCAGTCAACTTTGACTAACTCAGTCCCAGTCACTAAGAGAACCAAAGATGGAATCCTTCTTTTTGCCTTCCTTTAGAAGCAGTGCCCCAAGAGGTGACATTGGAAGGGAAATGGTTGTGATTTCATGGGTGTAGGGAATAGCTAATGTCACACCTCTCTCCATTCATGCAAATAGACAACACTTCTGTAACTTACAACCAGAGATTTGCCTGGGACACTGAAAGGAAAAGTGGCTCACCCACAGTCACACAGTTAGCATTTGTCAGATTCAGAATATGAACTCCACAGGTGAATCTCTTTTTACCACATCACACTTCCACTTGATATCTTGATACATATGAATCACCAATGAAATGAGACATTAAGATTGGGAGTAAAAGTTTTGTTTTGTTTCTCTTCCCAGATTATTTTTACCTTGTGAATGCAATCCTTCCTTTGCAACAACAACAACAACAACAAAATTCGGTTCTGCACATATATATTGTGCTTAAGATATACTATAAGATATTTAATATGAATGGGAATGCCCGCCATCCAGGGGAGGGGGTGGAGGGAGGGGAAAAACTCGGAGCAGAAGGGAGTACAAGGGATAATGTTGTAAAAAAAAAAAAAATTACCTATGCATATGTACTGCTAAAGAAAATGTTATAATTATATAAAAATTAATTTTAAAAAATGCTTAAAAAAAAAAAAGATTGGGAGTAAAAGGAGTAAGAGAGAGAGAGAGAGAAAATTACAACAAAAACCAAGAAACAATTGGATTGCAGCCAAGGCAAAATTCTCAGGCCTTCTTTGTGGAGTTCTCTATAATCCTTATTATTTGTTTATACTACTTCCAATTCACAGTCCCCCTACTCCATTCTTACAGATTCTTTTTCCTTCTCCAAAACTTTGTGCCATCATTCTCTCCTAGAGAGAAGAATGGGCCAATCATTTAGCCTCCTCAAATTTTTCATCAAATTTTTAAAATGGAGGAATTGGACTTAGATGATCTGTGAGTAGATGACAGAGAGAAGATCTCTGATCTTATGAGTTGAAGATTCTTGTCATTAAAGGCCTTTCCCATTACCCATTCCAAATTCCTCTTTAGTCCATTTCAAGTTTCTAGAGGTAATCCTACCCCATTTGAGGTTTGCCATTTCCTTCTTCAGCTCTTTTACAGATGAGAAAACTGAGGTAAACAGGGTTAAATGACTTGCTCAGGGTCACATAGCTAGTTAGTTTCTGAGACTGGATTTGAACTTAAGGCTTTCTGCCTCCAGAGCCAGCACTCTACTCACTGCACCATCTAACTGTCCTTAGAACTACACCTACCAACATCCTTACCACATTCAGTTTTTCTATCAGATATGTGTATATCCTGAAAACAAAGAGAAAGGAAATACAAAAAATATAATTTTTTCAACCCTCCCTAAACATATATATGTGTTTGTGTAAGTGTATGTGTATACATACAGATAATCATATACACACATATCACAGCAATGACCATGAGTAGTCTAGTGAAGGAGCAATGTTTTCTATTTTGTTTTCAGTAGTTATGGAAATTCATACTTACTCACAGTTTGATTTAATTAAGCCCCATTATTCTTACCAACTATTCTATATATTCGATTTTTGCATTCCATAGTGTCATAACTGATAACCTAACCTAGGTGTCATAACCTAAGATAGATTCTGCAACTGAAAAAGTGACATAACTTTAAAAATTACACAAATAAAGGGCCTAAGACACAAGCCCAATGATAAGGGGACAAACATCAAAGTAAGATCAAGGAAATGGGACTCAACTACTAAAAGGGAAGCTGTTTCAATGGCAGAAAGCCTATAGTATAAGACTAATTTTTGATTGTTTGCCATTTTGACTGAAATTCTTTATCTATTCTTGCTTCCTACACCTTGCTTATTAGCTGTATGATTGTTGGCAAATCACTTAACCTCTCTGCCTAAAATAACTGGGTCAATAATATTTTACTCAAAAAAAAATTAAAAATACCAAAAAATTCACCATCTTACCTGTCTCAAGACAAGGATTAAATTAGATAATATCAAGGACTTTTAAAAGCAATTCTATCTATCATAAGTTTCCCACAAAAATCCTTCCAAAGAGAGGGCTAAGGTGTAAGGCTTAGGAGACAGAGGACTTTTAAGAAGGTGGAAAACCAGTTCTCACCGAGAGGATCTTATCACCCTCCTGGAGCCGCCCGTCCTGGGCCGCTGCCCCATCCTCTTTGATTCGGCTGACGTAGATGCCAGTGTCATTGGACACATATTGCTGATCTGTCCCTCCGACGATGTTGAAGCCCAGCCCTGAGAAAATCACAAAGGAATGGAGGGGAGCAGAAGAGTGGAGAAAGAGGGGAGAGAGAGAGAGCAGGACACAGAGAGAAATGATAATGTCAGACAACATAGACTCAGACTAGGCAAACAGATGGAGTGGGGTTGGGATAGTATTCCCATAAAACTAAGCCAGTAGCTCTCAGAACTATCAACCTGGATCAGGCCAGGAATAAAATGTGTTTAAATGGATTTGCCAGAGATTTCAGGAAAGATCTGGTTCCTTTAAGCAAATTGGACCAAGAATTAACATTAATTTCCACAGGACCTCCATTTCTAATGGCTCTGGCAACATCAGGAAAGTGGTTGCCCGAAGTTCATACTCTTCACCCATTATGCTCTTTATAGTGGGGAATGAAGTAAGCAGAATCGGAACAATTTATACTGTAAAATTAAAAATGATAAAAAATGAACAATTTTGAGGATTTTTATAAAGCAATGAAGAAAATGAGCAGAACCAGGAGAACAATTTATACAATAACAACATTTAACAAACAATTTTGAAAGCTGTAAGAACTATGAGCAATATAAAGACCATTCATGATTCTAGAAGAAAGCTTCTTAAACTGAGGGTTGCAACCCCATATGGGAGTCACATAACCTAAATGTCGGGATGATGAAAAATTTGGCAACAGTAAAAGGTTTCTGAACGCAACATCCAAAAATTAATTCAAAATCAAATGCATAATGAATTCAAGGTGTTTCTGGTATGCTTGCCTTGTTGCATTGCACACTTTCACTGTAGCCTTGCTTCTGAACCCACAACATGCACAGTTTGCATTGTAAATCCATGAGCACTGCCAAAAACACCTCAGCTCAAATTTGAGATAGTGTCATGAATAGAAAAAGTTTAAGAAGCCCTGTTTTTGAGGATCAATGATAAATGTTATCCATGATGGAACAGTGATAGAATTGGGGAAGAAGAATGAAACAAATGTTTTGAGTTTTGTTGTTTGTTTGTTTTTTGTATAGCCATTAAGGTATTTCTTTTGCTTGACTATACATATTTGTTGCATAAATTTGTTTTTTCTTTTCTTTCCCCCTCCCAATGGAGAAGGTTTGAGAGAAAGAGAAAATGGATTTCTGCTCATTTGAACAAAGAAAATAGAGAAGTGGAAGAAATGCTACAGAGGTGAACGCTGTAAGCACTTTTTACATATATTACTAGTTTTACTTAACTATTTTAAATTTTTTTATGAAATCTCTCACAAAGTAGGAATAATCTATAAATGTATGTCACATAAAAACAAAAAATCAGTTTCAACTGAAAATGAAAAAATATATACATTCAATTGGGTGGGAAAAAAGTGCTTTTAACTCATTACTAAGTGAAAGAAATGCTCTGAAGATAGTTAACACATAAAGGGACATGTCATGCATAGACCTTCATTCCCATCCTTTTATTTCTCTAGATACTGTATTAATTGAGGTTGCTATGATTTGAGAGTTAAGATTTTATTTTTGATGGTGGGGAAAACTAAGATGAGAACAGACTAGAGAGCCAATGGACAATTGCTACTTGATGGAGGAACTGTCCACAATGAATAGCTCAGTAAATTCTCTTCTCTCTTCCTGCCTGTATTTGAAGCACAAGCCATAATAAGGTATTTGCTATTATGAGTAATTGATAATAATAACAGCTAGCATTTACATAGTACTTTAAGGTTTATAGAGCACTTTGCCAATTTTATTTCAATTTATCCTCACAACAACCCTGGAAAGTAGATGCTATTATAACAGATAGAAAACTGAGGCAGACAGGAGTCTTTACCTACAGAACAACCTCCTTCGGCCATTTACCAGGTCGCAGAAGTTTGTTACACAGAAATGAACTCACGGCTGTCACAAGATTATACCTGGAGTTCAGAAATCCTAACATCCTGGTGTTTTCATTACTCTAGTTGCTGGTGGGATTCTGAGAGATAAAAGAGACCTCAGAGATCTCCTAAGCCAAACCTCGGCCACAGAGAGCAGCAGAACCAGGGGAAAGTGGCCCAAGGAGGTCCTAAGCTTCTCCTTCCAAATTCAGGGCTTTTACCTGCAGCAAAAGAAACGCTCTTGCCCCTCTATGAGGAACAAGGAGAGGAGAGCAGAGGGGCTGCATCGGTACAGGAGGGAGGTGGGAGAATACACGTATCCTGCAGCCTAGGGCTCGGACTAAGCTCTTTGCCTGGGGTCACAGAGTGGGTGGATGTCAGAGGCAAGAGTTAAGCTTAGCTTTTTCTTGACCACAAGTCCAGCACTCCATTCATTTTCCATGGTCTAGAAGTTAAATAAACAGATGAAATAAATCTATGGTGGAACCAAAAGCTACAGCCACATCCCTAGCTCCTTCCTGGCTGCGTCACAAATGACAATCCAGCTAAGAGGAACATCCATGAGGTCCTCACAGCTCAAACCTCAAGGCCACTGTAAAATCATTAGCAAAACATGTCTATTCTAAGGGAAGCACCAAACCAAAAACAATGTGCCACATCGCCAGACTGTGGACAAACAGATTAAGGTAGGCTGAAGGAGCGCCAAAAGCACAGGGGCCAGGCTAGCGCATCTCCCTCCTAAGGAGAGGAAGGGGCTGCGAGTCTCAGCCAGAGAGGCTGCTTCTCTTCTCTTTGGCATTAAGCTCCCACCAGGACGTGGGCAGAGCCGCACAAAGAGGCTTTTCAGCCAGGGAGCAAGCTTCCCAACAGCAGACTGGCCATTTGCAGAAGGCTGATTTCATATTAAAGAAATCCAACAGTTCATTCATTGTGTGGACCAGACCAGGTACCCACTACAAAGCTTCACCCTGCCTCTAGTCAGGGAAAACTACAAGGACCTAGCAGGCAAAGAAATGACTGTGACAGAAAGCAAGGGACACAGTCTTTATCGATTAAAACCAGAGCAAATCAAGGAAATGACCCTATAGAAGGGAGCCAAGAAATGACAGTGTTCCTGATTTTTCTTTCTTTGCTGAGGCAATTTGGATTAAATGACTTGCCCAGGGTCACAGAGCTACTAAATATCTGAGGCCATATTTGAACTCAGGTCCTCCTGACTCAAGAGCTGGTGCTTTATTCTCTATGCCATCTAGCTGCCCCCAAGATATGGTTTTCTAGAGATCCACAAGACCTAGATGGATAGCTCTACATTCTTTTGCTTTTTAAAAATTAAAATCCTAACCTGCGTGCTAAGTGTTTGCATATGCCTACTTTGGATTTAGAAGGGAGAGTATTAGGGAAGGAGAATAATAAGAATTTTTATAGCACCCTGCACCTGGCACACAGGTACTTTGTTAAGCACTTTAAAAATATGGATGTCTCACTAGCTGTGTGACTGTGGGCAAATCTTTTTGCCTCAGATTCCTCATCTGTAAAATGAGCTGGAGAAGGAAATGGAAAACCACTCCAGTATCTTTGCTGTATTTTTCTGTCTAATTCCTCATAACCTCAGTTAGGCTTTTCTTGGCAAAGATAAGAAAAGCCTAACTGAGGTTATGAGGAATTAGACATGAATGAAAAATGACTAAACAACAAAAACATAGTATTTAAAAAAAAAAAAAAAGTTAAATGAATTCAAATAAAGAATCAAAGCTATCAACTTCTAAAGTTGTTAAAACTACACAAAAGTCCTCTAAAGTTTCATTTACTTCCTCCTCTACTTCTAATAACTATCATAAATAGGGTCAGAGTGGAAGTAGTCCTTAAAGGCCATCTTCCTAACTTAATGTGGTTTTGAGTGATATTTAGGGGTTCCAAAACACACTCTCACATGCCCCTTGTGTTTCCAGAATCAGAAGACAGTGTGGTTAGAATCAGGTCCCTAGATATGATCCTATTGTTGGGGAATGTTATTCTAGCTATGCATCCTACATTCCCTCAGCCATGACTTGGAAAGTAGGGACAGCTGTCAAGTCTCAGTCTAAAGGAGAACACTGCTGTGGCCAGGAGACAATACACAAGACAATATTAATAATAGAACAGCATCTTCAGTGCAAAGGTACAACTGAATTCCTACTTATCTTTTAAAGTACAACTCAAACACCACCTCTTCCACAAAATCTTCCCTTTATCTCTCTGGTCAAGACTGCTCTTCCTCCCTTGACGCACTTACCATGTAGTACTGTATATCAAAGCAATTTGGGAATTTTAGTCCCCTACTACACTGGAAGCTCCCTGAGGTCAGGGGCCATGACTTATCTAAACTTTGCACCCAAATTCCCCTCTACATTCCTGATTCTTCTCTTGAGCTCCCATCCATTTTTTAATATCCAAGTGGTTATTTCCACTTGTATGACCTGCCTATCATTCAAAATTAACATGTCAAAAAAAAAAAACTTACTCTTTCCCTTTCAAAAACTATATCTTTTTCATTCTTCTATTTATCCCAGATTAACTTCAGTCATCTTGATTTCTTCCTCCTTCTTATCCATTTCCCACTTTCCACCCTCTAATATCCAACTGATTCTTCCTCAGCAATGTCTCTTCTCCCTTTCTCTACTATCATCACTGCTTCTGAGGTATATCCCATGCCCCAAAGAAATAACAATCTTCCAACAACACTGCGTCTGATGTTAAATATACTGCTCAGAAATCTTCAGCAGCTGGTGACAGCTGTCTCTTGAGGGATTTCTAACTCCTTGCTCTGGGGTATGCCAGGAGGGTGGAAGGGTAGCAGTCAGGGGGTATGTAAATGAGGATAGAATAACTTATGTGTAGAATACCAACTCATGAGCATGAAAGAAATGAGAGCCCTGTCCCTACTCCAAATAACTGCTCTGCTCACATAGTCTCAATAATCACTATGGCTGAAGCCTCCTCAGGTACTCAAATGGTGGTCAAAATGGGGAAAGGGCAGGCAATAGCTAAATTACAGGCCCAAGAAAACTGGCCCATGTGCTACCTGGCATGTGCTAGGAACAGCTAGTTTATGGAAGAAAGCCTAAATTCCTTAACCTGGCATGCAAAGCCCTCCACAGCCTGATCTCAGCCTACCTCCCCAGACTTACCACCTACTGCTCCCTATTAGAACCTACTGCTCCAGCCAGACTGGTTCATTAATTCATTACATGCTTTTTCATGTTGTTTTCTCCATCTGTAATACCTTCTCCTCCACCCCTCCTCTATGCTGGCTCAAATTCTATCCACATTTAAAGGGGATAAGAATAAGATGGTAGTTTAATGATTCAGAGAACTCCTAGGTAAGGAAGCTCTTCCTCCCAATGGCAATTCTCTGGATTTTAGTTTTAGACATATACCTAGAGCAATGACAGGCTGCCCTGAAAATTCATAAGCCAATATGTGTTAGAAGCAGGGCTTGAACTCTGGGCTTCCTGGCTTCCAGACTTTGCCATACCACCTCTAACACTTAAAAACCCAGTTTAAATCCTACTTCTTCCTAACTGCTTTGACCCATACTCAAACTCTTAAATTCTTATAGCAGCTTTTGCAATTATCAGTCCTTAATCATATGCTGTCTTATATTTATTATTATATTTTATGTACGTTTATCTTGTTTCCCCAAATGAACTGTAAGGAATTTGAAGGCTAGAACCATATCTTTTTTTTTTTTTTTATTCTTTATAATATCAAAAATTTACACATAGCAAAGGATTTGTTCACTTCAATTCAAAAACATTTATTAAGCAACTACTACCTATTAAAACACAATGACCAGCACTGGGAATATAAAGACAAATAGTCCTCAACCTCAAAGAGCTTTTTTTTTTTTTTTTTTTACCTCAAAGAGCTTTTTTTTTTTTTTGGACCTCAAAGAGCTTTTTGAGGGGGAAGGAATCAAAAAAGAGAGAGAGAGAGAGAGACAGCGAGAGAGAGAGAGAGAGAGAGAGAGAGAGAGAGAGAGAGAGAGAGAGAGAGACAGCGAGAGAGAGAGAGAGAGAGAGAGAGAGAGAGAGAGAGAGAGAGAGAGAAAGAGAGAGAGAGAGAGAGAGAGAGAGAGAGAGAGAGAGAGAGAGAGAGAGGCATTTATATTGGATAACTACAACATTTAACAGAGAGAACTACAAGATTCATTCAATAAACATGAATTAAGTACTTACTATATGCCAAGCACTATGTTAAGTGCTGGGTAATTTGAGGAGTAAGAGAGCACTAATAACCAGGAGGATCAGCTTCCCAAAAGAGATGGCATTATATCAGTTGAGGAATGCTAAATAAGATATAGCATATGAATATAATGAATATTATTGTTCTTCAAGGAACGCTGAGTAGGCCAAAGCCTGGAAAAATTTACATGAAGTAATGCTGAGTGAAGGAAGCAGAACTAGGAAAACAGTGTAGACAGAAATAGCAGATTATGGGATGATAATTCCTTTTGCCATTTCCTTATCTCATTTAGAAAATGAGGAAACTGAGGCAAACAGGATTAAGTGACTTGCCTAGCGTCACAAAACGAGGAAGTGTTGGAGACCAGATTTTAACTCAGGAAGGTGAGTCCTCCTGAATCCAGGCCCAGCACCCATCCACCATGCCACTTAGCTGCCTCTACAAGTAACAGGGAGTCCCTGAAAATTACTTAGCAAGGTAAGGTCATGGCCAGATGCCTGCTTTGGGAAGATTACTTTGGCAGCTGTGTGGAAGGTAGAACAGAGAAGACAGAGACTAGGGAAACTAATTTCAAAATAATCCAGGTGAAAAACACAGAGCTAGACTTGGCTCTGAATAGAGAGGAAAGGGCAGATAAGAAATATGTTTGTGAAAGCAGAATCTGCCAGACCTGGTGAATAACCAAAAATGCAGTGAAAAATCAAGGATGACCCTAACTTCACAAGAAATATTTATGAATGATTGCCTGAATGGATGAATATATGAGGTTTACCACCTAGATACCTATATTGGGCAGGCATGGATTCAAGGACTGCAGCCTTAATTAAAAGCATGTGTTATACCTGGAGGCTAGGGCATTAGAAAAAATGCATGTTACCAAGTCAAAGGTAAAATAAATGACTACATGGTAAGTTTCCACTGGCCTGAAATCAGGCCATAAGCCTGTGTTCCTACCTTGAGATACCCTCATGTCTATCAATAGCAAACTATAAAACCTCTCTCCTGTGACATATTAAAAAAGTTATTTGAACACTATAATGCTGCTAAAGATTAGGATATTGCAAAACAGCCACAACCTATAAAATCATCAGTATCCTTAAAAAAAAGAGGCAGAGAACAAGACATATTCCCCACCACTCTTCATCATGTTCATAGCTAAGTTTTGTTACTTTATATTGAGGCGACTCTGACCCAGACCTGTTTCTAAATCTGCAAAATGGGATGCTGGAGTAGGCCGTCTCTTATGTTCCTTCCAACTCTAAATTCTGGGATCATAGAGGATGAGGCTAAGGCTGGCACCACAGCTAGTTTCTGACCCTCTAACAATCTTTGTCTCCTGTCTGATGCCAGCAAAGTCACACTTGAGACCTCATGATCACAACCTCCGCCTCCTCTGCTGCTGGACCTGCTTGCCTTCCTCAACATGACTTCCAGTCCCTCAATCCTTTCCTATCTGCATAGTTTCACCCAATCAATCACACCCACGATCTACTAGCACTATCCCTCTGATGAGAGGGTATTGCATCTACTCTTTATGTATTTTGTGTGAACACAAGAGTTGTTGACATTTTGTCTCTCACATTAGAATGAGTTCTTTGACAGCAGGAAGTACGTTTCTGTCTTTTCTTTGCATCCCCAGTGTTTAACATACTGCCTAGCACATGGTAAGGATTTCATATCCCCAGCTGACTGACTGACTGCTCCACTCTGGAGTCACTTGCCTTTTCCCCCTCACCCTGTATTTATCCCCAAGATGAACCACATCAATGATTCTCTCATCCCATGAAACTCCCCATTGCCTACCTCCTAATCCTCAACCTTGGGTAATTCCTATCATCCTTCTTTTCTCCATTCTTATTTCCCGGCACAGTGATCTTGATGTAAACTTCACCCATTACATTTAAGCTAGGCCCAGTAGTCCAGCACACAATCTCCAAGTCAGGAGGGAGGGACCAACCTCAGCTGCCATCTCCAGCTCAAATCCAAGAAGAAGAGAAAGCTTAGGCAGTGGAGGCAGATTCCACTTTTACCACAAACTGGGTAACCAAGAAGAAATCACTTAATCTCTCTGAGCTTCACTTTCCTCTCCACTCCAAAGCTATGATTAGGATCAAATGACATAAGATAGGTAAAGCAACCTTCAAGAGCTATTAAGAATGGCAACTATCACTCCTAATCTCTCCTGCATCACAGATAAGAAAGAGATCATCCAACACAGTCCAATTTGCTTTGGAGACTTCTAAAATTGTTGGGACTCTTTTTTTCTTTTTTGTTGTCTTCATTTTTAGTTGTGACCCCATTTTGGCTTTGATAATGGATGGTTTTCCATTTCCTTCTCCAGTTCATTTTACAGATGAGGCAGTTGAGATAAACAGGGTTCAGTGATTGCCCAGGGTCCTATAGCTAAAAGTGTCTGAGGGTGAGAACACAGGAAGATGAGTCTTCCCCAGTGCAGGCCAGGCACACTATCCACTGTGCTAGCTTAAAAGATGCTAAAATCAACCTCTCTGTAATTCTGACCTATTACTCTAGGATCTGCCTTCTAAGACCAAATACAAATCTAACCCCTCTTCCATAAGATAGACTTTTAAATATTTCCTTAAATCTCTTCTCCAAGTCAAACACTCCCAGCTCTTCTGAATCTGAATTTCAGATGACATGGAAGTCCAATTCTCCTACCATATTCATTCCTCTTCTGAATACACTCCACTCCGTGACCATCTTAAACAGAACTGAACACAATCCTCCAAGTGCGGTCTGACCAGGACAGAGCATAAGCAAAATTATCGATCAGCTCCTTCCTGCTGAACTCCAGGCCCTTCTTGCTGCTAGTAACATTAGCTTTTGAATGTTGAGTCTGTGGTCCACTAAAATGCTTAGATCTTTATCAGAACTCCCTTCTTGGACCTGTGAAGTTGATTGTTAAAGCCCAAGTATAGAAACAATCCTTTTCTTTAGATGGCATTGATTTCTCATCTCATTCCTCTCAATGATTATCAAAATTTGATAGTCTTCCAGCCTTCCATCCCATCATTTCCAGGCTGACCTAGTCTAATTCGCTGAGAAGACTGAGACTTATCTGGTACAAGCTTTAACTTCTTGATCCACCTAGAAACTTCCATTGTCTCCGCTTTCCCTGCTGTCCAAGTCCTTAAGAGTGTCCTTAATCTTTGTAAAGGTTGTCTTCCTCCTATCCTATAGGTCCTTCTTCCTCCAGGACAACCAATGGAATCACAAAAATGCTCATAGTTTCTCTCTTCCCTCCTTTTCTTTTTTCTCTCTCTTCTCCTAATTGTCCTCCACGTTACCTGCCTTCACCCTTCTTCCCCCCTCTCTCCCTCCCCCCTCTGTTTCTTCTTATCTCTTTTTCTCTCTCCCCAACCTCCTTCCCACCCACCCCCTCCACCCTGACTCCTTTCCAGCTGGCCACAAACAGCTAGATTTCAGCAATCCTAATAAATAAATAAAACCCCCAGACTTTCCCTTGTTCCTACTGGCCCAGTTCTTCTACCACTTCTCACGACCTACTAGTACTTCAGTACTCACTTGTAGAAGCTGCTCTCAGAGTTCTCCAGAGAACCTCCTGCCCTCAGATCCTCCCTGACCTCTCTACAGGATACATCACTGCTACACCACTCTCCCTTGGCTTTGGAGAAGCTGTCCCCACGTCTAGCTCTCTCACCACTCTGATCTCCTTAGCACCCCTGAATGCTGGCTATAGCTTTACAGAATTTTTAACTGGAAAGAAGCCCAGGGATAACCAAGCCCAAACGTCTCATTTTATAAGTGAGAAGACAGAAAGCACGGTATATATTGGACCAGGAGGACCTGGGTCTCAGTTTCTTCATTAGTAAAAGGAGGCCAAGTCTACTTCCTGCCAATTCTCTCTCCACAATCTTCCAGATTCAATCCCTCCCCCCGCTATTTTCACTCACTGCTACCACTGCTACCAGGCCTTCATTATCATCTTATTTTTTCCCAGGAATAATTGAGTGTAATGGTTTCATAAAATTTTAGAACTGAGAAAGGCTGGCTTGCAGTCCACTAGACTCTCTAGATCTTTCTCAGAAGAATTCTTCTCTTAACTTTAAGAAATCATCCAAGGCCCAGAGAGGTTATAGGATTTGCCCAGAGTCACATAGTTTGTGACAAGGCAGGTCTAAAATTCAGTACACCATCAAGACCAGTCTACACAACCCTGTCCTTCATTTGACACAAGCCATAGGGACACACTTTGTAGAAAAAGCATGAAATAAGAGGCAGTAGCAAGACTTTATCCCTTAATACCTTTCTTCATGCCCATGTTTTCCCAATTAGAAAAAGAGTAAATATAGGAAGAGTTAACATTCCTATAGAGAAAAAAGCTAATCCAGTCTTATGTATATTGGAATAAGGGCTTAAAAACTGAAGTTCTCCAGGCACCTATAAATACTATAGGCACAGGAGAGAGAAAGGGCAGGAATATCCAAATAGGCATTCTTGTCTCCAACTTGGCCTTAAAATCCAGCCACTAATGGCTCTTTATTGACACTCCAACCATCTTCATGCCTCAGTTTCAACCTTGACTTCCAAAGGAGCCCTCCAACTCAACTCTAAGTAAAATCACCATTTATGAAAAAGCAAAATAGGCACTAGGAGTAATAAATATGAAATAGTTTTAAGAGAACAATTAATTATAAAAAGAATATTATACAAATATTGCATAATGGAGATTCCATTCACAACATGGAGATAGTCAAGCTATCTATACCAGATAACAATAACAAGGAGAAAGACAATTTTTTTTTAGTGGAACTCACAATTAATCCATTAAAGGGAAGATCCCATGAGGTGAGTGTATGACATCAACAGGCAGGCTTAAATCTATAGAAGGGTTTGGCAGTTAATCCAAAAGGAAGTGGGTAGAAGGGGATTATATCATTGACTGTCCAGTTAACCTAAAAGGGATTTAGCAGCCTAAAAGAGTTAGTTGTGACAAGGAGAAAGACACCATGAGATGAAGGGGAAGGAAGGAGGAAAGGTGAGAGAAGACATGAAGCAGACTACCATGTCAGGCTAACCCTAACAGAGACTTGGCAAAAGATCTATACTATGAGGGGACAGCTAGGTGGCCCAGCGGATAGAGCACAAGCCCTTAAGTCAGGAGGACCTGAGTTCAATCTGGTCTCAGACACTTAACACTTCCTAGCTATGGGACCCTGGGCAAATCACTTAACCCCAGTTGTCTCAACAACAACAAAAAAATAAATAAAAGATCTGTTATAAATCCATATACAGGGTTTGACACCATAACCTGGTTTTCTGATTGGATACAATATAACTAGAGTTTCTAGAGACCTCCACCTGGGGTGGGACTGTAATGGAGAGTCCACTGGAACAAAAGGCCTACAAATCAGTGCTCTTCCTACTTGTCCAGGGGAGTTTTATAATCCTATCAATGCTTCAGGCTTTCTCTGCTAAGCCCCACCTAGGATCTCATGATAGGGGCCCTAAGCTCCTGACTGGTTAGGGTTCAATATATCTAGGTGATTCTGGTCCCCTCTCCTATATACACACACATATGACTTTTTCCCTTCTACCTCTATAAGCATCCCAAAGAAAGCAAAAAAAAAAACAAGCAAACATGTAGAGCCATTGCCCTGGGACTCCTTTAGATACACTTATGAGTTCCTTACCAAGCCTACTGCCAGGCCCCTACTTCCCTCATCAGGCTGTAAGTTTGTCTAGCTTTCTGCATCTGCACCTTGAGAGTTTAGCAAAGTCCTGGCATGTAGTAAGTACTTCATAGATTCATTCATCCATTCCCGACTACCAATAGAAGCTCAATGTCCTTCCGCTGACAGGGAAGGTTCTTTATAATGTGGCAGCACCTCTTCAGCTTTATCTCACACAGGTTTAAGCCAAACAGCCAAACTCCCTTGCGTGCCACACACTTCCCTCACTGTCTCACCTCCATGCTATCCAGGAAGGTTAGGCAATCTCCTATTCTGGGAATGCCCTCGGCACCATATTCACCTATTGAAATTCTACTTAATTTTTAAGGCCCAGCCTCAAATGCCTGAAGCTTTTCCTAATATCTCAATCCCAGGCAATGGCAATCCTTTCTTCTTCAGACCCTACCTTGCTTTTGGTTTATATCTCTTTTATATAATTACTGAATACCATTTTGTCTCCTAGTTTTATGAGTCTGTATGTATGTGTGTGTGTGTGTGTGTGTGTGTGTGTATAGGGCAGAAACTATCTTTATGTAATCTTTCTAACTCTTTCTTGCACCTCATTTGGTACTCCCAAATAATAAATAAATGTTTACTAAAGTGCTCCTTTGAAAACCCTCCCCTTGTCAGATTTCTTTTGGTGGGGAGGACTACTCTACTCATATTCTTCAGTCCCTGCCTACACCAATGATTCTCAAAGGATCAGCTGCAATCTACTCTCAAGCTACAAATGTCACAGAAAAACAGGAAATTACCATTGGAAGGGCCCTTAGAGATTATTTCCTCTCCTCCTGTAAAGAAAAAAAGCAAAGCTGGGGAAAGAAGCCAGGGAAGCTAGGGGGAGCAAACAGCCCACAAGTTAACCTGAGGGCTTGTTATGAGTTACAAGTTCCACTAATTGGGATCCTGAAGCCAGCCCCCATCCCTGGCCTGCTTTCCCAATCACTTTGCAGGGAATTAGGCCCAGCTCTGAACCCCTCAGAGCACTGGGAGCCCCAGAAGAGGATAAGGTCAATTCAGCACCCTCCACATCCCCACCTGCAATGTCTCCTGCCTAACTGTGGGGGAGAGCTCAGGAGCCTGCCCTTACCCCTCAGTGAGGCTAGGCGTCTCATCCATCATCCTGAGAAGGACATTAAAAAGAAATAAAAGAAAACAGAAGTTACTTCCTATCAAAAACTAAACTGAAAATTAGGCCAAAGAAAGATAAGAGACAAACATCAGACTCCCCTGGAAACTATGAACAAACCAAAAAACCCGGACACTATGTCTCAAACAAGTTATGCAAACAGGCCAGGTTTATTAGGACCAGAGGAAAAGTAAAAATAAAGAGTCTACTAATCATCATCTAAAAAAACTTCAAACTGAAAATTCCCTGTAATGTCACAGCCAGAAATCCAGAGCTTTGATGTCAAAGAAAAAAATAAAAAATACTTTAAGTATCCGCAAAGCATACCAAAAGCAAGGAACCACAGTCAGGACCACACACAACCTGGCAGCAACTGGAAAAAGGAGAAAAAATCTTGTAATTTGGCAAACCAAAAGGCAAAAAGATGGTTTGTACGTTAACCTTGCTAACTATGAAAAACTGAATGTAAGCTTTCAAGATATCCCCCACTTCCCCACACACACACACAGGCTCTTCATTCATCAATAATTCCTGTTCTGTTTATGCAGTGAGTGCCGAGAATGCTGGATCTTCATCAGGATGACCTGAGCCGTGTGATCCTGGACCAGTCACTAAACTATCTGCCTCAGTTTCATCAACTCTAAAATGGGGATAAGAGTAGCAACTACTTCCCAGAGTTGTTGTGAGGACGAAATGAAGTGATATTTGTAAAGCGCCGGCACAAAACAGGTATTATGTAAATGCTTATTCCCTAATCCTCTCCAGAGTGGGAACTAGGATCTGGGATCCCCTCAGTCCTGCTTCAACTGACTCACTTAATTCTGTCACCTACAGCTCCACCATTCATCTATCCACATATCCTATACAGGATTCAATGACAAAAGGGAAGGAAACTTTTAAAAGAAAAAACACAGTAATTCACCCCAAATGGGAAGTCTAGAAGTAGTTTAGGAGTTTTCACCTTGCCCTTTTGCTTTTTCCAAGTTGGATAATGCTAATTATTTCAGGTGTGACAGTCCGTGCTGTAATTTGTAAATGACTCTACACATGCTGGGAGAGTTGATTTAATTTTTTTCTACTGATAACAGGGCACAATACAAAAAGTCTAGAGTTCACTGTCCGAGGGAACAAATACCGTAACTCATTTTTCCCTGAAAGGGATGCGTGGGCAGCTAGATGGCGCGGTGGGTAGAGCACCGCTGCTGGAATCGCAAGGACCTGAAAGGGGTGTGCGATTCAAAAGTATCTGGAGCCACTCTCCTAACACCGATCCCTGCAGGACAACTGAAACTCAGCAGGAAGCGCGAGTGGTCCTGTCACTGCCCAGGAGAGATGCGGCCGGCCGCCGGGCTGGCCCCGTCAGGAGGTCTATTTTCAGAGGGTTCAATCAGCACCTCGTGCTCCTGCGCAGCTCAAGGTGTCCGTTCACACGCTAAACCCCGCCAGAGCAGCGGGAGAGGAGGGTGAGGCTGGGGTGAAGGACTCGGAAACCCGGCTGAGGCGGCCAGGCTGAGTCCCCTCCCCCCCACTTAATTAGCCCGTGACCTTGGACAAATCGCCTATCCCGGCAAACAGACTTGACCCCAGTGATCTTCCAAGTCTCCAGGCCCCCTGCAGACCTTATTAAAAGCTAGGTGGATCGACTGTTCGATCGCTTTACAAACTGTCAGTAGTCGGGCTCTTTAAAAAAAAAAAAAAGAAGAAAAAGAATTTATACAAGGCGAGAGGTGAATTTACAGGTTGGGCTCCGGAGAAGCTCCGTAACGGAGATTTTTTAAAATAAAAAGAAAAGGGGAGGAAAGGGGACAAAGCGAGCGCCCCGCAGAGCCCGCCACTGGGGAAAGGTGGAAGGGACAAAAAGGGGTGGGAGCGGGGGGGGAGGGCGAGGCGGACAAAGCAGCCCCAGGTGAGTTACAAAGGGCAACACGCCCCCCGCCGTTAGTCCGCCCGCTCCCGGGAGTCGCCCTGACGTCCGGCGGCTCGGCCGTGCCAGGCTGCGCACAGGGCAGTGCGGGGCAGGGGCTCCCCCGCCAGGAGCCGGCTCCGGGGGCGGACGGAAGGCCACCAGCACGTCCCCTCCAAGGGAGGGAAGGAGGAAGGTGTTACTCCCGTGGAGGCCCCCCGGCCGGCCAAAGAGAGGTGGAGGGAGGGAAGGCACCCCGGGAGCGGCGGGGAGCCTCAGTCCCAGCCCTTCCCCCTCCCCTCACCCATCCTCAGCTCCCGCCAAGTACCTGAGGGTCCCCTGAAAAGATTGATCTCTTCTTCCGTGACCAGATAATCCACTCTTCCGTTCATGCTTTACCCGGGGCCCAGGGTTTTCCACCCCCTACCGGATTCAGCCCCCCCGCAGTGTTCACAGGACTGAAGGTTAAAAAAAGAGCCCCAGCTGCAGGAGCAGCACTTTCAGTTTCATCAGCCGCCCGGGACAGGAAGAGGAGGAAGGGAAGCACTGGGAATTCTGGGGAATGTAGTTCCCGGGCTTGGCCTCCTCCTAGAGTCCTAGACCCGGCTGGGGGGCAGCCTGTGGGGGGGAGGGGAGGGGGAGAGCTATTGTTTGTGAAGTAAGAGAGCACCAGGCGGTAACAGCACCTCTTATATTTCTGAGACCTGTGTACCCATGGCTCACTTAATCCTCAATAACACATCTAGGAACTGATTCCCAGTGACATCGGGAATTACATGGCAGGGGAAACTGAGGCAGAGCCAGTTAGTGGTTAATAATTACAAAAATAACGGCGGCGACATTTACGTAGTTCTTCTTATGTTCCAGGAGCACGTTACTATTACTATCCCAAGTGACCCTCAAAACACCCCTGGGAAGGAGGCGCTGTTATTATCTCTAGCTTACGTTTGAGAAATTGGAGGCGTGAGTTGCCCAGGGTCACCCAATTAAGGCCAAATTTGAACTCAGATCTCCTTATTACTGGCCAGGTGCTGCTATGTAACTTAGTCCTACTTGGAGGTGACTGGGATAATCACTTAATTCCCTTATATGGTTAAAAAAGGGGGGGGATGCTCTAGTGCCTGCTTAACCGGAGTGTATGAGACCCTGTAAATAAACTGTGTGATCCTTTAGATTGTAAACCCTGGGGAAACAGGCTGCTGTAGAGGGCCGGGCTCTGGAGAAGTACTGGAAACAAGGATACTTACAGAGGGGTGTTTGCTCAATGTAACTGATGAGACAGTGGTTCTCTAGTTCACATATGCTTAGTGCTTAGCATGGCGATGTAAGGGTTCTCTGGTTCACATATACTTAGTGCTTAGCATGGCGATGTAAGGGTTCTCTGGTTCACATATACTTAGTGCTTAGCATGGTGATGTAAGGGTTCTCTGGTTCACATATGCTTAGTGCTTAGCATGGCGATGTAAGGGTTCTCTGGTTCACATATACTTAGTGCTTAGCATGGTGATGTAAGGGTTCTCTGGTTCACATATACTTAGTGCTTAGCATGGCGATGTAAGGGTTCTCTAGTTCACATATACTTAGTGCTTAGCATGGTGATGTAAGGGTTCTCTAGTTCACATATACTTAGTGCTTAGCATGGTGATGTAAGGGTTCTCTAGTTCACATATACTTAGTGCTTAGCATGGTGATGTAAGGGTTCTCTAGTTCACATATACTTAGTGCTTAGCATGGTGATGTAAGGGTTCTCTAGTTCACATATACTTAGTGCTTAGCATGGCGATGTAAGGGTTCTCTGGTTCACATATACTTAGTGCTTAGCATGGCGATGTAAGGGTTCTCTAGTTCACATATACTTAGTGCTTAGCATGGTGATGTAAGGGTTCTCTAGTTCACATATACTTAGTGCTTAGCATGGTGATGTAAGGGTTCTCTAGTTCACATATACTTAGTGCTTAGCATGGTGATGTAAGGGTTCTCTGGTTCACATATACTTAGTGCTTAGCATGGTGATGTAAGGGTTCTCTAGTTCACATATACTTAGTGCTTAGCATGGCGATGTAAGGGTTCTCTAGTTCACATATACTTAGTGCTTAGCATGGTGATGTAAGGGTTCTCTAGTTCACATATACTTAGTGCTTAGCATGGTGATGTAAGGGTTCTCTAGTTCACATATACTTAGTGCTTAGCATGGTGATGTAAGGGTTCTCTAGTTCACATATACTTAGTGCTTAGCATGGTGATGTAAGGGTTCTCTAGTTCACATATACTTAGTGCTTAGCATGGTGATGTAAGGGTTCTCTAGTTCACATATACTTAGTGCTTAGCATGGTGATGTAAGGGTTCTCTAGTTCACATATACTTAGTGCTTAGCATGGTGATGTAAGGGTTCTCTAGTTCACATGTATACTTAGTGCTTAGCATGGTGATGTAAGGGTTCTCTAGTTCACATATGCTTAGTGCTTAGCATGGTGATGTAAGGGTTCTCTAGTTCACATATACTTAGTGCTTAGCATGGTGATGTAAGGGTTCTCTAGTTCACATGTATACTTAGTGCTTAGCATGGTGATGTAAGGGTTCTCTAGTTCACATATGCTTAGCATGGTGATGTAAGGGTTCTCTAGTTCACATATACTTAGTGCTTAGCATGGTGATGTAAGGGTTCTCTAGTTCACATATACTTAGTGCTTAGCATGGCGATGTAAGGGTTCTCTAGTTCACATATACTTAGTGCTTAGCGTGGCGATGAAAGGGTTCTCTAGTTCACATATACTTAGTGCTTAGCATGGCGATGTAAGGGTTCTCTAGTTCACATATACTTAGTGCTTAGCATGGCGATGTAAGGGTTCTCTAGTTCACATATACTTAGTGCTTAGCGTGGCGATGAAAGGGTTCTCTAGTTCACATATACTTAGTGCTTAGCATGGCGATGAAAGGGTTCTCTAGTTCACATATACTTAGTGCTTAGCATGGCGATGTAAGGGTTCTCTAGTTCACATATACTTAGTGCTTAGCATGGCGATGTAAGGGTTCTCTAGTTCACATATACTTAGTGCTTAGCGTGGCGATGAAAGGGTTCTCTAGTTCACATATACTTAGTGCTTAGCATGGCGATGTAAGGGTTCTCTAGTTCACATATACTTAGTGCTTAGCATGGCGATGTAAGGGTTCTCTAGTTCACATATGCTTAGTGCTTAGCATGGCGATGTAAGGGTTCTCTAGTTCACATATACTTAGTGCTTAGCATGGTGATGTAAGGGTTCTCTGGTTCACATATACTTAGTGCTTAGCATGGCGATGTAAGGGTTCTCTGGTTCACATATACTTAGTGCTTAGCATGGTGATGTAAGGGTTCTCTAGTTCACATATACTTAGTGCTTAGCATGGTGATGTAAGGGTTCTCTAGTTCACATATGCTTAGCGTGGTGATGTAAGGGTTCTCTAGTTCACATATGCTTAGTGCTTAGCATGGCGATGTAAGGGTTCTCTAGTTCACATATACTTAGTGCTTAGCATGGTGATGTAAGGGTTCTCTAGTTCACATATGCTTAGTGCTTAGCATGGCGATGTAAGGGTTCTCTAGTTCACATATGCTTAGTGCTTAGCATGGTGATGTAAGGGTTCTCTAGTTCACATATACTTAGTGCTTAGCATGGTGATGTAAGGGTTCTCTAGTTCACATATGCTTAGTGCTTAGCATGGCGATGTAAGGGTTCTCTAGTTCACATATGCTTAGTGCTTAGCATGGTGATGTAAGGGTTCTCTAGTTCACATATACTTAGTGCTTAGCATGGTGATGTAAGGGTTCTCTAGTTCACATATGCTTAGTGCTTAGCATGGCGATGTAAGGGTTCTCTAGTTCACATATGCTTAGTGCTTAGCATGGTGATGTAAGGGTTCTCTAGTTCACATATACTTAGTGCTTAGCATGGTGATGTAAGGGCTCTCTAGTTCACATATGCTTAGTGCTTAGCATGGCGATGTAAGGGCTCTCTAGTTCACATGTGCTTAGTGCTTAGCATGGCGATGTAAGGGTTCTCTAGTTCACATATACTTAGTGCTTAGCATGGTGATGTAAGGGTTCTCTAGTTCACATATACTTAGTGCTTAGCGTGGTGATGTAAGGGTTCTCTAGTTCACATATACTTAGTGCTTAGCATGGTGATGTAAGGGTTCTCTAGTTCACATATACTTAGTGCTTAGCATGGTGATGTAAGGGCTCTCTAGTTCACATATGCTTAGTGCTTAGCATGGTGATGTAAGGGCTCTCTAGTTCACATATGCTTAGTGCTTAGCGTGGTGATGTAAGGGTTCTCTAGTTCACATATACTTAGTGCTTAGCGTGGTGATGTAAGGGTTCTCTAGTTCACATATACTTAGTGCTTAGCATGGCGATGTAAGGGTTCTCTAGTTCACATGTATACTTAGTGCTTAGCATGGCGATGTAAGGGTTCTCTAGTTCACATATACTTAGTGCTTAGCATGGTGATGTAAGGGCTCTCTAGTTCACATATACTTAGTGCTTAGCATGGCGATGTAAGGGTTCTCTAGTTCACATATGCTTAGTGCTTAGCATGGTGATGTAAGGGTTCTCTAGTTCACATATACTTCGCGTGGCGATGTAAGGGTTCTCTAGTTCACATATACTTAGTGCTTAGCATGGTGATGTAAGGGTTCTCTAGTTCACATATACTTAGTGCTTAGCATGGTGATGTAAGGGTTCTCTAGTTCACATATACTTAGTGCTTAGCATGGTGATGTAAGGGTTCTCTAGTTCACATGTGCTTAGTGCTTAGCATGGCGATGTAAGGGTTCTCTAGTTCACATATACTTAGTGCTTAGCATGGTGATGTAAGGGTTCTCTAGTTCACATATACTTAGTGCTTAGCATGGTGATGTAAGGGTTCTCTAGTTCACATATACTTAGTGCTTAGCATGGCGATGTAAGGGTTCTCTAGTTCACATATACTTCGCGTGGCGATGTAAGGGTTCTCTAGTTCACATGTGCTTAGTGCTTAGCATGGCGATGTAAGGGTTCTCTAGTTCACATATACTTAGTGCTTAGCATGGTGATGTAAGGGTTCTCTAGTTCACATATACTTAGTGCTTAGCATGGTGATGTAAGGGTTCTCTAGTTCACATATACGTAGTGCTTAGCATGGTGATGTAAGGGTTCTCTGGTTCACATATACTTAGTGCTTAGCATGGCGATGTAAGGGTTCTCTAGTTCACATATACTTAGTGCTTAGCATGGTGATGTAAGGGTTCTCTAGTTCACATATACTTAGTGCTTAGCATGGTGATGTAAGGGTTCTCTAGTTCACATATGCTTAGTGCTTAGCATGGTGATGTAAGGGTTCTCTAGTTCACATATACTTAGTGCTTAGCATGGCGATGTAAGGGTTCTCTAGTTCACATATACGTAGTGCTTAGCATGGTGATGTAAGGGTTCTCTGGTTCACATATACTTAGTGCTTAGCATGGTGATGTAAGGGTTCTCTAGTTCACATATGCTTAGTGCTTAGCATGGTGATGTAAGGGTTCTCTAGTTCACATATACTTAGTGCTTAGCATGGTGATGTAAGGGTTCTCTAGTTCACATATACTTAGTGCTTAGCATGGTGATGTAAGGGTTCTCTAGTTCACATATACTTAGTGCTTAGCATGGTGATGTAAGGGTTCTCTAGTTCACATGTGCTTAGTGCTTAGCATGGCGATGTAAGGGTTCTCTGGTTCACATATACTTAGTGCTTAGCATGGTGATGTAAGGGTTCTCTAGTTCACATATACTTAGTGCTTAGCATGGTGATGTAAGGGTTCTCTAGTTCACATATGCTTAGTGCTTAGCATGGCGATGTAAGGGTTCTCTAGTTCACATATACTTAGTGCTTAGCATGGTGATGTAAGGGTTCTCTAGTTCACATGTATACTTAGTGCTTAGCATGGTGATGTAAGGGTTCTCTGGTTCACATGTATACTTAGTGCTTAGCATGGCGATGTAAGGGTTCTCTAGTTCACATATACTTAGTGCTTAGCATGGTGATGTAAGGGTTCTCTAGTTCACATATACTTAGTGCTTAGCATGGTGATGTAAGGGTTCTCTAGTTCACATATGCTTAGTGCTTAGCATGGCGATGTAAGGGTTCTCTAGTTCACATATACTTAGTGCTTAGCATGGTGATGTAAGGGTTCTCTAGTTCACATATACTTAGTGCTTAGCATGGCGATGTAAGGGTTCTCTAGTTCACATATACTTAGTGCTTAGCATGGCGATGTAAGGGTTCTCTAGTTCACATATACTTAGTGCTTAGCATGGTGATGTAAGGGTTCTCTAGTTCACATATGCTTAGTGCTTAGCGTGGTGATGTAAGGGTTCTCTAGTTCACATATACTTAGTGCTTAGCATGGTGATGTAAGGGTTCTCTAGTTCACATATACTTAGTGCTTAGCATGGTGATGTAAGGGTTCTCTAGTTCACATATGCTTAGTGCTTAGCATGGCGATGTAAGGGTTCTCTAGTTCACATATGCTTAGTGCTTAGCATGGTGATGTAAGGGTTCTCTAGTTCACATATGCTTAGTGCTTAGCATGGTGATGTAAGGGTTCTCTAGTTCACATATACTTAGTGCTTAGCATGGTGATGTAAGGGTTCTCTAGTTCACATATGCTTAGTGCTTAGCATGGTGATGTAAGGGTTCTCTAGTTCACATATACTTAGTGCTTAGCATGGCGATGTAAGGGTTCTCTAGTTCACATATACTTAGTGCTTAGCATGGCGATGTAAGGGTTCTCTAGTTCACATATACTTAGTGCTTAGCATGGTGATGTAAGGGTTCTCTAGTTCACATATACTTAGTGCTTAGCATGGTGATGTAAGGGTTCTCTAGTTCACATATACTTAGTGCTTAGCATGGTGATGTAAGGGCTCTCTAGTTCACATATACTTAGTGCTTAGCATGGCGATGTAAGGGTTCTCTAGTTCACATATGCTTAGTGCTTAGCATGGTGATGTAAGGGCTCTCTAGTTCACATATACTTAGTGCTTAGCATGGTGATGTAAGGGTTCTCTGGTTCACATATACTTAGTGCTTAGCATGGTGATGTAAGGGTTCTCTAGTTCACATATACTTCGCGTGGCGATGTAAGGGTTCTCTAGTTCACATATGCTTAGTGCTTAGCATGGTGATGTAAGGGTTCTCTAGTTCACATATACTTAGTGCTTAGCATGGCGATGTAAGGGTTCTCTAGTTCACATATACTTAGTGCTTAGCATGGCGATGTAAGGGTTCTCTAGTTCACATATACTTAGTGCTTAGCATGGTGATGTAAGGGTTCTCTAGTTCACATATACTTAGTGCTTAGCATGGTGATGTAAGGGTTCTCTAGTTCACATATACTTAGTGCTTAGCATGGTGATGTAAGGGCTCTCTAGTTCACATATACTTAGTGCTTAGCATGGCGATGTAAGGGTTCTCTAGTTCACATATGCTTAGTGCTTAGCATGGTGATGTAAGGGCTCTCTAGTTCACATATACTTAGTGCTTAGCATGGTGATGTAAGGGTTCTCTGGTTCACATATACTTAGTGCTTAGCATGGTGATGTAAGGGTTCTCTAGTTCACATATACTTCGCGTGGCGATGTAAGGGTTCTCTAGTTCACATGTGCTTAGTGCTTAGCATGGTGATGTAAGGGTTCTCTAGTTCACATATACTTAGTGCTTAGCATGGTGATGTAAGGGTTCTCTAGTTCACATATACTTAGTGCTTAGCATGGTGATGTAAGGGTTCTCTAGTTCACATATACGTAGTGCTTAGCATGGTGATGTAAGGGTTCTCTAGTTCACATATACTTAGTGCTTAGCATGGTGATGTAAGGGTTCTCTAGTTCACATATACTTAGTGCTTAGCATGGTGATGTAAGGGTTCTCTAGTTCACATGTGCTTAGTGCTTAGCATGGCGATGTAAGGGTTCTCTAGTTCACATATACTTAGTGCTTAGCATGGTGATGTAAGGGTTCTCTAGTTCACATATACTTAGTGCTTAGCATGGTGATGTAAGGGTTCTCTAGTTCACATATACGTAGTGCTTAGCATGGTGATGTAAGGGTTCTCTGGTTCACATATACTTAGTGCTTAGCATGGCGATGTAAGGGTTCTCTAGTTCACATATACTTAGTGCTTAGCATGGTGATGTAAGGGTTCTCTAGTTCACATATACTTAGTGCTTAGCATGGTGATGTAAGGGTTCTCTAGTTCACATATGCTTAGTGCTTAGCATGGTGATGTAAGGGTTCTCTAGTTCACATATACTTAGTGCTTAGCATGGCGATGTAAGGGTTCTCTAGTTCACATATACGTAGTGCTTAGCATGGTGATGTAAGGGTTCTCTGGTTCACATATACTTAGTGCTTAGCATGGCGATGTAAGGGTTCTCTGGTTCACATATACTTAGTGCTTAGCATGGTGATGTAAGGGTTCTCTAGTTCACATATACTTAGTGCTTAGCATGGTGATGTAAGGGTTCTCTAGTTCACATATGCTTAGTGCTTAGCATGGTGATGTAAGGGTTCTCTAGTTCACATATACTTAGTGCTTAGCATGGTGATGTAAGGGTTCTCTAGTTCACATATACTTAGTGCTTAGCATGGTGATGTAAGGGTTCTCTAGTTCACATATACTTAGTGCTTAGCATGGTGATGTAAGGGTTCTCTAGTTCACATGTGCTTAGTGCTTAGCATGGCGATGTAAGGGTTCTCTGGTTCACATATACTTAGTGCTTAGCATGGTGATGTAAGGGTTCTCTAGTTCACATATACTTAGTGCTTAGCATGGTGATGTAAGGGTTCTCTAGTTCACATATGCTTAGTGCTTAGCATGGCGATGTAAGGGTTCTCTAGTTCACATATACTTAGTGCTTAGCATGGTGATGTAAGGGTTCTCTAGTTCACATGTATACTTAGTGCTTAGCATGGCGATGTAAGGGTTCTCTGGTTCACATGTATACTTAGTGCTTAGCGTGGCGATGTAAGGGTTCTCTAGTTCACATATACTTAGTGCTTAGCATGGTGATGTAAGGGTTCTCTAGTTCACATATACTTCGCGTGGCGATGTAAGGGTTCTCTAGTTCACATATACTTAGTGCTTAGCATGGTGATGTAAGGGTTCTCTAGTTCACATATGCTTAGTGCTTAGCATGGCGATGTAAGGGTTCTCTAGTTCACATATACTTAGTGCTTAGCATGGTGATGTAAGGGTTCTCTAGTTCACATGTGCTTAGTGCTTAGCATGGCGATGTAAGGGTTCTCTAGTTCACATGTATACTTAGTGCTTAGCGTGGCGATGTAAGGGTTCTCTAGTTCACATATACTTAGTGCTTAGCATGGTGATGTAAGGGTTCTCTAGTTCACATATACTTAGTGCTTAGCATGGTGATGTAAGGGTTCTCTAGTTCACATATACTTAGTGCTTAGCATGGTGATGTAAGGGTTCTCTAGTTCACATGTATACTTAGTGCTTAGCGTGGCGATGAAAGGGTTCTCTAGTTCACATATACTTAGTGCTTAGCATGGTGATGTAAGGGTTCTCTAGTTCACATATACTTCGCGTGGCGATGTAAGGGTTCTCTAGTTCACATATACTTAGTGCTTAGCATGGTGATGTAAGGGTTCTCTAGTTCACATATACTTAGTGCTTAGCATGGCGATGTAAGGGTTCTCTAGTTCACATATACTTAGTGCTTAGCATGGCGATGTAAGGGTTCTCTGGTTCACATATACTTAGTGCTTAGCATGGTGATGTAAGGGTTCTCTGGTTCACATATACTTAGTGCTTAGCATGGTGATGTAAGGGTTCTCTGGTTCACATATACTTAGTGCTTAGCATGGCGATGTAAGGGTTCTCTAGTTCACATATACTTAGTGCTTAGCATGGTGATGTAAGGGTTCTCTAGTTCACATATGCTTAGTGCTTAGCATGGTGATGTAAGGGTTCTCTAGTTCACATATACTTAGTGCTTAGCATGGTGATGTAAGGGTTCTCTAGTTCACATATACTTAGTGCTTAGCATGGTGATGTAAGGGTTCTCTAGTTCACATATACTTAGTGCTTAGCATGGTGATGTAAGGGTTCTCTAGTTCACATATACTTAGTGCTTAGCATGGTGATGTAAGGGTTCTCTAGTTCACATATACTTAGTGCTTAGCATGGCGATGTAAGGGTTCTCTAGTTCACATATACTTAGTGCTTAGCATGGCGATGTAAGGGTTCTCTGGTTCACATATACTTAGTGCTTAGCATGGTGATGTAAGGGTTCTCTGGTTCACATATACTTAGTGCTTAGCATGGTGATGTAAGGGTTCTCTGGTTCACATATACTTAGTGCTTAGCATGGTGATGTAAGGGTTCTCTAGTTCACATATACTTAGTGCTTAGCATGGCGATGTAAGGGTTCTCTAGTTCACATATACTTAGTGCTTAGCATGGCGATGTAAGGGTTCTCTAGTTCACATATGCTTAGTGCTTAGCATGGCGATGTAAGGGTTCTCTAGTTCACATATACTTAGTGCTTAGCATGGCGATGTAAGGGTTCTCTAGTTCACATATACTTAGTGCTTAGCATGGTGATGTAAGGGTTCTCTAGTTCACATATACTTAGTGCTTAGCATGGTGATGTAAGGGTTCTCTAGTTCACATATGCTTAGTGCTTAGCATGGCGATGTAAGGGTTCTCTAGTTCACATATACTTAGTGCTTAGCATGGCGATGTAAGGGTTCTCTAGTTCACATATACTTAGTGCTTAGCATGGCGATGTAAGGGTTCTCTAGTTCACATATACTTAGTGCTTAGCATGGTGATGTAAGGGTTCTCTAGTTCACATATACTTAGTGCTTAGCATGGTGATGTAAGGGTTCTCTAGTTCACATATACTTAGTGCTTAGCATGGTGATGTAAGGGTTCTCTAGTTCACATATACTTCGCGTGGCGATGTAAGGGTTCTCTAGTTCACATATACTTAGTGCTTAGCATGGTGATGTAAGGGTTCTCTAGTTCACATATACTTAGTGCTTAGCATGGTGATGTAAGGGTTCTCTAGTTCACATATACTTAGTGCTTAGCATGGTGATGTAAGGGTTCTCTAGTTCACATATACTTAGTGCTTAGCATGGTGATGTAAGGGTTCTCTAGTTCACATATACTTAGTGCTTAGCATGGCGATGTAAGGGTTCTCTAGTTCACATATACTTAGTGCTTAGCATGGTGATGTAAGGGTTCTCTGGTTCACATATACTTAGTGCTTAGCATGGTGATGTAAGGGTTCTCTGGTTCACATATACTTAGTGCTTAGCATGGTGATGTAAGGGTTCTCTAGTTCACATATACTTAGTGCTTAGCATGGTGATGTAAGGGTTCTCTAGTTCACATATACTTAGTGCTTAGCATGGTGATGTAAGGGCTCTCTAGTTCACATATACTTAGTGCTTAGCATGGTGATGTAAGGGTTCTCTAGTTTACATATACTTAGTGCTTAGCATGGCGATGTAAGAGTTCTCTAGTTCACATATACTTAGTGCTTAGCATGGTGATGTAAGGGTTCTCTAGTTCACATATACTTCGCGTGGCGATGTAAGGGTTCTCTAGTTCACATGTGCTTAGTGCTTAGCATGGCGATGTAAGGGTTCTCTAGTTCACATATACTTAGTGCTTAGCATGGTGATGTAAGGGTTCTCTAGTTCACATATACTTAGTGCTTAGCATGGTGATGTAAGGGTTCTCTAGTTCACATATACTTCGCGTGGCGATGTAAGGGTTCTCTAGTTCACATGTGCTTAGTGCTTAGCATGGTGATGTAAGGGTTCTCTAGTTCACATATACTTAGTGCTTAGCATGGTGATGTAAGGGTTCTCTAGTTCACATATACTTAGTGCTTAGCATGGTGATGTAAGGGTTCTCTAGTTCACATATACTTAGTGCTTAGCGTGGTGATGTAAGGGTTCTCTAGTTCACATATACTTAGTGCTTAGCATGGCGATGTAAGGGTTCTCTAGTTCACATATACTTAGTGCTTAGCATGGTGATGTAAGGGTTCTCTAGTTCACATATGCTTAGCATGGTGATGTAAGGGTTCTCTAGTTCACATATACTTAGTGCTTAGCATGGCGATGTAAGGGTTCTCTAGTTCACATGTGCTTAGTGCTTAGCATGGCGATGTAAGGGTTCTCTAGTTCACATGTGCTTAGTGCTTAGCATGGCGATGTAAGGGTTCTCTAGTTCACATATACTTCGCGTGGCGATGTAAGGGTTCTCTAGTTCACATATGCTTAGTGCTTAGCATGGTGATGTAAGGGCTCTCTAGTTCACATATACTTAGTGCTTAGCGTGGTGATGTAAGGGCTCTCTAGTTCACATATACTTAGTGCTTAGCATGGTGATGTAAGGGCTCTCTAGTTCACATATACTTAGTGCTTAGCGTGGTGATGTAAGGGTTCTCTAGTTCACATATACTTAGTGCTTAGCATGGCGATGTAAGGGTTCTCTAGTTCACATGTGCTTAGTGCTTAGCATGGCGATGTAAGGGTTCTCTAGTTCACATATACTTCGCGTGGCGATGTAAGGGTTCTCTAGTTCACATATGCTTAGTGCTTAGCATGGTGATGTAAGGGCTCTCTAGTTCACATATACTTAGTGCTTAGCATGGCGATGTAAGGGTTCTCTAGTTCACATATACTTAGTGCTTAGCATGGTGATGTAAGGGTTCTCTGGTTCACATATACTTAGTGCTTAGCATGGTGATGTAAGGGTTCTCTAGTTCACATATACTTAGTGCTTAGCATGGTGATGTAAGGGTTCTCTAGTTCACATATACTTAGTGCTTAGCATGGTGATGTAAGGGTTCTCTGGTTCACATATACTTAGTGCTTAGCATGGTGATGTAAGGGTTCTCTGGTTCACATATACTTAGTGCTTAGCATGGTGATGTAAGGGTTCTCTAGTTCACATATACTTAGTGCTTAGCATGGTGATGTAAGGGTTCTCTAGTTCACATATACTTAGTGCTTAGCATGGTGATGTAAGGGCTCTCTAGTTCACATATGCTTAGTGCTTAGCATGGTGATGTAAGGGCTCTCTAGTTCACATATGCTTAGTGCTTAGCGTGGTGATGTAAGGGTTCTCTAGTTCACATATACTTAGTGCTTAGCGTGGTGATGTAAGGGTTCTCTAGTTCACATATACTTAGTGCTTAGCATGGCGATGTAAGGGTTCTCTAGTTCACATGTATACTTAGTGCTTAGCATGGCGATGTAAGGGTTCTCTAGTTCACATATACTTAGTGCTTAGCATGGTGATGTAAGGGCTCTCTAGTTCACATATACTTAGTGCTTAGCATGGCGATGTAAGGGTTCTCTAGTTCACATATGCTTAGTGCTTAGCATGGTGATGTAAGGGTTCTCTAGTTCACATATACTTCGCGTGGCGATGTAAGGGTTCTCTAGTTCACATATACTTAGTGCTTAGCATGGTGATGTAAGGGTTCTCTAGTTCACATATACTTAGTGCTTAGCATGGTGATGTAAGGGTTCTCTAGTTCACATATACTTAGTGCTTAGCATGGTGATGTAAGGGTTCTCTAGTTCACATGTGCTTAGTGCTTAGCATGGCGATGTAAGGGTTCTCTAGTTCACATATACTTAGTGCTTAGCATGGTGATGTAAGGGTTCTCTAGTTCACATATACTTAGTGCTTAGCATGGTGATGTAAGGGTTCTCTAGTTCACATATACTTAGTGCTTAGCATGGCGATGTAAGGGTTCTCTAGTTCACATATACTTCGCGTGGCGATGTAAGGGTTCTCTAGTTCACATGTGCTTAGTGCTTAGCATGGCGATGTAAGGGTTCTCTAGTTCACATATACTTAGTGCTTAGCATGGTGATGTAAGGGTTCTCTAGTTCACATATACTTAGTGCTTAGCATGGTGATGTAAGGGTTCTCTAGTTCACATATACGTAGTGCTTAGCATGGTGATGTAAGGGTTCTCTGGTTCACATATACTTAGTGCTTAGCATGGCGATGTAAGGGTTCTCTAGTTCACATATACTTAGTGCTTAGCATGGTGATGTAAGGGTTCTCTAGTTCACATATACTTAGTGCTTAGCATGGTGATGTAAGGGTTCTCTAGTTCACATATGCTTAGTGCTTAGCATGGTGATGTAAGGGTTCTCTAGTTCACATATACTTAGTGCTTAGCATGGCGATGTAAGGGTTCTCTAGTTCACATATACGTAGTGCTTAGCATGGTGATGTAAGGGTTCTCTGGTTCACATATACTTAGTGCTTAGCATGGTGATGTAAGGGTTCTCTAGTTCACATATGCTTAGTGCTTAGCATGGTGATGTAAGGGTTCTCTAGTTCACATATACTTAGTGCTTAGCATGGTGATGTAAGGGTTCTCTAGTTCACATATACTTAGTGCTTAGCATGGTGATGTAAGGGTTCTCTAGTTCACATATACTTAGTGCTTAGCATGGTGATGTAAGGGTTCTCTAGTTCACATGTGCTTAGTGCTTAGCATGGCGATGTAAGGGTTCTCTGGTTCACATATACTTAGTGCTTAGCATGGTGATGTAAGGGTTCTCTAGTTCACATATACTTAGTGCTTAGCATGGTGATGTAAGGGTTCTCTAGTTCACATATGCTTAGTGCTTAGCATGGCGATGTAAGGGTTCTCTAGTTCACATATACTTAGTGCTTAGCATGGTGATGTAAGGGTTCTCTAGTTCACATGTATACTTAGTGCTTAGCATGGTGATGTAAGGGTTCTCTGGTTCACATGTATACTTAGTGCTTAGCATGGCGATGTAAGGGTTCTCTAGTTCACATATACTTAGTGCTTAGCATGGTGATGTAAGGGTTCTCTAGTTCACATATACTTAGTGCTTAGCATGGTGATGTAAGGGTTCTCTAGTTCACATATGCTTAGTGCTTAGCATGGCGATGTAAGGGTTCTCTAGTTCACATATACTTAGTGCTTAGCATGGTGATGTAAGGGTTCTCTAGTTCACATATACTTAGTGCTTAGCATGGCGATGTAAGGGTTCTCTAGTTCACATATACTTAGTGCTTAGCATGGCGATGTAAGGGTTCTCTAGTTCACATATACTTAGTGCTTAGCATGGTGATGTAAGGGTTCTCTAGTTCACATATGCTTAGTGCTTAGCGTGGTGATGTAAGGGTTCTCTAGTTCACATATACTTAGTGCTTAGCATGGTGATGTAAGGGTTCTCTAGTTCACATATACTTAGTGCTTAGCATGGTGATGTAAGGGTTCTCTAGTTCACATATGCTTAGTGCTTAGCATGGCGATGTAAGGGTTCTCTAGTTCACATATGCTTAGTGCTTAGCATGGTGATGTAAGGGTTCTCTAGTTCACATATGCTTAGTGCTTAGCATGGTGATGTAAGGGTTCTCTAGTTCACATATACTTAGTGCTTAGCATGGTGATGTAAGGGTTCTCTAGTTCACATATGCTTAGTGCTTAGCATGGTGATGTAAGGGTTCTCTAGTTCACATATACTTAGTGCTTAGCATGGCGATGTAAGGGTTCTCTAGTTCACATATACTTAGTGCTTAGCATGGCGATGTAAGGGTTCTCTAGTTCACATATACTTAGTGCTTAGCATGGTGATGTAAGGGTTCTCTAGTTCACATATACTTAGTGCTTAGCATGGTGATGTAAGGGTTCTCTAGTTCACATATACTTAGTGCTTAGCATGGTGATGTAAGGGCTCTCTAGTTCACATATACTTAGTGCTTAGCATGGCGATGTAAGGGTTCTCTAGTTCACATATGCTTAGTGCTTAGCATGGTGATGTAAGGGCTCTCTAGTTCACATATACTTAGTGCTTAGCATGGTGATGTAAGGGTTCTCTGGTTCACATATACTTAGTGCTTAGCATGGTGATGTAAGGGTTCTCTAGTTCACATATACTTCGCGTGGCGATGTAAGGGTTCTCTAGTTCACATATGCTTAGTGCTTAGCATGGTGATGTAAGGGTTCTCTAGTTCACATATACTTAGTGCTTAGCATGGCGATGTAAGGGTTCTCTAGTTCACATATACTTAGTGCTTAGCATGGCGATGTAAGGGTTCTCTAGTTCACATATACTTAGTGCTTAGCATGGTGATGTAAGGGTTCTCTAGTTCACATATACTTAGTGCTTAGCATGGTGATGTAAGGGTTCTCTAGTTCACATATACTTAGTGCTTAGCATGGTGATGTAAGGGCTCTCTAGTTCACATATACTTAGTGCTTAGCATGGCGATGTAAGGGTTCTCTAGTTCACATATGCTTAGTGCTTAGCATGGTGATGTAAGGGCTCTCTAGTTCACATATACTTAGTGCTTAGCATGGTGATGTAAGGGTTCTCTGGTTCACATATACTTAGTGCTTAGCATGGTGATGTAAGGGTTCTCTAGTTCACATATACTTCGCGTGGCGATGTAAGGGTTCTCTAGTTCACATGTGCTTAGTGCTTAGCATGGTGATGTAAGGGTTCTCTAGTTCACATATACTTAGTGCTTAGCATGGTGATGTAAGGGTTCTCTAGTTCACATATACTTAGTGCTTAGCATGGTGATGTAAGGGTTCTCTAGTTCACATATACGTAGTGCTTAGCATGGTGATGTAAGGGTTCTCTAGTTCACATATACTTAGTGCTTAGCATGGTGATGTAAGGGTTCTCTAGTTCACATATACTTAGTGCTTAGCATGGTGATGTAAGGGTTCTCTAGTTCACATGTGCTTAGTGCTTAGCATGGCGATGTAAGGGTTCTCTAGTTCACATATACTTAGTGCTTAGCATGGTGATGTAAGGGTTCTCTAGTTCACATATACTTAGTGCTTAGCATGGTGATGTAAGGGTTCTCTAGTTCACATATACGTAGTGCTTAGCATGGTGATGTAAGGGTTCTCTGGTTCACATATACTTAGTGCTTAGCATGGCGATGTAAGGGTTCTCTAGTTCACATATACTTAGTGCTTAGCATGGTGATGTAAGGGTTCTCTAGTTCACATATACTTAGTGCTTAGCATGGTGATGTAAGGGTTCTCTAGTTCACATATGCTTAGTGCTTAGCATGGTGATGTAAGGGTTCTCTAGTTCACATATACTTAGTGCTTAGCATGGCGATGTAAGGGTTCTCTAGTTCACATATACGTAGTGCTTAGCATGGTGATGTAAGGGTTCTCTGGTTCACATATACTTAGTGCTTAGCATGGCGATGTAAGGGTTCTCTGGTTCACATATACTTAGTGCTTAGCATGGTGATGTAAGGGTTCTCTAGTTCACATATACTTAGTGCTTAGCATGGTGATGTAAGGGTTCTCTAGTTCACATATGCTTAGTGCTTAGCATGGTGATGTAAGGGTTCTCTAGTTCACATATACTTAGTGCTTAGCATGGTGATGTAAGGGTTCTCTAGTTCACATATACTTAGTGCTTAGCATGGTGATGTAAGGGTTCTCTAGTTCACATATACTTAGTGCTTAGCATGGTGATGTAAGGGTTCTCTAGTTCACATGTGCTTAGTGCTTAGCATGGCGATGTAAGGGTTCTCTGGTTCACATATACTTAGTGCTTAGCATGGTGATGTAAGGGTTCTCTAGTTCACATATACTTAGTGCTTAGCATGGTGATGTAAGGGTTCTCTAGTTCACATATGCTTAGTGCTTAGCATGGCGATGTAAGGGTTCTCTAGTTCACATATACTTAGTGCTTAGCATGGTGATGTAAGGGTTCTCTAGTTCACATGTATACTTAGTGCTTAGCATGGCGATGTAAGGGTTCTCTGGTTCACATGTATACTTAGTGCTTAGCGTGGCGATGTAAGGGTTCTCTAGTTCACATATACTTAGTGCTTAGCATGGTGATGTAAGGGTTCTCTAGTTCACATATACTTCGCGTGGCGATGTAAGGGTTCTCTAGTTCACATATACTTAGTGCTTAGCATGGTGATGTAAGGGTTCTCTAGTTCACATATGCTTAGTGCTTAGCATGGCGATGTAAGGGTTCTCTAGTTCACATATACTTAGTGCTTAGCATGGTGATGTAAGGGTTCTCTAGTTCACATGTGCTTAGTGCTTAGCATGGCGATGTAAGGGTTCTCTAGTTCACATGTATACTTAGTGCTTAGCGTGGCGATGTAAGGGTTCTCTAGTTCACATATACTTAGTGCTTAGCATGGTGATGTAAGGGTTCTCTAGTTCACATATACTTAGTGCTTAGCATGGTGATGTAAGGGTTCTCTAGTTCACATATACTTAGTGCTTAGCATGGTGATGTAAGGGTTCTCTAGTTCACATGTATACTTAGTGCTTAGCGTGGCGATGAAAGGGTTCTCTAGTTCACATATACTTAGTGCTTAGCATGGTGATGTAAGGGTTCTCTAGTTCACATATACTTCGCGTGGCGATGTAAGGGTTCTCTAGTTCACATATACTTAGTGCTTAGCATGGTGATGTAAGGGTTCTCTAGTTCACATATACTTCGCGTGGCGATGTAAGGGTTCTCTAGTTCACATATACTTAGTGCTTAGCATGGTGATGTAAGGGTTCTCTAGTTCACATATACTTCGCGTGGCGATGTAAGGGTTCTCTAGTTCACATATACTTAGTGCTTAGCATGGTGATGTAAGGGTTCTCTAGTTCACATATACTTAGTGCTTAGCATGGTGATGTAAGGGTTCTCTAGTTCACATATACTTAGTGCTTAGCATGGTGATGTAAGGGTTCTCTAGTTCACATATACTTAGTGCTTAGCATGGTGATGTAAGGGTTCTCTAGTTCACATATACTTAGTGCTTAGCATGGCGATGTAAGGGTTCTCTAGTTCACATATACTTAGTGCTTAGCATGGCGATGTAAGGGTTCTCTGGTTCACATATACTTAGTGCTTAGCATGGTGATGTAAGGGTTCTCTGGTTCACATATACTTAGTGCTTAGCATGGTGATGTAAGGGTTCTCTGGTTCACATATACTTAGTGCTTAGCATGGTGATGTAAGGGTTCTCTAGTTCACATATACTTAGTGCTTAGCATGGCGATGTAAGGGTTCTCTAGTTCACATATACTTAGTGCTTAGCATGGCGATGTAAGGGTTCTCTAGTTCACATATGCTTAGTGCTTAGCATGGCGATGTAAGGGTTCTCTAGTTCACATATACTTAGTGCTTAGCATGGCGATGTAAGGGTTCTCTAGTTCACATATACTTAGTGCTTAGCATGGTGATGTAAGGGTTCTCTAGTTCACATATACTTAGTGCTTAGCATGGTGATGTAAGGGTTCTCTAGTTCACATATGCTTAGTGCTTAGCATGGCGATGTAAGGGTTCTCTAGTTCACATATACTTAGTGCTTAGCATGGCGATGTAAGGGTTCTCTAGTTCACATATACTTAGTGCTTAGCATGGCGATGTAAGGGTTCTCTAGTTCACATATACTTAGTGCTTAGCATGGTGATGTAAGGGTTCTCTAGTTCACATATACTTAGTGCTTAGCATGGTGATGTAAGGGTTCTCTAGTTCACATATACTTAGTGCTTAGCATGGTGATGTAAGGGTTCTCTAGTTCACATATACTTCGCGTGGCGATGTAAGGGTTCTCTAGTTCACATATACTTAGTGCTTAGCATGGTGATGTAAGGGTTCTCTAGTTCACATATACTTAGTGCTTAGCATGGTGATGTAAGGGTTCTCTAGTTCACATATACTTAGTGCTTAGCATGGTGATGTAAGGGTTCTCTAGTTCACATATACTTAGTGCTTAGCATGGTGATGTAAGGGTTCTCTAGTTCACATATACTTAGTGCTTAGCATGGCGATGTAAGGGTTCTCTAGTTCACATATACTTAGTGCTTAGCATGGTGATGTAAGGGTTCTCTGGTTCACATATACTTAGTGCTTAGCATGGTGATGTAAGGGTTCTCTGGTTCACATATACTTAGTGCTTAGCATGGTGATGTAAGGGTTCTCTAGTTCACATATACTTAGTGCTTAGCATGGTGATGTAAGGGTTCTCTAGTTCACATATACTTAGTGCTTAGCATGGTGATGTAAGGGCTCTCTAGTTCACATATACTTAGTGCTTAGCATGGTGATGTAAGGGTTCTCTAGTTTACATATACTTAGTGCTTAGCATGGCGATGTAAGAGTTCTCTAGTTCACATATACTTAGTGCTTAGCATGGTGATGTAAGGGTTCTCTAGTTCACATATACTTCGCGTGGCGATGTAAGGGTTCTCTAGTTCACATGTGCTTAGTGCTTAGCATGGCGATGTAAGGGTTCTCTAGTTCACATATACTTAGTGCTTAGCATGGTGATGTAAGGGTTCTCTAGTTCACATATACTTAGTGCTTAGCATGGTGATGTAAGGGTTCTCTAGTTCACATATACTTCGCGTGGCGATGTAAGGGTTCTCTAGTTCACATATACTTAGTGCTTAGCATGGTGATGTAAGGGTTCTCTAGTTCACATATACTTAGTGCTTAGCATGGTGATGTAAGGGTTCTCTAGTTCACATATACTTAGTGCTTAGCATGGTGATGTAAGGGTTCTCTAGTTCACATATACTTAGTGCTTAGCATGGTGATGTAAGGGTTCTCTAGTTCACATATACTTAGTGCTTAGCGTGGTGATGTAAGGGTTCTCTAGTTCACATATACTTAGTGCTTAGCATGGCGATGTAAGGGTTCTCTAGTTCACATATACTTAGTGCTTAGCATGGTGATGTAAGGGTTCTCTAGTTCACATATGCTTAGCATGGTGATGTAAGGGTTCTCTAGTTCACATATACTTAGTGCTTAGCATGGCGATGTAAGGGTTCTCTAGTTCACATGTGCTTAGTGCTTAGCATGGCGATGTAAGGGTTCTCTAGTTCACATGTGCTTAGTGCTTAGCATGGCGATGTAAGGGTTCTCTAGTTCACATATACTTCGCGTGGCGATGTAAGGGTTCTCTAGTTCACATATGCTTAGTGCTTAGCATGGTGATGTAAGGGCTCTCTAGTTCACATATACTTAGTGCTTAGCGTGGTGATGTAAGGGCTCTCTAGTTCACATATACTTAGTGCTTAGCATGGTGATGTAAGGGCTCTCTAGTTCACATATACTTAGTGCTTAGCGTGGTGATGTAAGGGTTCTCTAGTTCACATATACTTAGTGCTTAGCATGGCGATGTAAGGGTTCTCTAGTTCACATGTGCTTAGTGCTTAGCATGGCGATGTAAGGGTTCTCTAGTTCACATATACTTCGCGTGGCGATGTAAGGGTTCTCTAGTTCACATATGCTTAGTGCTTAGCATGGTGATGTAAGGGCTCTCTAGTTCACATATACTTAGTGCTTAGCATGGCGATGTAAGGGTTCTCTAGTTCACATATACTTAGTGCTTAGCATGGTGATGTAAGGGTTCTCTGGTTCACATATACTTAGTGCTTAGCATGGTGATGTAAGGGTTCTCTAGTTCACATATACTTAGTGCTTAGCATGGTGATGTAAGGGTTCTCTAGTTCACATATACTTAGTGCTTAGCATGGTGATGTAAGGGTTCTCTGGTTCACATATACTTAGTGCTTAGCATGGTGATGTAAGGGTTCTCTGGTTCACATATACTTAGTGCTTAGCATGGTGATGTAAGGGTTCTCTAGTTCACATATACTTAGTGCTTAGCATGGTGATGTAAGGGTTCTCTAGTTCACATATACTTAGTGCTTAGCATGGTGATGTAAGGGCTCTCTAGTTCACATATACTTAGTGCTTAGCATGGTGATGTAAGGGTTCTCTAGTTCACATATACTTAGTGCTTAGCATGGTGATGTAAGGGCTCTCTAGTTTACATATACTTAGTGCTTAGCATGGTGATGTAAGGGTTCTCTGGTTCACATATACTTAGTGCTTAGCATGGTGATGTAAGGGTTCTCTGGTTCACATATACTTAGTGCTTAGCATGGTGATGTAAGGGTTCTCTAGTTCACATATACTTAGTGCTTAGCATGGTGATGTAAGGGCTCTCTAGTTCACATATACTTAGTGCTTAGCATGGTGATGTAAGGGCTCTCTAGTTCACATATACTTAGTGCTTAGCATGGTGATGTAAGGGTTCTCTAGTTCACATATACTTAGTGCTTAGCATGGTGATGTAAGGGCTCTCTAGTTCACATATACTTAGTGCTTAGCATGGTGATGTAAGGGTTCTCTAGTTCACATATGCTTAGCATGGTGATGTAAGGGTTCTCTACATATACTTAGTGTTTAGCATAGTGACGTAAGGGCTCTCTAGTTCACACATACTCAGTGTGCTGTAATGATGTAATCATACTGAGGTATTTGAGGGCTGAGAAGACTGAAAATGAGACATTCCATCTTTGACCATCCTCCTGTGGCTCTCCTGCTTCCTGCATTTCACTAAGATCAAGAGTGAGTCAGTCAGACTGTGGAGGAGAGTGTAAGAGTGAGTGTGCTCTTAGCATATAGAAAATAATAAATATTGATTAAAATGTTGATTAAGGTAAGAGGAAACAAGCATTTATATTGTATCAAATGCTTTACAAAGATATCATTTTGATGGGGATGAAACTGTGTCCCCTTTAATCTGTAAGAAATTGTGAAATTGTGTCCCCTTTGTTTCCGGGTCTTCCAGACTCCAGAGAGTCAAAGAGAAGGCACATTTTCCAGATTGGGTTTTTCTAAGGCAAATCACCCCCCTCTCCAATGATCTTTTGGGTAGCCGGATCCCCATTCAGGAAGCCTTCAAAGTGATTTTCATTCAATTGGGAGATCTGGGTCTGATATTGAGTGGCTTGAAACTCCAAGTATCTAGGCCTGGGGGCATTGGCTCTCTTTTCAACTGGGAACTTTAGCCTCAGACATCTAGAAAGGACAATTCTAAACTCCATATTTTTGCAGAAGTCTGGAGTAAGAATTATGCTTTTGTCAAGGGACCTCTCCCGATGGCATAGCTGCCTACCAGGACTCTTGCCCGCTGTGAAGCCGTTCTCATCTCAGTGATAAGCCTTTTATTTCTCTGCTAGGACCCCTTGCCAACAGAAGTCTGCCTTCCTAGCAAAGCTGATTTTTTTGCCACAAATATTTCAGGTTCGTGGATTCTTTCATGTTGGACCTAACCAAAAAAGGGATTCTCTCTGCACTGCCACTAGAACAGCATCAGTTTGATCTTCACAAACATACTAGAAAGTAGATGCTATTTTTGTTTTTCTTCCCAGGTTATTTTTACCTTCTGAATCCAATTCTTCCTGTGCAACAAAAAAAAAAAAAAAAAAAAAAAAAAAAAAAATTCGGTTCTACACACATATATTGTACCTAGGATATACTATAACACATTTAACATGTATGGGATTGCCTGCTGTCTAGAGGAGGGGGTGGAGGGAAGGAGGGAAAATTCGGGAGCAGAAGTGAGTGCAAAGGATAATGTAAAAAATTACCCAAGCATATGTACTGTCAAAAAAAAAGTTATAATTATAAAATTAATTTAAAAAAAAAAAGAAAGAAAAAAAAAAGTAGATGATATCATTTATCCCCATTTTCCAGCTAAGGAACTTGAAGTAACAAGATTTAGTGACTTGCTCAGGGTCACACCTAGTCAGTGTTTGAGACTATATTTACACTCTGGTCTTCCTGACTCCAAGCCCCAATGGGGATTAAAAATCTTAAAGCTTAATAAGAAATGTTAGCTATTCACATAATAGGCCTTTAATGCTTGTTTTTTGAATTTTGTTTAAATCAAACTTAAAAGTTTGTTTAAACAATTAAATGTTTGTTGATATTTTATTTTTACATCACCTTCATATTTCAATACCCTGCCTCCCTCTCCCAGAGAATCATCCTTAATAACAAAGAAAAAGAAAAACGAAAAAAATAGTTCAGGAAAACTAATCAACATATCAAACAAGTTCAATACTATCTGTAGTGTTCCACACCCATAATCTTCACCTGGGCACACACACACAAACACATACAGCTGGCGGGGAGGGGGAAGGAAGTTCATTCCCATATTTCTTCTTTGGAGTCAAGTTTGATTATTATAACTTCACAGCATTCAGTGTCAAATAAAAAAAAAAATAAATGCTTGATTGATTTATTATTCTAGAAATCTATACCAGGAGAACCCATCTGGAAAGCTAGCTGGAAATATGGGTCTGTGACAGCCTGCATCTGTTGTCTTAGGACCAGCTTAGATAAATTTAGTGTAGCTTATCCCTAGAAAATTGACTACCAGCTGATTGTTTGGCCAAAGCAGCTCATATAACCATCTGCTAAGGAGCCACTATTGATCTCAGAATGACTGGAGGGATTACCCAGAGGAGTGGAATCAAAGATCCTTAAGAGTTAGTGAACAAAGCCAGGTAAATAACCCAGACAGAATACTCACTGCCTCACTGGCATTGCTGAGGAAGCCTAATATAATGAACAGTCTTCCGATTTCTAATCTAGTGGTGGCTTTGATATCTGCTCTGCTACTTAAACCTTAGTGACTCCTGGCAAGTAACAACCTCTCCCAGTCCCAGTTTTCTCTTTAAATGGTGATAACATACTTTCTCTGTCTCTCTGTCTCTCTGTCTCTGTCTCTGTCTCTCTCTCTCTCTCTCTCTCTCTCTCTCTCTCTCTCTCTCTCTCTCTCTCTCTCTCTCTCTCTCCCCCCCTTTATCTCTCTTCCTCTCTCCCTCCCTCTCTCATCCCCCTCTTTTCTCTCAGTTACAACAGCCCCCAAAATAATCACAACTCTTATTCCAAATTCAACCTGTGCAAATTCATACTCTCTCCCCACCCCTACTCTCATTTCCAAATTTTCCTGTTCCTACTGAAAGTACCATCATTCTTCCAGGCTCCTGAGTTGTAACCTTGGAATTATCCTGGACTCCTCCACACTCCCCCACCTTACATATCCAACCATTTACTAAATCTTGTTTCTACCTTTGTATCTCTCTCACATTTAATTTCTTTATTCCTAGAGCTAAAAACCCCTTAATTCAGGCCCATAGACTATTACATAGTCCTAATGGGTCTGCCTGTCTCAGGTCTCTTATCTCCATCCTACTGATCTAAGACTCTGATATAAGCATATCTCCAACTCAATGAACACTAGTAGTTCCTTGTTGCCTAGAATAAAATATAAACCCTTATGTTTAGCTGTTAAAGCCCTTTACAACCTGACTTCTGGTAATCTTTTCAGCCTCATTCCCCCTACACTCTGTAATCTGCCCAAACTGGCCTTTTCTCTATCTCTCATACATGATATTCCATGTTTTTGTGCATCTGTAGTAACTGAAACGTGACAAGAAATAGTAAAACAAAGTTGAAATATTGAAAAAAAAAAAAAAAAAAAGGAAATTTAAGTTGTCTCATAACTAAAGAAACTGACCTGGAAAGCAGATCATGGATAATTTAAGAAACAATGGACAATGAACAAAAGGAGAGAGAGAGGGAGAGATGGGGGAGAAGAGACAAGGAGGAAGAGAGGAGAAATTAGATATCATAGTTCAAGAAATCTTGGGAGAAAAAAATCTGCCCAACTGTATTAGCATCAGAGGGCAAAGTAAAAATTGAATCTACTGATAGATCACCTCCTGAAAGAAACCACAAAATGAAAACTTTCTATGTTATCATAGCCAAAATCCAGAGTTTCCACATTAAAGAAAAAGATTAGGCAAATTGCCAGAAAAAGTTTAATTACTGAGAAACTTCAATCAGGACCATACAAGAATTTAGCAATGACTCTATAAAGAAATGTAGAACATGGAACCTAAATGTACTTAAAACTGAGTGTAATTCTACAAAGGAAAAACATGGACTTTTATTAAAAGGGAAAGGAAAAGATGTGATGGAGAGGGTTCATTTTTCATAGTTGAAATACCAAAGTTGAAGCTTATACAAACAAAACAGAGGTGAGAAAAGGCTGATGTTCACTTGAACATTGCCTTGAACAAATGAAAAGTTATGTGAGCAGTGAAATCAGGAGAACAATTAACATTCTAATTAGCAACATTGTAAAAATTTTTGAAAGACTTAAAAACTCTTATTGATCAACCAATTCCAGAAGTATTCGAATATTGTCCACCTCCTAACAGGGAAATGATAAAGAAATTGAAGGGATTAATACACCACAGGTGGTGGTTAGAATTGAGAGAACCACAAATGACTCAATTCAAATTGTGGTATAATCCAACTTCTGGCTTGTGAGAAAACTTCATGTATTGTGGGAATTGTGAGAGGACTCCGTTGCATTGTTTGAACCTAGTCCTGCCTGGCTGGGAAGATGGGCTACTAACTCTCCCAGATGCTTACCCTTAACTAAGAACCTAGGTTATATTGACCAGAAACTCAGATCCAAATACTGGTGCAAGTAGTTTTCTCAAAATTACATATTTCAGGCAACAATTATGTTTTATTTGAAAACTGACCCTGTACTGATCAATAAGTTCTTGTTTCTCTGATTCTTTGATTATCTATAGACAACTTGGAAAAAGGTGGGATATTTTTTCCAATTTCAGGGAATTAGACTTTTAGAAAGTCCCTAATCTTTTTTTCAATTAGAAATCAGATTATCTAATATTATATCTTGATTAATTTTCTCTTAATGGTCTCATTTGATTGTTTTTAATGTATAAAAGCCTATCTCTCCTGTATTTAGGATCCAAAGCTAAAGATGGCATTTGATCCTAATTTCTTGGGCAATTAGCAAGCATTGCTTATTAAATCAATATTGGAAGCGCAATCCTTTGTTTTCTCAGTCATTTCATCGTTCACCAGCTACTAGACACAAAGAATGATACCTGGATTTTTGGACACAGTGAACAGCAGAATGTGTTTTGTTGTTCAAAGATTTCCTTTTTTTAAACAATTTTCTTTTTCCTCCAGTAGGGGGAGGTAGGAGGTAGCGAGAACAGATACTTAAATGAATTAATCTTTTAAAAGACATATAAACACTTTCCACACAAATAAAGCCAGATCTAATCAATTGGGAAAATATCAGGTGCTCATAGGTGGGCAGAGAAAATATAATAAAAATGGCAATACTACCTAAATCAATCTACTTATTCAGTGCCATACCAATCAAACTCCCAAGAAATTATTTTACAGATCTAGAAAAAATAATAACAAAGTCCATATGGAAAAACAAAAGGTCAAGAATTTCAAGAGAATTAATGAAAAAAATGCCAATGAAGGTGGCCTGGCTGTGCCAGACCTAAAACTATTTTATAAAACAGTGGTTATCAAAACCATTTGATATTGGCTAAGAAATAGATTAGTTGATCAGTAGAATAGGTTAGGTTCACAGGACAAAATAATAACTATAGCAATCTAGTGTTTGACAAACCTAAAGACACCAACTTTTGGGATAAAACCCACTATTTGACAAAAACTGCTAGGAAAATTGGAAACTAGTATGGCAGAAACTAGGCATTGACCCACACCTAACACTATATACCAAAATAAGGTCAGATGGTTCATGATTTAGACAAAGAGTAATATTATAAGCAAATTAGAAGAAAATAGGACAGTTTACCTCTCAGATCTGTAAAGGAAGGTATTTGTGACCAAAGAAGAATTGGAACTCCAATTATTGAACAGCAAATAGATAATTTTGATATTAAATTTAAAAGTTTTGGGGGCAGCTAGGTGGAGCAGTGGATAGAACACTAGCCTTGAATTCAGGAGGACCAGAGTTCAAATCTGTTCTCAGACACTTAACACTGTGTGTGACCTTGGGCAAGTCACTTAACACCAGCCTCGGGAGGGGGGGGAAGTTTTTTTCAAACAAAACTAATACAAGATTAGAAGAGAAGCAATAAATTGGAAAAACATTTTTACATTTAAGGGTTCTGATAAAGGCCTCATTTCTAAAATATACAGAGAATTGACTCAAATTTATAAGAAATCAAGCCATTCTCCAATCGATAAATGGTCAAAGGATATGAACAGACAATTTTCAGATGAAGAAATTAAAACCATTTCTAGTCATGTGAAAAAGTGTTCTGAATCACTACTGATCAGAGAAATGCAAATTAAGACAACTCTGAGATTCCACTATACACCTCTCAGATTGGCTAAAATGACAGGAAAGGATAATGAGGAATGTTAGAGGGGATGTGGGAAAACTAGGACACTGATGCATTGTTGGTGGAACTGTGAACAGATCCACCCATTCTGGAAAGAAAGTTAGAACTTGTTAGTTCTTACTAAGTGTTAATGAGATAATGAGATATTAAGTTCTTACTAAGTGCTAAGTCCGGTACTTAACAATTCTCTAGTTCTGGCCTTTAAGGGGAGTTTTACCCCTTTGAACTTCTGGGGAAAAGTTATCAAACTGTGCATATCCTTTGATCCAGCAATGCTACTACTGGGCTTATATCCCAAAGAGATATTAAAGGAGGAAAGGGACCTGTATGTGCCAAAAATGTTTGTGGCAGTCCTTTTTGTGTAGTGGCAAGAAACTGGAAACTGAGTGGATGTCCATTAATTGGAGATTGGCTGAATAAATTGTGGTATATGAATATTATGGAATGTTATTGTTCTGTAAGAAATGACCAACAGGATGATTTCAGAAAGGCCCAGAGAGAAACTTACATGAACTGATGCTGAGTGAAATGAGCAGGACCAAGAGATCATTATAGACTTCAACAACAATACTATATGATGATCAGTTCTGATGGATGTGGCTCTCTTCAATGATGATGATTCAGACCAGTTCCAATAATCTTGTGATGGAGAGTCATCTACACCCAGAGAAGAGGACTGTGGGAACTAAGTGTGGACCACAACATAGCAGTTTCATTCTTTCTGTTGTTGTTTGCTTGCATTTTGTTTTCTTTCTGGGGGTTTTTTTTATTCTTAATCCAATTTTTCCTGTGCAGCAAGATAACTGTATAAATATGTGTACATATATTGGATTTAACATATTTAACATGCATTAGATTACCTGCCATGGGGAGACCTACCTACATGGGGGAAAGGAGGGGAAAATTTGAAACATAAGGTTTTGCAAAGGTCAATGTTGAAAAATTATCCCTGCATATGTTTTATAAATAAAAAGCTTTAATTAAAAAAGAAAGAATAAACAAAAAATGAAGTTATATGAAAAAAAGCTTTAACAAAAAATTTTTTAAAAATAATCAGTTTTCAATCAACATCTCATAAGAAAATCTAGGTTGTAAACTTGAAAAGATGGGTTAAAATGAGTATTTTTTTTACACAGAAGAAAACATTTCTTTAATTACTTACTTCTTAACATATATATTGCCCTTAAGTATTATAACTTAATGTGAAACTTTAAGTCTTTTGGAGAATTCTATTCATAAATCAGAATTAAATCTATTAATAAAGGAGTATTTCAACTACAAAAAGAGGGACAGGGCAGCTGGGTGGCGCAGTGAGTAGAGCACCAGCCCTGAAGTCAGGAGGACCTAACACTTCCTACCTGTGTGACCCTGGGCAAGTCATTTAACCCTAATCACCTCAGCAAAAAAAAAAAAGAGAGAGAGAGAAAGAAAGACATATAATTTGAGGAGCAGAGCCTAATGAAAAAGCAATTTAGTCTCACATTCATGTTTCAGTGTTTTAAGTATCAACCTTCTTTCTGTCATTCAGTCACATCCAGCTCATGACCTCACTAGAGTACTTTGCTATTTCTTTCTCCAACTCATTTGATAGAGGCAGAAAGGGAGGTACACAGGGTTAGGTGACTTGCCCAGCGTCACCCAACCAGTGGGACCATGTTTGAATTGGTCTTCCCACTCTCTCTGCACTGCACCACTAGCTGCACCAGCTGTGTTGTTACAACGATTATTAGGAAGATTACAATGGAGCAGGGATATATGAGGCTGTTAGTCCAATCCCTTCTTTTTTGAAAAGCAGCTGAGGAGGTTCAGGGAGAGAACGTTGGAACTGCAATTAAGGAAGACCTGACCTTCTGCCTCAGTTTTCTCCACTGTAAAATGGGCATAATCAGAGCACCCCCACCCCAGAACTGTTTAGAGTTCTGAGGAGCAAGAGAGAAAGCATTTGTGAAGTGCTTAGCACAGTGCCTGGCATAAAGGAGAAGTTTCATAAATACGCGTTCACTTCCTCCGGGCTCCCACCTTTTAAAGGAAAAGAAACTGCACAGAGATTGTCCAAAGTTGCCCAGGGAGTAAGCGTCAGATTTCAGCCAAGTCTTTCCACTTTGGGCCACAGTACCAGGCCTGGAGTCACGAAGGCTCATCTTCCTGAGTCCAAACTCAACCTCATCACCCTCCTTCCTTACCTCAGTTTCCTCTTCTGCAAAATGAGGATGGAAAGGGCAAAACACCCCAGTATCTTTGCCAAGAAAACCCCAAGTGGGGCATGAAAAACTGGACACAATTGAACAATTTTCCATTCTGGAATTAATGCTTTACCCGTGGCACAGTCTTAAACATTGTAAACAGAGCAGTATATATGCTTCCCCCCCCCCCAATCCTCCAATGAAATATCTGCAGTTTTTTATATTTTTATATATATATATTTTTACTTACTAGATGCACACTATTACACTAGACACTGCATAATAAATAAAGAGAAACTAACCATACACTCTCTAGTCTTCTCATTGTATACTGGTAGTGACCTGATCCAAAGGAAAAGCAATCAAAGTTAATCTACAAAGACCATGACCTCAACTCCTGGAAGCCTATCAGCATGTAACGGCTATCAAATATATGATCCACCATCAATTATTCAGGAAGAGGACTGATTATTCAGAGTTCTCACATTTCCCTTTCCTTATTATTTTTACTTAGCAACAGCTCAAATCAACACAAATTTTTCAATGCCTACTGTGTGCCTTGGGAAATATGAAGTTTCTTCTCTTGAGAGAATCTCAAGCAAAGTACAGAAACTGGATTATAAATAACCTCGGAAATCCCGGAAATACTATGATTCAGTACCTATTTATAATGACTTCCTAACTGCACTTCAAGCCACAAGTCTCTCACTATTCAGTCCACTCTATAAATCCTTGCAGAGTGATCTTAAAGCACCCCTTTTTTTCCCCTCAATGAAGTGAGAGGCCTGGAACTGGAGTGAAGAAAATCTGAGTTCAAACATACTCTTACTAACAAGTCACTTAACCTGTTTTTCTCAGTTTTCTCATCTGTCAAATGGGTTTAGCATTTAGTTCTCAGGCTTGTTGTGAAGATAAAATGAGTTAATATTTTCAAAGCACTTTGAAAATCTTTTTTTTTTTAATTTTTATTTTATTTTATAATTATAACATTTTTTTTGACAGTACATATGCATGGGTAATTTTTTACAACATTATCCCTTGCACTTACTTCTATTCAGATTTTTTCCCTTCCTCCCCCAACCCCCTCCCCCAGATGGCAAGCAGTCTTATATATGTTAAATATATTTCAGTATATTCTAGATACAATATATGTGTGTAGAACCGAATTTTTTTGTTGCACAGGAAGAATTGGATTCAGAAGGTAAAAATGACAGTTTACACTCATTTCCCAGTGTTCCTTTTCTGGATGTAGCTGGTTCTGTCCATCATTAATCAATTGGAATTGGATTAGCTCTTCTCTATGTTGAAGATATCCACTTCCATCAGCATACATCCTCGTACAGTATCATTGTTGAAGTGTATAATGATCTTCTGGTTCTGCTCGTTTCACTCAGCATCAGTTGATGTAAGTCTCTCCAAGCCTCTCTGTATTTCTCCTGTTGGTCATTTCTTATAGAACAATAATATTCCATAACATTCATATACCATAGTTTACCCAACCATTCTCCAATTGATGGACATCCATTCATCTTCCAGCTTCTAGCCACTATGAAAAGGGCTGCCACAAACATTTTGGCACATACAGGACCCTTTCCCTTCTCTAGTAGTTCCTTGGGGTATAAGCCCAGTAGTAGTATGGCTGGGTCAAAGGGTATGCACATTTTGATAACTTTTTGGGCATAGTTCCAAATTGCTCTCCAGAATGGTTGGATTCTTTCACAACTCCACCAACAATGCATCAGTGTCCCAGTTTTCCCACAGCTCCTCCAACATTCATCGTTATTTGTTCCTGTCATCTTAGCCAATCTGACAGGTGTGTAATGATACCTCAGAGTTGTCTTAATTTGCATTTCTCTGATCAATAGTAGATTTGGAACACTCTTTCATATGAGTGGAAATAGTTTTAATTTCATCATCTGAAAATTGTCTGTTCATATCCTTTGACCACTTATTGTAAGGAGCCTTTAAATGGGCTGCACCACAGCGCATCATTGAGACCCGGAAGTAATTTCTGTGGATATTAGGACTGCCCTTGTGCGGGATCCTGGCCATATTGAGATAGCTTCGTAATGGGTGACTCTCTTGCTGATTGGCTGTGTGTGTGACCTCACAGGCCCTATGTAAGCCCACTGCAGGCAGCAGGCGGTCTCTCTTTAACCTGGCGCTCTTCACCCTGGCTCCCTAGCCTGGGTGGCCAAGCCAAGATGGATAGCCAAAAGAGGTAAGGGTTTTGGTAGTGAACACATGGGTCTTCTGACCAGGTGTTCACTCGGGAACCAACAAGTCAGGGCATCAGTTAGGGCATTATGTGAGGAGGTATAATAAAGGCTTTTAAGATTACATATGGTTGTTCTTGAGTGCGCTACCGGTTATTAAGCTAGTAATTGTAACTGCCAGGAGAGCACGCTACAATTTATCAATTGGAGAATGGCTTGATTTCTTATAAATTAAAGTCAATTCTCTGTATATTTTGGAGATGAGGCCTTTATCAGAACCTTTAACTGTAAAAATGTTTTCCCAATTTGTTACTTCCCTTCTAATCTTGTTTGCATTAGTTTTGTTTGTGCAGAAACTTTTTAATTTGGTGTAATCAAAATGTTCTATTTTGTGATCAATAATGGTCTCTAGTTCTCCCTTGGACACAAACTCCTTCCTCCTCCACAAGTCTGAGAGGTAAACCATCCCCTGTTCCTCCAATTTATTTATGATTTCGTTCTTTATGCCTAAATCTTGGACCCATTTTGATCTAATCTTAGTATGTGGTGTTAAATGTGGGTCCATGCCTAGTTTCTGCCATACTAATTTCCAGTTTTCCCAGCGGTTTTTGTCAAATAATGAATTCTTATCCCAAAATTTGGGATCTTTGGGTTTGTCAAAGATTAGATTGCTATTTTTATTCACTATCTTGCCCTGTGAACCTAACCTATGCCACTGATCAACTAGTCTATTTCTTAGCACTTTGAAAATCTTAAAAACACCATATAATTGCTAACAATTCTATATGGATATATCCATACATAAAAAATATATGAATATAAACATATGTCTGTATTTATATATTGTATAGCTATCATGTATTTACATGTGTGTGATATGCTAACTATATCTGTTAACAAGCAAAATCCCAAAACTGTATTTTCTTGCTGTAGTCAACCTATTTTCAAATATGGGGAAAATAACACTTTCCTTCTTCCCCCTCCCCTAAAGCTATTCTTAAATAAAAATAAAAATAAATAAACATTCAATCCATAGATCTATGACTCATATAAAGTACCAAGGATTTGCAGCAGTTTCTCTGAATGCTATTGATGTGAAAACTACAGGCTCAAAGGAAAAGATTTCCTTTATCCATATTCCCTTTCCTACCTCCTGTGCTAATGAGCTCCACAATTAGTCTCTTCCTTTGTCTGAATAATTTTTTTATAAAGCTTTTTATTTTCGAAACATATGCACATAAGGTTTTTTGTTTTGTTTTGTTTTGGGGGGATTTTTTTTGCTGAGGCAAGTGGGGTTTAAGTGGCTGTTATGGCACAGTTTCCTTTAATTGTTCTGCCTCAGTTTCCCTGAATTGTCCTGCCTCAGTCCTCCTGGTCAAAACCTCCCCATTCCTGACCAATAGAAGTGATATAAATTAAGGCTGGGAGCCCTGACCATTAGCATTCCATAAGAGCACATGGCTCATCTCAAATATCTAGCAGGCACCCTTTATCTCTCCTTCCAGACTTCCTGTCTCTAGCTTGACTACCTACTTCACTCCCAACTTATAGGGATTTATGATCAGAACTGGATTTATGTCCATTTCTGGAAATTCCTGCTCATCAATGCTCTACCCCACCCCCCTCTGCCTTTGTTTCCCTGATAGTTGGAGCCTATAATAAATCCCTGGAATTCTTTACTTGATATTGAATGCTTTGAGACAAGAGTCCCATTCAGTCTGCTGGGGTCAACATGGATCCTATTTTGGTCCCAATCTCTCCCTCTCAAATAAAATATTAAAAACTCTCTAATCTCTATCTTGCCTCAGTTACTCCAACATTACATTTTGGAGGCTCCCTGCGAGATATGAGATATGAGAGTAGGATTAGAGATTAGAGACCTACAGGTGTCCATCTGGAGCCTTGGGGCAATTGAGGTCTGGGCTCTTTGTGGGAGAAGCTAGCCGTTCTGGTTTGTTCCAGAGTTCCCACAAAGAAAAGCAGTTTTCAGCCACAGCAAGGCTAATTGTGGACACCTCTATTCGGCCATAGGAGAGTAAGTCTGGGTGTCATAAAACACAACTGATTCTCTTTATTTCTGTTTAATTGCTAGCATTTTGGGGTCCCCAGAAAACAAGTGCTGATGGGCATAAACAATCCCGGAGGTACACAGTGGGATGCCATTGAGTGCCATCTGTTCTGAGTGCCTTTTAAGACACGTGTCTGGTCTGAATACATCTTTGGACAATAAATCTGGGTGTTTTTAAAGCACCATCTGATCTTCAACAAATAGAAGATCTAATTCAGTTCCAATTGATCAATGATGGCAGACCCAGAGAAGGAACACTGGGAAATGAGTGTAAACTGTTTGCATTTTTGTTTTTCTTCCCAGGTTATTTTTACCTTCTGAATCCAATTCTTCCTGTGCAACAAGAAATTCGGTTCTGTACACATATATTGTATCTAGGATATACTATAACACATTTAATATGTATGGGACTGCCTGCCATCTAGGGGAGGGGGTGGAGGGAAGGAAGGAAAATTCGGAATAGAAGTGAGTGTTGTAAAATAATAAAAAATAATGTTGTAAAAAATTACCCATGCATATGTACTGTCAAAAAAAATTATAATTATAAAATTTAAAAATGTAAAAAAAAGAAAAAAAAAAAAAAGAAAGAAAAAGAAATGACCAGCAGGATGATTTCAGAAAGGCCTGGAGAGACTTACATGAACTGATGCTGAGTGAAATGAGCAGGACCAGGAGATCATTATACATTTCAACAATATTACTCTATGAGGATGTATTCTGATGGAAGTGGATATCTTCAACAAAAAAGATCTAATTCAGTTCCAATTGATCAATGATGGACAAAAGCAGCTACACCCAGAGAAGGAACACTGGGAAATGAGTGTGAACTGTTTGCATTTTTGTTTTTCTTCCCAGGTGAATTTTACCTTCTGAATCCTATTCTTCTTGTGCAATAAGAGAACTGTATGGATCTGCATACATATATTGTATCTAGTATATACTATAACATATCTAACATGTATAAGACTGCCTGCCATCTAGGGGAGGGGATGGAGGGAAGGAAGGGAAAAGTCGGAACAGAAGTGAGTGCAAGGGATAATATTGTAAAAAATTACCCATTCATATGTTCTGTCAATAAAAAGTTATAATAATAAAAATTAATTAAATAAAAATAGCTTGTTAAAATAAAGTATGCTACCTTCACTGTATTGTGAAACTTAAAAAGTTTTGAAGGAAAAGAAAAGACAAAGGACAAAAAAGATTGATTTGCAAAAAACAATAATTTAAATGGAGTATCTAGTTAGAAGGGTTATTGGTTTGGGAGTGTGTTTTAAGTATGTCAGAGAAGGATTGAGCACATAGGCATGGGAAGAAAATAGATAGAGATGGACGAGGGATGAGATGGCATGAGAGAGGGAGGAAGGAAGAGAAAGGAAAAAATGGAGTTAGGGAAGCATGGTGAAGTTGGAAGAAATGCCATGTGGAGTGGGGGGGAAGAGTGGCCTCCTGCAAAGGGCCTTGTCAGGTGATAATTTAATTCCCCTTCCCCCACTAAGTGTTTGAAGCTGCCTTTTTTTTTTTTTTTTTTTAAACAAACTGAAGCTCCTTGCTGATTAGAACCTTAATTGCTTATACTGTTTACTTTTACGTGGTGTTAACTGACTGAATGTTTGTTGCTTTAGATGCATAATGGTCTCCTTATTTAAGGAATATGGTCATAAATATGATCTATAATTTGGTAGGGTTATTTTAAAAAGTTTAATTGATTTTTTAAAATGAATCTTTTAGATTCTTTTATGTGGAATTAGAATATTTTGCATAAATTTTAATTGATTGTATTAAGTCATCTTAAAGTTGTACTTTTATTTAAAGGGACTCTGAGAATAATAGTTTTTGTCTTTGTCCCTTTGAAATGTTTCTGTTATAGACAATGTGCAATTTAGAATTTTTCTATGTATTGGGTATTTTAAAAGCAAAATTATTTGTATAATGTTCACTTTATAAAACATCTACTTAAATAGAAAAGATAATTATGTGAACTTTCTGGGACAAATTTCTTACTGTTATCAATATAAGGATTTGGTAACTACATGTTTAGAACCCACCTGAAGCTTTGGTTAATGGGATTTGTTATTGAAGGTAAAATTTCTTGGGTCTATAGTTAATATTATGTGGGAGTTTTAAAGCTCCACCTTCTGAAAGTTACTGGGACAATTCCCTGGAGTAATTTAAGTTAAGGCTACTTTATTCTGTGTCCTGTATGTGTTGAAGAATCAGTTTTGACTGTTTATATTATATTATAGTTATGTCCATGCTTTTTCCTCCTGTGACTGATTTCTATGATCAGAACAAATAGTCAGTAGAAACCATTAATGCAATTCAATTATGCCATACCTTACTGTTTCCAATCTGAATATATATAATCATTGTATTCTAAATACTTAGGCAAATGAGTATCTATCCTGGTCATCTGTTGTTGGATATTTGTGTCTGTGGATATTCAGGCTAATGTTTCTACATAATTAGATGACAATTGGAACAGTTGTCTGTGAGACCTAACTGCTATTTATTGAGACTACAGCTGACAACTGTTTGTCTGTCCTGGGACACAAGCATGTCTCCTTACATGGGAAGCTGCTGATGAGTCTATACTGGCCTTTCTACATTTTGTAGCAGTCCTTGTAAACCACTTTCTTTCTCAGACTATTCTAACCTTTATTTGTTAGATTTGTTTTCTGTTCTAGATTTTGGTCAAATTACATCTATATTGATCTGCTTCTGGGACCTGGATCAGCCCACTGGATGCTTTGAATGCTTTCAGCATATCACACCCACCCATCCCTCCCTGGATTAGGATTCACTCTTAGCCCATTCACAGCAGGAAGCAGCTTTGAATGAGACCATCACCCCTGCTCCTGATGGACTTTGAGCTTCATTGATTTGAGGGCTACTGGAAATGGTTAATGAATGACTGTTAAATTCTGACTAGGCCATCTATTCCTGTGTATTATTGTAAAATCCTGACTGGATAACATGTAATTGTTTGAGGGATATTTAGATAAGTTCCAGAGTGAAAAACTCCTACTTTACTAGTCTGTTATGTATGGGAACTTTAATTCACTTATATTGGATAGCTGCTTGAAAATGTATTTATTCCTTCTTGGATGATTCCTTCTGTAAAAACAAAAAAGGGAGGATGGAAAGAGATAAGGGATCAGGAAAGCTGGTGTATTTTTCTCAAAATGCCTGAAGGAATGAGAACCCCTACTTTCCTATTCACTTGGCCTCAGGCACTTCTGCCCAATCCCACCCCCACTCACCAATTCAGACTGAAAGCCCTTCTAATAGTCTTTTTTCATTTTTACTGCCTGCTTGGTTTATTATTTGAACCTCAATTGGACTGTGATTGCTTTAACTTTGAAATCCCTTATTCTGTTGGTATTGCCCTGGCAGACTCAGTTTTGGGGACTATTTTGTGATTGCCTCTTTTAGGAACAACAAAACATCACCGTTGGAAATCTCCAAGGTACAGGCTGGGACTGGCAGTCTCTCTGATCTGCTTCTCAAGTCCTGTAACCCCAATTCCTTTATTAGTATTTCAGCATTCTCAAAAGACCTTGCAGTTGGGTAGCAGGCCTCTGGGTTTGCCTGCCTTGATGGTCTAACTGTGCATACTCTGATAACTCTGCTCAGTAATCCAGATCCTTCCTGTATCCTAGTAGCAGCCCTGTCTGTTCTTCTGGGTGGGGACAGGTGAAGGTAGTCCAGGCTTTGCCCTTCCCCCTTGGAATTTCTGACAGTCCCTCCTAAGGTCATACAACTGTCTTGAGCACTGCTGCTGCTCTATAAGCAGATTCTGAGTTAAGTACACAAAGGACTGCAGAACTCACAGTGAATTGTCCATCATAAGCTGGATTCTCTGGCTGAGATGGTGCTCCAGAACTGCAGAGGACCTGACATGATTGCAAGAGGGAGCCTTTATACTACTGATTAACTCTGGGGTTATCAAGGAGATATTTGTCCTTGCCATAGATCCTTGCATTTTTCTAGGTTTATTTTGGTTTATTTATTTTACATAGGGTTGGTCAAAATTATGTGCTAAGACCTCCCAGGTATCTGGAGGAAGGTGATTCAGTGATTTGAATATTCAGAAGAGAGAGTGTGGAATGCTATGCTACAATTTCCTTTAATTGTCCTGCCTCAGTCTCCCTGGTTGAAACCTCCCCCTTCCTGACCAATAGAACTGATATAAATTAGGGCTGGGAGCCCTGACCATTAGCATTCCATAAGAGCACATGGCTCATCTCAAATATCTAGCAGGCACCCTTTATCTCTCCTTCCAGACTTCCTGTCTCTAGCTTGACTACCTACTTCACTCCCAACTTATAGGGATTTATGATCCTTTCTGTCAGAACTGGATTTATGTCCATTTCTGGAAATTCCCGCTCATCAATGCTCTACCCCACCCCCCTCTGCCTTTGTTTCCCTGATAGTTGGAGCCTATAATAAATCCCTGGAATTCTTTACTTGATATTGAATGCTTTGAGACAAGAGTCCCATTCAGTCTGCTGGGGTCAACATGGATCTTATTTTGGCCCCAGACAATCTCTCCCTCTCAAATAAAATATTAAAAACTTTTTAATCTCTATCTGGGAGTTTCTCTGGCCTTACAATGACTTGCCCATGGTCACATATCTAGGCAGTGTTAAGTGTGTGAGATCAGATTTGAACTCAGGTCCTCCTGACATCAGAGCAAGTGCTCTATGTACTGTGCTACGTAGCTGCCCCCTGCATATAGTTTTCAACATTCATTCTTGCAAAACCTTGTGTTCCAATTTTTCTCCCTCTTTTCTCTCCAACTCCTCCTCAAGATGGCAAGTAATCCAATATATTTTAAACATGTGCAATTTTCTATACATATTTCCATAATTATCTTGCTGGACAAGAAAATTCAGATAAAAAAGAAAAAAATGAGAAAGAGAACAAAATGCAAGTGATGTAAATTGTGGACTTCTCCCACTAGGTCTTTCTCGGTGTAAACCTTTGCTAATTCCTAACAGGACTTTGCCCGATAAAAAAGATGGTTTTTTTAGTGCACAAATCTTGTACTTGAATTCATTGGGGTTTAAGAATTCTTTCACAAAGCCTGCCACCAGCCAAGGGGATCCCATTGCTGTTAGAGGATCTCTCAACCCTCATTTCTCACACCCCATCATTAGCAAACAACAAAAACAAAAAGTGAGAATGCTCTGTTGTGATCCACACTCGGTTCCCACAGTCCTCTCTCTGGGTGCAGATGGCTCTCTTCATCACAAGATCATTGGAACTGGCCTCAATCATCTTGGTCCATCAGAATTGATTGTATACACACACACACACACATATAAAGTCCCAGTTGCTGTGTATAATTGATGAGGTTTAGATTTAAAGAACCAAAATGAGATTAGGGTTTCTAGTGGTCAGGGAGTTAAATGATAAAGTCTAGTGGTAGGTTCGGGATTCAGGGAACTAAATTGAGAGATTTGGCTCCCTTATAACCCCTTGGGATTCAGTGCAAGGATAGGGAGTTTTGGGGAACTCCCTTCTGGTGGCACAGAGATTAAAGGAATTTACAGACCCGAAAACCCAGATTGATAAAAGAGATTTATTATGGGGATTGGAAGTAAGGTTAGAAATCCTGTCAGAGAGGCATTAAGTCCAGTTAGGAAATAGGTGAGGATAAAGGTGTAACACTGGAAAAGAATATTCCAGCAAACAGAGGCCCTTGGCATCCCAAGCATGGCATATTTGGAACCTCTGCAAAGAAAGGACTTTAGTTTGGCTCTTTTATCTTAGGGGATTTTGGCTACAAGCTGAAGGGGGCTCCTGGGTGGAGTCCCAAATTGGCTCATTGCTGTGCTTCAGCTTGAACTGGAATTTGAATTGAATTCAATGAGTTTCAGGACTGAGCAGACCCCACCCAGATAATAAGGATGAAACTGTTTGTCCCTTGGGGCAGGGTCCCTCACTAAGGCAGAATTGAAGGAGATTTTCTCCTTTAAGATTCTTAAAGTTTCGGGGTCTCCTCTTCATAATTCTTTTTGGGGGTTAGTCAGCTAGCTAAATCTAATTTCTTTATGAATTTATCCTGCCAATCAATGGCATATTCCTCATAACTTCTTTTGGAATTTAACACATTCTTAAAAGTATAATAAAACCTTTGCTCCTGGATTTGGAGGTCTACGCCTATACATTTTGAGGCATCTTACGACACCAACCTGTAATCCCAATATACTTTTGGGGTTACATATATCCCATACCCCATCATTTTGGTTAAAGTTGTTGAAGTTGGGAAGGGGATCCCAAAAGTTTGGATCTCAAGGTATTTCAAAAGAATTTGCAGTCTTGAACCCAGTTCCTAGTCAAGGGGCAAAGTTTATTTTAATTGTAATGCTAATCCTATGGCTCCAGAGTGGTCTCTGGGAATTTGGTTATCATTGACAAGATTATTACTACTGTTTGAGGAGTCTGATCTCTGGGACTATCCTGAGGCTAGAAGCTATCTGACTGAAAAGTGGTCTATTTAGAATCAGACAGTTTAAAAGGGGTGTGGGAATTTCCTGAGGCGGTTTTCAAAGTCAGAAGATTTAAGATTATTGACTAAGGAAATTCCAAGTAAGACAAAACTGTCATATGTATATGATGATTTTCATCCTTGCAATTTGGTAATCAGAATTTTGCACATGGTGTTCTTATTTCAGGAATTTTCATAGGTAAGCCCTTAGTTGTTAACCCTTGATGTCCGAGAAGGTAGCATTGCAACTCTCATTGCAGCTTGAATAGAACATCATAGCTTTGAGTACATAGTAGGGAGAACACTTTTTTCCCCTTGAGGACAGGGACTGTTGTTCTTTCAGTTTGCATTTATACCTTCCAGTGCCTTTATAGTTCCTGACTCCTAATAAGCATTTACTAAATGTAGACCTTAATAATAGCTAGTATTTAATAGCAATTTGAGTCCTCATTATACAGCTATAGCTCTAAGAGGCTATATGGTTCTGTGTGGGAAGGGGAAAAGTGACCCCCTTTCTCAAATTCACTAATCAGAGACATCTTCAGGTACAAAGAGAAAGCATTTATGTAGTCTCTGCAGGGAAAGGCCCAGATACACAGTCATCCCAGCTCCCGCCATGTGCTCTCGGCTCCTGGCTTCTCAGGATTAAATAACAAAAGACTCATGCCTTCTCATTGAATAGATTAAAAGGAAGTAACCCTCCTTGACCAATGGTCACCAATGTTGTCTGCTTCCCATGGGTCACATCACTTCCTATCACTAACTTGGGTCTGATCTTTAGAGATCTTGGCCCAGAGACTTCCTGAAACCTGAGGCCCAAAGCCTCATCTTCCCTCTCTGAGTTTGGGGATCATGTGACTCAGGCCTAGTCTCATAAACTGAGAAAGCTTCATCCAATCAGTTCCATGGTTCCACAACTAATTGTTAGTGTTTGTGGTAGCTAATCACAGCTGCAACACTAGACCAACATAGCATCTTAGGCAAATGGTAGATATTGATGTTTCCATTTTTCAAACAACTAGTGAAAAACAGTTTTTTCTCATTCAAAGGGCCCCAAGTCCATGCAGCTATCACCTAGAATAGGGAGGAATTGTATTCAAGAGAATTTTTTATTTAAAAGGAACTAAGGCCATTTGAAAGAACAAAAGAGCTATATTTAAAATCCATCATAAGCAATTCAATTCTCTACCCAATCCCTGTTCCAACCTCCGATTGTCAGAGGACCAGAATGACAACACTATGTTGGTCGAAGGTACATTGTATCTGACTGTGATCTATCAGACCAATATAAGCTCAGAATGCTCTACCACAGGTTGGACATAAATAGTCCGTGTGAACATGTATGGGGGAAATGTCTCCAAATCTATGATTTTTCACATTCCTTTTGAGCTAATTCAATTCTGCTTAGCTCATGGAGCACAAGGCCTTCTCTGAGGGGGGCCCGCCAAGCTGGGTGCTCCTGTGCCACAGGCTCCCATCACATAATTGATGCCAAAGTTTTTCAGAGCGACCTTGAGAGTGTCCTTGTATCACTTCTTCTATCATGCATGCAAGTGCCCGCCTAGCATGAGTTCTTTGTGAAATAGTCTGTTAGGCAAAAGCACTAGCGTTTGAATGTTGCCAGCCTATTGGAATTGTACTCTTTGCGGCAGAATCTGAACGCTTGGCATTTCAGGTTGAGAAAGAACGCCAGTGTCCAGTACTGTCTACTTCCAGGTGATCCTCAGAATCTAAGACAACTTAAATGGAAGTGATTCAATTTCCTGGCACGGTGCTGATATACTGTCCAGCTTTCACAGGCTTCCACCAGTGAAGGCAGCACAACGGCTCTGCAGACCTTCAGTTTGGTAAGTGGTCTAATACATTCTCTCCCCTACACTTTTCCATCAGTCTCCCAAACACTGAACTAGCTCTGGCAATGTGTGCGTCAACCTTAACATCTATGTGTATATCCCTGGAAAGTACATTGCCAAGATGTGAACTTATCCACAGCATTCAAAATTTATCCATTCTCTATAAATGATGGTTTCACATAAGGATGGTGTGGTGCTAGCTGGTGGAGAGCCTGTATTTTTTTGGTGTTGTTAGGTCAAAATTAGCACCAGTAGCAGAGAATTGATCTGACCTTTACCTTTTAAAGTTACAAATTGAAAGGTTTCCTCCTTTAGGAAGATAGCAAAAATGCTGTGAGAAGATCTTAGTGTCTAGATGGGGAAGGACCCCAGTGCAATCTAAAGGAATCACTTTTATTTGTTTTTCTATAAGAGTTGTGGGGCAGCTAGGTGGCGCAGTGGATAGAGCACCAGCCCTGAATTCAGGAGGACCTGAGTTCAAATCTGGTCTCAGACACTTAACGCTTCCTAGCTGTGTGACCCTGGGCAAGTCCCTTAACCCCAGCCTCAGGGGGGGAAAAAATAAAATAAGAAGAGAAATGTTGGTTTATTAACTTATCTGAATTAAATCAAATCAATCTTCCAACTAAAAGTAAGTTAGCATTTGTAATGTCGGAGAGGCAAGACAGAGATTAGAGAGTATTTAATAATTTATTTGAAAGGGAGAGATTTACTGGGACAAAATGGATCCATGGGTTGGTCCCGGGGCTGAAAGAGACTATCCTCTCCAAGAATCCAGCAGCCAAAGTGAGTTCTCAATGACATATATACACATGGGTCAGACACAGGAGCTGAGACAGGGGTGGAGTCAGGGTACTGAGAGACTCTGACAATCCAGTTCTGACAGGGTGAGGGGAGGCATGGGGGAAGGAACCCCGGAGATGGGGAGAGGCATCTGACATTCCCATAGCTTGGGATGGGGAGAGGCATTCTGATATTCTAAAACATAAGATCTTTTATCCTTATCAAGTATTCTGATACAGAAGGAGGGGAGGTTTTGCAGGATTGAGCTTTAAACTGAAGCAGAGAAACTGAGTCAGGACTGGGTCAGGATAATTATGGAAACTGAGAACTGGCATAACACATTGAACAATTAGACTTCTCTTATTAGCCCTGAATGAACTGGAGCAGCACTAGATGGGAAGTGTTCAGATTAGGTCAGGAAACTTGTCTTCTATAACTTATCCTAAAATGAAACATTGATTCTAGTGAGCAGCAAAGCCAGAGGAAACATTTCAACTATCTCTATTATTACTATTACTCCCTTGGGGGAAGGAGTACCAAGAAGGAAAACACTTGGATGTCCTTTAAACTTGGTTTTTTCCTCCAGCCCTTGGTTGGTAGGAGGATCTTGGAGCTTATTAGTGTCCTAGTGTCATCCCTCAGCCCAGCTATCAACAGTGACTGCATTGGACAGACTGAATACAGTTACTGGTCTACAAAGAGCCCAGCAAAGAATCTACACTGTGCCTGAGGGAACTTTTTGAGTAACCCATAAAGGAGAGAAAAGGGCATCTAGAATTCAGAAGATCTAAGTTTCTCCTTTGAATTCATTTTAAGCTCCTTAAGGGCAAGAAGTGTTTTTCTTGTTCTTATTTGTATCCCTAGCACTTAGCATAGTGCTTGGCACAAAGTAGGCATTTAATGTTTACTGAACTAAATTTGCCACTTCTCTAAAGTTGAGCCCACTTTTTCTCTAGACTCTGATGTACTGGGAGGAGATTGTCAAAACATCTTGGTAATCCACAACATCATCTTGGTAATTATCCTTTCTTAAAAGCCTTGTTTCTAAACTAAATAAGTCAGATTTATAAGAAATCAAGCCATTCTCCAGTTGGTAAATGGTTAAAGAATATGAACAGTTTTCAGATAAAGAAATTGAAACTATTTCTGAGCATATAAAAAGGTGCTCTAAATCACTACTGATAAGAGAAATGCAAATTAGGATAACTCTGAGATTCCACTACACACTTTTCAGATTGGCAAAGATGACAGGAAAATATAATGACAAATGTTGGAAGAGATGTGGGAAATCTGGGACACTGACACATTGTTGGTGGAACTGTGAATGAATCCAACCATTCTGGAGAGAAATTTGGAACTATGCTCAAAAAGTTATCAAATTGTGTATACCCTTTGACCCATCAGTGTTTCTTTCTTTCTTTCTTTCTTTTAAATTTTGAATGATTTATTGAAGGGGTAATTTTTTTTTTAAATTAAAGCTTTTTATTCACAAGACATATGCATGGGTAATTTTTCAGCATTGACCCTTGCAAAATCTTCAATTCCAATTTTTTCCCCTCCTTCCCCCCACCCCCTCCCCTAGATGGCAGGTAGACCAATATATGTAAATATGTTAATGTATATGTTAAATATCACATATGTATGCATATTTATACAGTTATCTTGCTGTATTTTTAAAAAATCAGATTTAGAAATAAGGTAAAAATAACCTGAGAAGGAAAACAAAAATGCAGGCAGACAAAAACAGAAGGTTCCCTTTATCACTGAACAATTGGAACTGATTTGTTTCATCTCATCGTTGAAGAGAGTCACGTCTATCAGAATACATTCTCATAGAGTATTGCTGTTGAAGTATATAATGATCTTCTGGTTCTGCTCGTTTCACTCAGCATCAGTTGATGTAAGTCTCTCCAAGCCTCTCTGAAATCTTCCTGTTGGTCATTTCTTACAGAACAATAATATTCCATAACATTAATATACCATAGTTTACCCAACCATTCTCCAATTGAAGGGCATCCATTCATCTTCCAGTTTCTAGCCACTTCGAAAAGGGCTGCCACCCAGCAGTGTTTCTACTGGGCTTGTATCCCAAAGAGATCTTAAAGGAGGGAAAGGAACCTGCATGTGCAAAAAATGTTTGTGGCAGCCCTTTTCGAAGTGGCTAGAAACTGGAAGATGAATCCCCTTCAATTGGAGAATGGTTGAATAAATGATGGTACATGAATGTTATGGAATATTATTGTTCTATAAGAAATGACCATCAAGATGATTTCAGAAAGGTCTGGAGAGACCTATATGAACTGATGCTGAGTGAAATGAGCAGAACCAGGAGATCATTATAGACTTCAACAACAATATTGTATGAAGATATATTCTGATGGACGTGGCCCTCTTCAACAATCAATCAATTCCAATTGTTTAGTGAAGAGAGCCATCTACACCCAGCGAAAGAACTATGGGAAATAAGTATGAATCACAAGATAGCATTTCCACTCTTTTTATTATTGTTTTCTTGCATTTTATTTTGCTTATTTTTTTAAACTGGTTTTGATGAGATAAAGTCTAGTTTTGGGGGCTCCCAGTATGGGAACCAAAAATATGATGAGGTTTAGGTTTTGGGGTTCCCATTTGTAGGGAACCAAATGATAAAGTATAGATTTAGAGACCCAAAATGAGATTAGGGTTTCTGGTGGTCAGAGAGTTAAATGATAAGGTCTAGTGGCAGGTTCAGGGCTCAGGGACTCAAATGGAGAGGTTTGGTTCCTCTCCAATCCCTTGGGAGTTGGTGCAAGAATAGGGAGTTTTGGGGACTCTCTTCTGGTGGCACAGAGGTTCTCTGTAAAGGAATTTACAAACCTGAAAACCTAGATTGATAATTATTATAGGGATTGGGAAAATGTTAGAAATCCTGAGAGACAAAGTCTCATTAGGGAAATGGGTGACGATAAAGAGAGGGTAATACTGGAAGAGAATATTATTTCAGTGAGCAGAGGCTTCCTTGGCATAGCATGGCATAGCCTAGCATGGCATAGCATGGCATGGTTAGGACCGCTTCAAAGAGAGGGTTTTAGATTGGCTTTTTTATAATAAGAGCTTTGGCTACAAGCTGAAGGGAGCTAGTGGGTAGAGTCCCAAGTTGGCTCATCTACTAGCTGGGTTTCTACTTGAGCTAGAATTTGAATAGAATTGAATGAGTTTCTTTAATTCAGTAGGGTTGGAATTCTTTTGCTCAGGACTGAACCAATCCCACCTAGTTAACAGAATGAAACTGTTTTGTTTCCCTTGGGCAGAGTCCCTCACTGAGGTAGAGTTGAAGATTTTCTATTTCAAGGAGTTTTAGAGTTTTAGGGTCCCTTCTTCAGTTTGATTTGATTTTTCTAATGTGGCAGCCCTTTTCATAGTGGCAAGAAACTAGAAATTGAGTGGATACCCATTAGTTGGAGAATGGCTGAATAAATTATGGTATATGAATGTTATAGAATATTACTATTCCGTAAGAAATGACCAGAATAATTTCAGAGAAGCCTAGAGAGAGCTACATGAACTGATGCTAAGTGAAAATGATGAGGTTTGAATCCCCTCAATTCTCGGTGGTAATGAGGTTAGTGGCAATGAGAGCTGTTAAAAATCCCCTTCTAATTTGCTGCAGGTTTAAAGTGAAAGAATTCACTTATACCTGAATTAATAATTGCAAAATGAAAGTTTATTGTTGGATAAAAACCAGTTTGCTAAGAGACTGACTTCTACAGTGGCAGAGCCCTATTAGGGAAATGGAATCTTACACTGAGAGAATACTTTCTCAGCAGGAAGAGTCCTAGCAGCTGAGTAAGTTACTTTAGGCCTTCTGCAAGGAGGTGAGCCAAAGGAAGCCTGCTATATGGGCATCTTGTGGGGAGCTGGGACAGCTTGAGCTGATTAAACTAGGATTCTCAATTGAATGAATTTAAAATTTCAAAAAGATCAATGGGAGTTGATTTGCCTCTGAATAGTATTACTTCTCTCATCCTGGGAGGATGGGCCCAGTCTCTAGACTCCTTGGAGCCTGGGAGATCCTGATTTCTCAGATCAAAAAAGGGGACACAATCTCAAGAGTGATAATTTTGAAGGAAACAGGAACACAGTAAAAGGAACAGTTTCACTCCCGCTTCAAAATGAGTAGAACCAGGAGATCATTGTACACAGCAACACCAATATTATACAAAGATCAATTCTGATGAACATGACTCTTTCCAACAATGAGATATTTGCCAATTCCAATGATTTTACAATGAAGAGAGCCATCTTCACTATCTACACCCAGAAACAGAACTATGGGAACTGAAGGTGGATCACAGCATAACTAACATTCTTACTCTTTTTGTTGTTCACTTGCATTTTGTTTTCTTTTTTTGAACTGATTTCTCTTGTGCAGCAAGAGAATTATATAAATATGTTTATACATACTGGATTTAACATATATTTTAACATGTTTAACATATACTGAATTGCTTGCCATCTAGGGGAAAGGATAAGGGAAAGGAGGAGAAAATCTGAGACACAAGGCTATGCAAGGGTCAATGTTGTCAAATTATCCATGCATATGTTTTGAAATAAAAATCTTTATTAAAAAACAATATGTAAGGGTCAGCTAGGTGGCGCAGTGGATAGAGCACCAGCCCTGAATTCAAATCTGGCCTCAGACACTTAACACTTCCTAGCTGTGTGACTCTGGGCAAGTCACTTAACCCCAGCCTCAGAAAAAAAAGAAAAAACCAACAACAATATGTATGCATATATTGAACTTAACATATTTCTAGCATGTTTAACATGTATTGGACTACTTGCCATCTAAGGGAAGAGTGTGGGGAAAAGGGGGGAAAATTGGAACACAATGTTTTGCAAGGGCTATTGTTGAAGAATTGTCCACACATATGTTTTGAAAAATAAAAAGCTTTAATAAAAAAATTGAAATAAAAAAAAATTATCCTTAAACTCTGGCTGACTAAAGTGATACTCAATTGATAAGGAGGCTAGAACCACACCAAGAAGGTGCTTATGTAATACCAGAGAAACTGAGGCAAGTCAAGGCTTTTAATCTTTTTAATGTGGAGAGTTTAGACTAGTTGATCAAATGGAACTCATGTTCAAAAATCATTCGGCCCTAAGGAACTGAGGCAGGGACCTTTTATAGGGTTTTAGCTAAACAGGATACATAACTTGAGTATACAATCTTAAAAGGCAGATAAGGGGGCAGGGGACGAGGACGTAGTGGTTGGACAGGCCATAACTCCAGGAGAGGACCATAACTTAATCCTTACAGAATAAGGGTTAAGATAAGAAGGGCAATACTCATAAGGGAATAGGGATGGGGGGTGGGGGGTGGGAGAGGGAAATTATCCTAGCAAGGATGGGATCAAGATAATGCACCAGGATTTTGTGATACAATGGAATGTAAAGTAGCCAGAGCTTCAAGGTTTATCCTAACCCAATTATCCCAGTCCTAATGGAAAGGAAAAGGGGAGGGGAGCCTAAAATAATTTTATTCAGGGCATAACACTTATAAACTCTATGATATTAGAAAAACAACTCTCAACCTCTCAGGACTACTCATGGATACCAAAGGGGACATAGTAGCTAAGTCATTCCAGTGAGTGTGAATCAAATACAGATGAGGAAATTGAGGATAAGATTCACTTACCCATGTGATATGGGTAGTAAATAGCTTACTTAGGTTTTGAACTGGGTCCTTTAACTATAAAACTACTAGCCTTTGGATTGAGCCAGAAGACTAAAGCACTTATCCCAGATCTGTCACTAAAACAACTTGACAACAGAAAATCACTTCAGTTCTGTGGGTTTGTTTCCTGCAAAAAATGAGGGAAGATTATCTGTGGCCTTGTACAAATATAAATAATGCTGTTTTGCTAAGTGTATTCACCTTTCTAATTCTGCCACATCATGTACTTTGCACTTTACATTTGGGGAAACTGAGCCAGAAGTAAAGTGACATCATTTAGCTTCCAGATTAATTTAGGTTTTGGAAAGGTTATTAATACATTGCAAGGATATTTGTTTCAGAAACATCCTTTGAAAAAAACCAGATTTGCATTCATCCTCTTGGACATATAAGATCCCTGAGAAGAATGAGCTTAAATTTGAAAGGTAAGTTCACTGATCTGGTTACTGAAAGTCCTTTTCTTTCATTGAGTCCTCATGAAGTTCTCTTTAAGATGTCTGCTGAGTTCTAAGGGTCAGTGCTCTTGCCATACTGAAGCTACCTTTCTTCACTATGCTAACTTGTCCTCGTTGTGTATCTCAATTCCCATTATAGACACTATAAGTCACTGCTGTTCTGGGAACATTGCCACCAGTGCTACCAGGAATTCCTTATCTCCCAACTATTCAATGTTGACAGTTTTATCAGTCTGGATAAGTAAACTGGAGCCAGGTTGAAAAGGATTTTCAATGCCACATAAAGGAGTTTGTATTTAATGCTAGAAGCAATAGGAAGCTACTTGTGTTTACTGAGTATAAGAGTAACATGGTCAGATAGATCTTTGATTTAGGGATATCACTTTGGCAGGCACACTTAAAATTGCTATTATCCTGTATATCTATGTAGTCTTGTTTTAAGAAGGAGGCGAGAAAATCATTACAAAAAGGCCTAATGACTTTTAAAAAGTATCAACAGAACAACAAAAAAGAACGGAAATTTGGTTTTAATTAGGTGCATTGAGAACTTTTACAGTAAGTTTATTTTACATTATTTACAAAAATCTTTAGTTAATTGTCAAATTGTTGAATTTTACAATTATAATTATCCCTGGCAAGGGTATAGGAATTGGAGGAACAATTACTCATTCATGATAATAGCTGATAGTGATAATCCTTTCATTTTTGAGAAATTTTATTATAATTCTCTTGTTTCCTACATACTAGAGCAACCTGTATTTCATTCTTCTTACTCACAAAAAATTCCTAACTTTTAATAGTTTAGGCAAATTAAGTGCTTATGAGTGCTTAAAAAAAAATACCCAGGGATAACATATATACATATACTTAGCTTAAAAGAGAAATATTTTCTTATTTACACAATTCATTCTATAAAATGGAAAATTATTATGTAAACATATTTATTTGTAGGAATTCTTTTTCTTTTTGTATATTTGATGACTCCATCCTAAGTTGTTTGCTATGATATATATTATTTCAGTCTGCCATTTTTAATATCTGGTAACATCTGTGTATCAAAGATATAGTGAATATAATGAAAGATCTCCTCAGCTTTCTGATGACTTACTTGTGCATTCAGAGAGATTTCTTCAATTGAGCTGAAAAATAAATTATATAAAAAAGCAATGTTTACAAAAGGATTTTTTGGGGACAGTATTTAATATACTTATCTCCTTCCCAGAAATAATACAGTCACAAAATTCTTTAAAGAAATTGTGTTCTAATATACTTAATTGTAAATTTTGTAATACTATACTAATATTTTTAAATTATAAAACAAACAAAAAATTCTAAAAATAAGATATAAATGAAATAAGCAATGTTTTAAAAATAAAAACTAATTCTTTTTAGTGGGGGTAATATGAATAGATATCATTTTTAAAAGAATCTTGATTTAATATTTTGTGATAAAGAGATTCAAAGATATGGCTTTAGTTCAGTTTAGCTTATTTCAAAACTCGGTTTTAATGGCTGAGAGCTAAAAAAGATAGCTCACAAAAATAAGTAGATCTAAATGGAATAAGTTTTGCCTGACTGCATTTACTAAATTATAACATCCATTTTGAAATCTGATCCATTAATTTATTTAGAGATTTTCTGCTGAAATTTGGATAGTCTAGTTTCATCTTCCCTGATAGTATATTAGTTATTGCATTTTTACATTTTTAGCAAATGGACTGAAAACACACTGAATTTCTACATTGAGATTTTAAAAAATAGATCCTAAAATTTTGTTTTAATTTGAAGATATTAGAATATTACATGGTATCACTTTAGACCAAAAAAAAAAAAAAGCTTAATTTTTAATTGTCTTGCTAGTCAGGAAGGCTGCATACAACCATTAGCTAGTACCTCAAAAACATAGAATATACTTAGGACAAAATTCTTCATTAACAAAAATGCACATAAATTTATACTTAAAGTAATATTCTAGTTAATTTTGGATGCTTTTGGTCAAATTCTTGTCAGATTTCATGATATTATTGTTTTTATCTAACAATGTAGAAAAAGAGTAAAATTATCAGCTCTGTTATTTATTGTTCTCTTTTATTGACCTGACTCACAAAATCAGAAAAGTGCTGAACTCAAACCTTTATGACTGCAAGATTAGTTCTCTAGTCACTTCACTATGCTGTTGCTTATGTACTAAGTAATATTAAAAATTAACATATTTTTTATTGTTTTGCTTAAAAATATCAGTAATATTTTTATTTTTCTACCCCCATGAATCATCCTGTGCATCTCACTTTGGAGGTCACTATCCTAAATATTTTATATATTTGATGTATCAAGAAAAAAGGAAAGAGTGTGTCTAAAATAATAACTAAACAAATTCATTTTAGCATGTTAAATGGTCTCTTTTAATTCAATCAGGCTCTGCCTCTTCCTCATTCTGTTAAGAGGGAGAGCTTTGATAAAAGCAAAATCCATGTGATTAGTGAGTTGAGAAGGTAGTGCTATTAACCCCAAAGAAACAGTATCAACTTAAATGTGTTCCTGACACCTATATAACTAGTGTGCTCATAAAAGCATAATATATATATATATATATTTTTAATCTTGGACCTCTAGTAAGGCATCAGTCATTTCTCATCATAAAAATTTGTTGGTCCAAAGCACTATGTTTGTCTTGCCTCTGAATCTAAGTTTGTTTGATTTTCTGTATTGAGGTTATGTATGACTTTATTTCCAAGAACAAGAACAAGACTAGAAGTTAAGGAAATGGCAGCAAGACAAAATACGTTTTTCTTTTTATCAGTGAGAAAACTTGCTCTACCAATACAAATCTGTACTTGTTCTGCTGGGACCTAAATCCAGGTCCTGATTCCAGAGCCACTTATATAATCAATAATTTAGCATGTTGCTCCAAGTTCCATTAGATTTTTTTAAATGTATATATTACCGTTGTTCCGTTGGATAAGGTGTTATGAATGTAATTACTAAGAATAGAAATGGATATACCTATATCTCTGTTCCCTATAATCCCAGAACAAATTTCCAGATTGACTAATCAAAGTTATTTTTGAGATCTTTATTGATTTTCCATTAAAAATTAATAGTCCCTTCAGTTTCTACTGTATAGACTTCTACTATATTGATTTTACAATGTTATTGATTTTTATGATTGGGTCTATATCTGCTTAAAGCTGAGCTCAGGAATTTATTTTTCCCCCTGAGTTAAAGTTATAATTAATGGAAGAAAACTTAACTACCACACCTTCAGCTTCTGGGAAAATATCAAGACATTTGGTGATTTTGTCCTTCCTTCCTCCCTCCCTCCCTCCTTCTCTCCCTCCCTCCCTCCCTCTTCTCCCCTCCCTTCCCCTCCCTTCCCTCCCTCCCTCCCTCTCTCCCTCTCTCCCTCCCTCCCTCCCTCCCTCTCTTCCTTCCTCCCTCCCTCTCTCCCTCCCTCCCTCCCTCCCTCCCTCCCTCCCTCCCTCCCTCCCTTCCTTCCTTCCTTCCTTCCTTCCTTCCTTCCTTCCTTCCTTCCTTCCTTCCTTCCTTCCTTCCTTCCTTCCTTCCTTCCTTCCTTCCTTCCTTCCTTCCTTCCTTCTAGAGAAGTGCTGGATCCAATTCAGACAAGTTCATAAGAATCCATAGTTAAAATTTCAGTATGAGCATTTATACTTCAGAAATTCAAAATATAATAAATCAGGGGTTGATATGTACACATAATACATACATACACATATATCGATTATCCCATAAATCAATCATGTATTCCTCTATGATAGAGAGGAGTGTTTACTAGCTGCAAATGGGTCTTAGACAAAAACCCCACCCCCACCTTTTCTTGATGTAATCAATCATATTGTCCTTATTCCCATGACACTGCCAATCTTGTAACCAATTGCATTGTTTTTCCCAACTACCCAAATGAGTTCTTAATTCTTGTACTTTACAAAACTATATGAGTTTATACAAAACTACCTCAAACACTTACTAACTTTGTGATCCTGTTTACCACAGTTCCTCATCTGGAAAATGAGTTAGAAATGGAAAAGCCCTACATTGTAGTATTTGATAACTGAGAAAAACTTTATTGAACCAATTTATTAGGTAACTGTAAATTGATCATGCTCAGACCACTGTCTCTCAATTTACCTTTATTTTTACCCGTAACGGTTAGTAAGTACTAACAATTTAGAATCATTGAACTTTTGAGTTGGAAGGCAGCTTGATCATTTAATTACTTTCCTAGCCTAGTGCCCTTTCTACAAAATCACAACGATTGCTAAACTATTTTAATTGCCATAATTTCTGTGTTATAAAGTAATAAGAATATTATAGCTAGATATCTGAAATTTTTATCTTAAATAATAATTATTTAGAGAATGCTTTAAATAATCACTGGACAATAAAAAGTCAAAGTAATATAGAAAACATACCTGTTAGTCATCTTTTTCAAGGATGAAAAATGGTAACACATATTAAGAGCTGTTACATAGCTTATATTGGGAATACTTAGATAGAACTGGAACATGTCACGTTTGTTATCTTTCACAGCTATGGGAACACGAATACCAGCATTCTTTCTCTGTTCTACTAAAGCCAATTCTTTAATCAATTCTGCAGTTTCTTTCTGGCAGGAGCTGAAAAGAATTCGAATTCCAGCACCAATTAAGGCAGATAAAAGGCTATCATAACTCTTGGTCCTTTGAAAAACTTTCAAAGCAGCACCTAATTTATAAAAACATAAATATTAAAAAATTAACAACAAAATAAAAGAGCAATATACAATTAACATGATTAAAATTATTGATAGAATACTAATTTAAGCCTCAGCATTTAAAGCAATTTGAGAACCACAGGAAGTTTTAGAGAAATTCCACTTCTAGTTTAAAGATAACAAAAAAGGAAAAGATAGTAAGATAGTGAGAACACTGAATTTTTTAAAAAGGTAAGAAATTTACAAGTTGAAAAGAGGGTCCAGAACTAAGATGACAGAGTAAAGACAAGGACTCACTAGAACTCTCCAAAATTCTCCTCCAACAACTTTATAATAATGCCTCAAAACAAACTTTGGAGTAGGAAAGCCAACAAAAGATGAGGATAAAACAATTTTCCAGTAAAAGAATACTTGGAAAGTTGGCGGCAAAGCTCTGTCTCACTACAGTAAGAGTGGAGTTCAGTGCAACACAAGTCACATCCCATCAAGTGAGCAACTCGATTTGGAGGTGAGCAGTGTATCAGCTTCTGCTTTGCTTTCAGCCCACAGATAATAAGTGGGTCAGACAAGTGGTCAAAAGAGAGTACAACCTGTTTCTGGTACTGGGTATAAGATTCTGTTGCATTAGACATTACAGGTCTGTATTACAGTCTTAAGGTAAAAAGGAGCAATAGCAGAGACAAAAGACCTTGTTCACATTTTCATGGTGGAAAAGAATTCTTGTGGTCACCCACAAACCAGAGCATAGGTCAGAAGAACAGTGACCACCAAACTTCTCCTCAGATCACAGCATCTTAGAAGAATTGAAATACCTGAGGACTGAAAACAACCTGAAATTTAAGACAGTATTCATTCCACCCAAGGAGCAGAGCTTAACTTTAAAAAATTAAAAATCAAGAAAATGGGTTGGGAAAAAAAAGGATTTTCAAGCATTTCTGATGAAAAGATCAGAGATGAAGTGAAAATGTGACTTTCACATACTAGATTCAACAGAAGCATAAAAATATAAACATGAAAGAGAAATCATTTTTTCACTATTTAATTTTTTTAATAATAGCCATTTATTTATTTATTTATCTATGTATGTATGTATGTATGTATGTATGTATGTATGTAGTTAGTTAGTTAGTTAGTTATTTTTCCTGAGGCTAGGGTTAAGTGACTTGCCCAGGGTCACACAGCTAGGATGTGTTAAGTGTCTGAGACCAGATTTGAACTTGGGTCCTCCTGAATTAGGGCTGGTGCTCTATCCACTGCGCCACCTAGCTGCCTCCTAGCTTTTTATTTTTAAAACACATGCAAAGATAGTCTTCAACATTGACTCCTGCAAAACCCTGTGCTCCAAATTTTTCTCTCTTCTTCCTCCTAATTCTCCCTTTCCTACATAGCATGCAATACAGGTTAAATACAGGTTAAACATATACAATTTTTCTCAACATACTTCCATACCTACCATGCTGCACAAGAAAATTTGGATCAAAAAAGAAAAAAATGAGAAAGGAAAAAAAAGAAACAAATAACAAGAAAAAAGGTGAAAACACACTGTTGAGATCCATATTCAGTCCCCAAAGTCCTCTATGAAAGAGAAATCATAAGGGAGTTAGGATTTTAAAAGGCTAAACTTTTTATATTCCTACAGGAACATGATACTTGTCATTTCATTATTATTATTATTATTATTATTAGGGCAATTAGAAGCAGTACAAACATAGGAGGCATAGATGTGACTTGAATATAATGGGAAGATTTCAAAAAATATAAAACTAAGGAGTGAGGAAAAGGGAGCTACCTGCTAGGAAAAAAGGAAGGGAGAGGCAGGATGAGGTAAATTATATGATATATAAAAGCATGAAAGAAATAGTTTTTACAGCAAAGTTTCTCTGATAAAGGTCTCATTTCTCAAATATGTAGATAATTGAGTCAAACAGATGAGATTATAAGTCATTCTCCAATTGATACAGGGATATCAAAATATATGAATAGGCAGTATTCAAAGAAATCAAAACTATTGGTAACCATATGAAAAAACTGCTGATAATTGACTAGAAAAATGCAAATTAAAACAAGGCAAGACAAGACTACCTTATACTTCTTGATTTGGTTAATTAGGACAGAAAAGGAAAATGACAAATGTTGGAAAAGATATCCAAAAATTTGGACATCATTGCATTGCTGGTGTTGTGAACTAATCTAACTATTCTGGAGGACAATTTGGAACTTAGCTAAATGACTACCCTTTGATTCAGCAATAGCACTGTTAGTCTATTAAAAAAGCAATTAAAAAAGGGAAAAGGACATATTTGTACAAAAATACTTATAACATCTTTTGTTGTGGCAAACAATTGGACAATGAGGGGATACTAATCAATTAGGGAATGTCTAAACAAACTGTGGTATATGAATGTAATGGATACTACTATGCGATAAGAAATGTGAGCAAGATGATTTCAGAAAAACCTGGACTTACATGAAATGATACAAAGTTAAGTTAGCAGAATGAGAACATTGTATACATACTATATGAAGATGAATTGTGAATTAGCTTAGCAATTCTCCACTATACAATCATCTAAGACAATTCCAAATGACTCATGATGAAAAAAAATGCTATCTACTTCCAAAGAATGAATTGATGGAATCTCAATGGAGATGAGAGCACACTATTTTTTACTTATTAATTTTTTTGAGGGGGGGGGTTCACAATATGACTAATATGGATATATGTTTTTCATGATTACATGTTACACATGATTACACATAATCTATATACAATTGCTTATCATCTCAAGGAGAGGGAAAGAAGAGAGGGGGGAAAGAGAGAATTTGGAACTCAGAAATCTTAAAAAAAATTCTAAAAGTTGTTTTTACATATAATTTTGAAAAAAAAATAAAAAAAAACATTTTAAATGACAAAAACTGGAAAACACCTGTCATAAGTTAGGTTTAGATAAGCAGTTCTTGACTTCCTATAAATTTTTAAAATGTATTTAATATAATAGGTTGCCTGGCTAATGCTATATATTTTATTTTATGCACTTAAAAACATTATTCTGAGAAGAGGTCCATAAACTTCACAAAACTGCCAAAGGGTCTATAGCATAAAAATGTTAAGAACTACTGGTTTAAACCAACATTTCATACTATATTACTGGAAGGTGTTCCAAATGAATACATGACATAGATATATTAAAGAAGCAATAATGAATAGTGAAAGAGTTCTTGATCAAAATGAATACTATAGAGCAGTGGTCTCAAACTTTTAAAATAAGGGGCCAGTTCACTGTCCCTCAGACTGTTGGAGGGCGGGGCTATAATAAAAACAAAAGCACACATTCTGTCTATGCCCCTCAGCCTATTTGCCATAATCTGGCGGGCTGCATAAATGTCCTCAGCAGGCTGCATCTGGCCCGCGGACCATAGTTTGAGAACCCCTGCTATGGAGTATATAAAATTGAAATTCTTATATAAACAGAATCATTAAGTTTAAAATAGAATGAAAACATTTATCTGAAGACAACAAATCTTCACAGCAAACATCTCTGGCAAAGATTTGAAATTTAAGATATATATAAAATTAGTATTTTCACCAATTTTTTGTTGTTTGCTTGTTTTTTTTTCCTTTCACCTTTTGAACTGATATTTCTTGCATGCATGACAAGTATGGAAATGTGTTTAGAAGAATTACACAAGTTTACTTATATTGGATTGCTTGCTGTTTGGGGAAGGAGGTAGATGGGAAGAACAAAATATTGGAACAGAAGGTTTTACAAGATGTACGTTGAAAACTAACTTTGCAGGTATTTGAATCTGACAGGCTAAGTAAAAATGGATATTTACAAAAATAATTAAATTGCTCAGATTAACAGAAGAAGAACAAACCATCAATGAACTTCCTAAGAAAAAAATTCCAGCGTCAGGTGAATTTACAACTGAATTCTATCAAACATTTAAAGAACAATTAATTTCAATACTATATGAACTACTTGGGAAAATAGGCAAAGAAGTCATCCTACCAAATCTCTTTTATGACACAAATATGGGGCTAGAGTAAACCAGAAAAAAACATAACAGAGAAAGAAAACTACGGATCAATTTCACTAATGAAATTTTAAAAAGAATTCTAGTAAGGAGACAGAAATACATAAAATCACTGTTAGAGAAATAAAAATTAAAGCAACTTTGAGGTACTGCTTCACATTTATCAGACTGGAATATGACAGAAAAGGGAAATAATAAATGTTAGCGAGAATATGAGAAAATTAGAAAAAAAAAATGCATCGTTGGGAGAGTTGTGAACTGATCCAACTATTTTGAAGAATAATTTAGAATTATGCTCAAAGGGCAATAAAAGGTCCATACCCTTTGATCCAGTAATACCACTGCCAGTTTGTAACCAAAGAGGTCATTTAAAAAAAAAAAAAAAAAAAAAAAAGGAAAGAACATATTTATACAGATATATTCAGAACAGCTCCTTCTGTGGTAGCAAGGAATTAGAAAGTGAGAGGATGTCCATCAATTGTGGAATGTCTGAACAAGTTGTAAAATATGAATGTAATAGAATACATGAATGTAATAATAACAGAATAGCCACAACACTATTTGATAATTATGATGACTTAGCTCTTCTAAGCAATACAATGATCAACGAGAATTTCAAAACACTCATGATGGAAAATGTTATTCACATACAGAAATAGAACTGATCGAATCTCAGTGAAGACTGAGGCATACTATTTTCATTTTCTTTATTTATTTCTTGATTTTTTTTTTCCTTTTGCAAATCAAACTGTTTCTTCTTTCACAACATGACTATGTACATATTTTATATGATTGCACATATATACTTTTTTCCTTTCTATATTTTATTCATTTTAAAAATATTTCTTCCCAGTTATATTTAAAACAACATTTTTTCCATTTCCTTTAAAATTTTTTGAGTTCTAGATTCTCCTTTATCCCTCCCCACAATTAAGAAACCATATATGAAATTATGCAAACAGTTCCATAAAAGTCATGTTGTGAAAGAAAACATAGATCTCCCATTCTACTGAACATAAAAATCCTCAAGATGAATAGAGTCTAAAAAAGAGAGAGATAGAAGAGAAAGAATGCTTCAATCTGTATTTAGACACAATCAGTTCCTTCTCTGGGTAGAGATAGGATTTTTCATCATAAGTCCTTCAGAGTAGTCATGGATCATTGTACTCCTGAGAATAGCAAAGTCATTTGCAACTAATCATCCCAGAACATTGCTATTACTTTGCATACAATACATTTCACTTGACTACACAAATATGATCTATATCAAATTGCTTACTATTTTAGGGAAGGTGGAGAAAAAGGAGGAAGGAAGAAAATTTGGAACTCAAAATTTTATAAAAAATGAATGTTAAAAATTATCTTTATATATAATGGGAAAAAATAAAATCCTGTTTTAAAAAAATAAAAGGAACCATATCCCACTACAAAAATGACTAAAGAATAAAAGGGGGCACTTCTCAAAAGAAAGTACACTATTACCAACAAAATAAAAAAGTTTTCCAAATTACTTCTAATAATAGAAATTTAAATTCAAACAATTCTGAGGAGTTCCCTCTTATAAGATTAGCAAAGATGAATAAGGAAAACAAAAATTATTGAAAGGGATTTCGAATGACAAGCATTTTAAAGCATTGTGCATATCTATCTATCTATCTACCTATCTATCTACCTATCTATCTATCTATCTATCTATCTATCTATCTATCTATCTATCTTTATAAAGCTATATTTGTCATAGTCGTCCTAGAAAGCAATTTGGGAGTATGCTTAAAATGAATTAACCCAGTAATACCAATGATAGGCATAAATTCTCCAAAAACATGCAAGCAAGAGAGATCTGACAGAAATGATTCATATGCACAAAAATCTCTATAGTAGCAATTTTCTTTGTGGCAAAGAAAGAGGAGACATAGTAGGTATCCATCAATTGAAAATGGCTACACAAATTATAGTAAAAATGACAAGAACAATTCAGAAAAACTTCAGAATTTCTACAATTACAATACTGTAAATAAAAAAAAAAAAACTATGAAAACCTTAGGAATCCTGACCAATACAATAACCAATCAAGATTCCAAAAAAACCAGTCTTACTTGAAACTTCTAATATATGGGTGACAGAAGAGAGATGTAAAAAGAGGCATAGCTTTTTAATTAACACAAATGTGTGCATGTGTTTCTCATGTCTATACTTGTACAAAGAAAGATTTTATTTGTAAATACCAAAAAAAGTATAAATAAAACATTTAAATGTTTTTGTTCTTTGGCACTGAAATGATGTTTGTCAAGTTCAAAATGAGAAATTTTTAAAAATAAAGAAATCCTTTGTCTCTTCCTCCCTCTGAGTTCAAGGATATCAAGGAGATTTAAAGATATAAGAAAGACTAACTCAAATGTCTCTGCCTATTGAATATACCAAGTCAGAGAAAGAAAGCTGGGAACTTTGAAAACTTTCTTTCTTCACTAATCTCTCTAGACAGGATTTCTTCACCAGGCATTACCTAGGCCAAAGCTTCTAAAACTGTGATTGCAACCCCATATGGGATCATGTGACTGAATGTGGGAGTTGTGAAAATATTTTCAACAGTAAAAGGTATCAAATATTCCACCAAGATTTAATTCTTCATGAAAAATTTAAAAAATAAATCCATCTTATTAGTATGCAAATTTGCTTTCATCTTTAATAAATGACAAAATTAAATGCTAAAATTACTTGAAAATATATTTATTTATGATTTATTATCTGTAAAAGTTTGATTTATATGTCTACTTTACATACTTATATATCCAGAGTCAAAAAGTTTAAGCCTTGACCTACACCAATAAAATAAATGGTTTAAAAGAATACAAATGAGAAGCCATAAACCCATGCCTCTGTCTTACCAGATGAGATGGTTAATATAGCTCCTTCAGCGCAAGGATATAAAAAGTGATTAAGGGATAAACTTAAGTGGGGAAAAAAAATTCTTGGAGAAAAAGGAATAATATTATTTAATTCTTGTCAGGGAAGGCAGACCAAACACTAGAGCTAAAATTTGTTATGGTAGAGTGATATTGACCTAAAGAAAAGATTTCTAGAAGTAAAATACTGGGCAAATGCAGCTGCAAGTCTACACCAAAAATATCCAAAGCAGTAAGAATTTTTGTGGCAGTAAGAATTTGGAAGCAAAATAGGTGCCAAGGGAACAGCTAAACAAACTCTGGCACATAAAAATAATGCATGTCTATTCTAAAATACAACATAAGGAGTATAGGACTATATTACATGAATTCCATGAACTGATACAGAATGAAATATGTAGAACCAGGAAAAGAATATATACAGTTATTACAATGTAAAAAAAAGACCAATAAAACAACACTAAGTACTTACTATATAGTGACCAAGGTTACCCCCCCACACAAAAGAAAATAAGTGCACCTTTTTCTCCATATAGCATTGATAGGGAATTATGGGTATGGAATATTGCATATACTGTCTGATACGAATGATTATTCATTGGGTTTTTTTTCCCCCCTCTTTTTAAATTTTTGTTATATAGGGCAGTCTGGTGGAGTAGACAGGAATATATTCAGAAATGTTCATAACAATAAAAGACTTCAATAAAAATAAAATACTCCCCATCCAAAAATAACCAAAACAAAAGAAAAATTGGAGAAAAGTTTTGCCTACCTTTCAAGTTGGCAGATATTATGAAATTATGAACATATATGTCTGCATGATAGCTAGAAAGCACAACTCTCAAGAAGATCTAAAAGTTCTGAATAGACTTGGGGTCAAATTATAGAGAGTTTTAATAGCAATTTAGCAATTTTGGCTCATTTTCTCCTATCCAGAAACTGGGAACTTGGGTAATTAATTCAGGATCACCATGCTAAGAGACTCTGGCAGTTAGATGAAACAAGGATGGAATCAGGAAGATCTGAGGTCAAAATCTCAGATACTTACTAGTTGTGTGATCCAGGGAAATCATTTAGCCTGTTTGCCTCAATTTCTTCATCTGTAAAATAGGGACAATAATAGCACCTACATTCTAGGGTCATTGAAGATAAAATGAGATAATATTTATAAATAATATATACTTATTTTTTCCTGTATCACATGTAAAAACAATTTTTAGGAATTTTTTATGTTTTGAGTTCCAAATTCTATCCCTCCTTCACTGAGACAGCATATATTAGATATACATGTGTAACCTCATCTACAATAATTATATATGTGTAATCATGTAAAGCATAATTGCATAATAGTCATTTTGTGGAAGGAAGGAAGAAAAGAAGGAAGGAAAGAAGGAGGGAGAGAGGGAAGGAACATGCTTTCATCTTTATTCAGATGCTATCAGTCTTTTCTCTGGAAATATAGAGCATTTCTCAGGAGTCCTTTGAAACTGTCTTAGATAATAGTATTGCTGAAAACAGCTATGTCATTCATAGCTGATCATCATATAAAATTGTTACTGTGCATGACGTTCTCCTGGTTCTACTCACTTCAATTTGTGTTAGTGCATGTCAGTCTTTCCAGGTTTTTCTGAAAATCATCTTGCTCACCATTTCTTATAAAACAGTAATATTCCATTATAATCACATACTACATAAAATAATACTTGTAACTCATAAGAATTTTCTCATTAGGGCAGTTAGGAGTGTGTGTGTGTGTGTGTGTGTGTGTGTGTGTGTGTGTGTGTGTGTATGGAGAGAAAGAGGGGGCGGCATAGATATGAGCTGAAAATGAAGAGATAATATTTAAAAAAACTCTCATCAGAATTGGCTCAGAGGGAATAACATACACAGTCAATTGGATATGGAAATTTATCTTATATCTTTCCCTGCAGAAAAGTAGGAGAGGCAAAAAGTTATCAAACTATACATATCCTTTGACTCAACAGTGTTTCTACTGGGTTTATATCCCAAAGAAATCTTAAAGGAGAGAAAGGGACCCACATGTACAAAAATGTTTTGTGGCAGCCCTTTTTGTGGTGGCAAGAAATTGAAAACTGAGTGGACACCCATTGATTGGAGAATGGCTGAATAAATTATGGTATATGAATGTTATGGAATATTATTGTTCTGTAAGAAACGACCAGCAGGATGATTTCAGAGAGGCCTGGAGAGACTTGTATGAACTGATGCTAAGTGAAATGAGCAGAACCAGGAGATCATTATACAAGGCAACAAGATTATATGATGATCAATTCTGATAGACATGATTCTCTTCAATAATGAGATGATTCAAACCAATTTCAATTGTTCAGTGATGAAGAGAGCCATCTACACCCAGAGAACCATGGAAACTGAATGTGGACGACAACATAGCATTCTGACTCTTTCTATAGCTGTTTGCATAGATTTTGTTTTCTTTCCCAGTTTTTTTCCTTCCTTCTTGATCTGATTTTTCTTGTGCAGCAAGATAACTGTATAAATATGTATATATATATATATATATATATATTTTGGATTTAACATGTATTTTAACAAATTTAACATGTATTGGACTACCTGAGTCTAGGGGAGGAAGTGGAAGGAAGGAAGGGATAATTTGGAACAAAAGGCTTTTTTTGCAAGGGTCAATACTGAAAAATTTGCATATGTTTGGTAAATAAAAACCTTTAATTAAAAAAAAAAAAAGACGAAGGGGATACAAGAAGGAAGGAAGATAAGAAGAGAGGAAAGATTAGGGTAGGGAATAGTCAAAAGTAAAACAATTTTGAGAAGGGAGAAGGTGAAAGTTGAGAGAAAGAAAATAGGGGAAATACAATAATAACTGCAAAAATATTTTGTAGTAGATTTCTCTATTAAAGTCTTAATTTCTCAAACATATAGGGAACTGAGTCAAATTTATAAAAACAAGAGCCATTCCCCAATTGATAAACAATCAAAAGATAAGAAGTTTTCAGATAAAGCAATCAAAATCATGTGAAAAAAATGTTCTATTGTTTGGAAAAATGCAAATTAAAATAATTCTGAGATACTACCTCATACTTATTAGACTAATGGGACAGAAAAGGAAAATGACAAATGTTGGAAGGAATATGGGGAAAATGAGCCGTTAATGAACAGTTGATGGAATTGTGAAGTGATTGAAGCATTCTACAGAGCAATTTGGGAACTTGACCAAAGGCATATTGGGCTTTAAACTATAAAGGATTATAAAGCCATGAATACCCTTTGACCTAGCAATACCATCACTCAGTTTGTATCCCAAAAGAAAAGGGGGAAAAAAAGAAACCAATGAAAAGGATCTACATGTACAAAAATATTTATGACAGTTCTTTTCTAGAGACAAATAACTGGAAATTGAGGAGGTGCCCATCAATTGGGGAATGGCTGAACAAATTGTGCTAGGTGATTATGATGGAATGTTATTGTTTTATAAGAAATGATGCGCAGGATGTTCTTAGAAAATCCTAGAAAGGCTTCCATGAGCTCATGTGAAGTAAAATGTACTAAGTATAAAGTAACAACAATATTGTTGTCTTTTTTTTTTTTTATTAAAGCTTTTTATTTTTCAAAACATATGCATGGATATTTGACATTAACTCTTGCAAAACCTTGTGCTCCAATCCCTCCTCCCTTTCCCCACTCCCTCTCTTAGATGGGTAAGTAGTCCAATATATGTAACAGCAATATTTTAAGATGATCAACTGTGAATGACTTGACTATACTTAGAAATGCAATGATCCTAGACAACTCTGAAGGACTTATGAAAAATGCTATCCATTCCCAAAGAAGAAATTATGTCTGAATATAAATTGAAGCATACTTTTTTAACCTTATTATTTTTTAAAATTTTATGGGGTGTTTTTGGTTTTGTTTTTTGGAGAGATAGACTATGTTTTCTTTCACAACATGATCTTTATGGAAAAAAAACAACCACCATATACCACAATGTGTTTAGCCATTCTCCAAATTGATGGACATATCCTCAACTTCCAATTCTTTATCACCACAAAAAGAGCTGCTATAAACGTTTTTGTAAAAATATGTCCTTTTTGGATATGAACAGACAATTTTCAGATGATGAAATTGAAACTATTTCTAATCATATGAAAAAGTGCTCCAAATCATTATTGATCTGAGAAATTCAAATTAAGACAACACAGATATTACTACACACCTTTCAGATTGGCTAAGATGACAGGAAAAGATAATGTTGGAGGGGATGTGGGAAAACTGGGACATTGATGCATTGCTGGTGGAATTGTGAAGGAATCTAAACATTCTGGAGAGCAGTTTGGAACTATGCTCAAAAAATTGTCAAACTGTGCATACCCTTTGATCCAACAGTGTTTCTACTGGGCTTACATCCCAGAGAGCTCTTAAAGGAGAAAAAGGGACCCACATGTGAAAAAATGTTTGTGGCAGCTCTTTTTGTAGTAGCAAGAAACTGGAAACTGAATTGATGCCCATCCATTGGAGAATGGCTGGGTAAATTGTGGTATATGAATGTTATGGAATATTATTGTTCTGTAAGAAATGACCAGCAGGATGATTTCAGAAAGGCCTGGAGAGACTTACATGAACTGATGCTGAGTGAAATGAGCAGAACCAGGAGATCATTATACATGGCAACAAGAAGACTATAATGATCAGTTCTGATGGAAGTGGCTATTTTAACCAATGAGATGATCCAAACCAGTTCCTACTGTTCAGTAATGAAGAGAACCAACTACACCCAGTGAAAGAACTATGGGAAATGGTTGTGGACCACAAGATAGCATTTCCACTTTTTCTGTTGTCTGCTTGCATTCTTGTTTTCCTTCTCAGATTATTTTTACTTTCTTTCTAAATCCGATTTTTCTTGTGCAGCAAGATAACTATATAAATATGTATATGTATATTGTATTTAACATATATTTTAACAGATTTAACATGTATTGGACTATCTGCCATCTAGGGAAGGTGGTGGAGGGAAGGAGGGGATAAGTTGGAACAGAAGGTTTTGCAAGGGTCAATGTTGAAAAATTACCCATGCATATGTTTTGTAAATAAAAGGATATAATTAAAAAACGTTAATTTTTAAAAAATGTCCTTTTCCCTTTTTATGAATCTCTTTGGAATACAAACCTAAAGGGTATGCCCTTTAGACACAGTTCCAAAATTGCTTTCCAGAATAGTTAGATCAACTCCGCTAACAGTGCATTAATGTCTCAGCTTTCCTTCACCCTCTCTAACATTTATTATTTTCTTTTTCTGTAATATTGGCCAATCTGGTTAGCATGAGGTAGCACCTCAGAGATGTTTTAATTTGCATTTCTCTAATCAACACATAATCTTATAAGTCTTAAAGTACTATGTAAATGTTAGCTATTATTAAACAGAATTGAAATAATACAATCTAGTAGGAACATAAATGAATATTGATACAATGAAAACATCAGCCTCAATCCTAAAGAAGGATATTCCATTCTCAGCCTAAGTATACCATCACCCCATATACATGCATAAACACCATTTCTACATCTCTAACACATAAGAAGTATGAAAAGGGAGAAAGGAGGAGCCACTAGCTGCAGATATATATATGAAGTTACCTATAAGTCTGATGGGGGCAGCTAGATGGCATAGTGGATAGAGCTCAGTCCTGAAGTCAGGAGGAACTGAGTTCAAATCTGCCCTCAGACACTTAATACTTCCTAGCTGTGTGACCCAAGTCACTCAACCCTAATTGCCTCAGGAAAAAAAAAAAACTAACTATAAGTCTGATGTTATTAACTTGAGGATTTTATATATATACATACACACACATACATGCATGTATGTGTACCTATATATGGAGGGAGGGTCAGGAGACAATTGATATTAAATGACTTGCCCAAGTTCACACAGTAAGTGTTTGAGGCCAGATTTGAATTTGCCCTCCTTATTCAAAGACTTTGCTCTATCCACTGCACCAAGTAGCTGCCTCAAACTGGCTATATTTTGAAGACAAAAGAATAGTTTTGACTTTTTTTTTTTAATAGACCTAAGAAGCATGAAAAAAACATTTAAATACAAACCTGTTTTTTCTCTGTCTTTTTCCACAATCACACATATTCTTTCAAATATATTTTGTAAATACTGAATCTTCTCAATAAGTTTACATCTATTCATATTGTTTATCATCTCTGATTGAGATTTTCTTTCCACAGCCATTCGGTTGCTAACAATGTAATCACAGCCATTGAGTGGGCAAACCTCCACTTCTAATCCATGAATGGTTCTCAAAGAGGAAATTACTTCTGAACCAGAGGAGATTTCCCTGCTATCCACAAGAATACAGTTTCTTTGCCTTTTCTCTGGAAGTCCAAGTGAAGGAGGTGTCAGAACCAAATTTTCAGTTGAACTGGAATCACACAACACTAAAGGTTCTGAATTAACATCTTCCATATCATTATTAAGCTGAGGGGAAAAAAATTTGAATATAGCAAAATTACAAAGAACAAGCATAACTCCAAAGAAGAGATAAAAGACACCCCTCAGCCTACCCCTTTACAGGAATAAAAAGTCCATAATATATTTTCATACATGAAAAGGTAAATACATTTAAACAAACTCAAAGGGCTATATGTCTTCAGGGGTGATCAGGGGAATTAAATAAGATAAACACAAAACCTGAGTTTATATTTTGTTCTGTTTAGTTGATTTTAAAAAACAAAAGTGAGTAAAAAAGGAATATACTAGGGAAAAATTAAGGGAGAAGGGGGAAAGGTACTTATTATTTAGTATAAAGAATATATATAAAAGCATTACAAAAATTGGAGAAAGGGACCAAGCATTTTATGATCTTATTCTTTTAGAAATAAACCACTAAAACTGGCATAGAAAAACATAAAACTCAATAGGGAATCAGGCAATTAAGAAACAGATTGGAGGAAAGGTGAGAGGAGATGTAAAAGAGGGAGAAGAGAGGTAGGGAACTTTCATAAGTAAAATATGATTCAATTTTAAGGAATGATAATTTAAAAGATAGAAAGGATTGGGGATTGGCATTGGGTAAAGAGAAAATGGGTAAAGGAATAGGGACAGATATAAATTATACAAAATTACTCTAAGTGTAGGAGAACTGGGATGGAGTACCTCACAAAATGGAAAAGGGTAGCCAAATGAATTAGAAAGCAGACTGCAATAATGTTCACAAGGAGTGTTCTTGGAACACAAAGCTAAACATACCACATTAATTACTACTACAATTCAATACAATACTTGCAAGGTTTACATGCATGTTTGAAGAACTGTGTTAATTTTCACTAGGATTAATAAATTCTTGTGATATATAACAAAAACATGCTAAAATTTGTGAGAACATGATAGTTTTTCATTGGTTCATACCTTGGGCTGGGCTGCAAATTTTGTGCTGTCTTTTGGCGAATCAGCATTTGATAAAGTTCTAATTTTATAATTACATTGGGTTTTTGTGTCTAGAGCATTAGAAACTGAGCATTTGATATTAAGTGGTCTCTTTTGTCCCTCCTTGATTGGATTATTAACAACGTTCAGTTCAACAAGTACTTCATCTCTCTTCAAAGACTCAGAAAGTAGTGATTTTTGGAAACAATCATCTTGTTTTTCTGTTTTACTACAAATGTCAATAGTTACATTATTAGATTCTGTTTGATCATTAACTTTAACACTGTCTTCTTCTTCACTTGAATCTTCAGGTATAATAATTCTGGATCCTTTCTTTTTTTTAAATGCAAAATTCTTCTGTGTCTTAATTCGCTTTAATTTTGCTGAACGTCGTGTATGATATTTTTTCCTTCCATCAACAAAGCTATCTTCATTTATTAAGCTGAAATCAACACATACTTCTTCACTTGAATCATTGATAGAATGTTCCTCCTCATCACTAACACAGAAGCTATCTCCAACATAAGTTTCATCTTGTTCAGGAATCTATGGCAAAAAATTTTAAAAGAAATGTAACAGAAATTTAAATTTCTTATGTAATTCAAATATTTGCTGATCACCTGCTATATTTATTGCATTACTATTATTAGACAACTAATGTAATTATATGTATGTATATACACACATGTATAGATACATATATACATATATGTGAAATTTGATCTAATATCTAATGTAGCTAGATATAATTTGCATCGACTCTCTTATTATAAAACAGCTAGACTGATTTCATCTAATTTGCATACTTAAATGATACTTTGGATTGTTTTTTTTTTTAAGAAGATAAAATTTTAAGTAACCTAGAAATATCAACTATAAAATGGGCATTTCTTTGTTATCTAAAGATAGGCCAGACTATAGTAAAAACAAAAACTCACACTCTGTCTCCGCCCATTTGCCATAACCTGGCGGGCCGCATAAACGTCCTTAGCAGACCGCATCTGGCCGGTAGGCCGTAGTTTGAGAACCCCTGCTTTAAACTAAGGTAGCTGAAATAAATGATTTCTAACATGCCTTCCATCTGTAATATATAGTCCTAAGAACATCAGTCTAGATATAATATAGCAGTCCTATGAGAAATGCTATGTTTGATTTGGTATATGACCCTATAAAGAATATATAAGCAAGAGATATTTTCAAAACAAAAATTCACAATCACCTATAGGTGATTTGAATAACTGAATGATAATTTCATAATTGAATGAAAGAGCCCATGGAAACTCACCTTTCTCATAGCTAAAATGTCCCAGATTTTATTTTAAATAATTATAAAAGAGATTACAAAAGTCATTTCAGCAACCCGCTCAACCACATTAACAGGAAATTCTTATATATTGAAAAAATTCATACCTGTGAGAAAATATTCATGGAATCATATTTCTTGTGAACCATTTTATACATATTGCCTACCAATGGACTGCGAACAGACTGTAGATAAACACTTTTCATCTCAGAATCTATATAAAGAGAATTTAATTTTTAAAAGATACATTAAAATAACGGCTACCAAGATTTAGTTAACTACAACTTAATCTAAATTTAAACAAATTGTGTTCCTTGGGAAATTGCCTGTTTTGAAGAACCGGAAGTACCTTCAAAAAGCAATCTTTTAAAAACTTAAAGGCTCTCCACATTCAGAGAAAGAATTATGGAGATTGAATGTGAATTAGAGCATACTATTGTCACTTTTCTTTTCTTGTGTTTTTTCCCTTTTGTTCTGATTTTCCTTTCACAACATGACTAATGTGGAAATATGTTTTAAATGATTGTGCATGTGTGGTGTATATCGGATTGCTTACTTTCTTGAGGAGGAAAGGGAGGGAGGAAGAAAAGTTTCTCAGAATCTTGCCAAAATGAATGTTGAGGGTTATCTTTGCATGTAAATGGAAAAAAATAAAATATTGGAAAAAAAGGCTTGAAGGCTAAAATGTGGATAAAGTGACATCTGGACTAATTAAATGCTTATTACATACTTATTATATACAAGGCATTTTACAAAATCAATAAAGATATAATTAGAAAAATGATAAAAAGTAGAATGTAAGATAATAAGGGAAATATATAAAAGATGAGAAGAGTAATTTCAGCTTGGGGGTGAGAGAATAATCCAAAAAAATTCAGGGAGAATGCAGTACCTAATAAACAAGACTTGCTAGGAAAAAAAATAATCTTTTTTTTTTTTTTTTGCTGAGGCAATTGGGTTTAAGTGACTTGCCCAGAGTCACACAGCTAAGAAATGTTAAGTGTCTGAGACCACATTTGAACTCAGGTCCTCCTGACTTCAGGGCTGAGCACTGTGCCATCTAGCTGCCCCAAAAATTTTGAATCTTTTCAAAATTTACACAAAAAAGGGAATACTTTCCAAGAATAAGAGGTGTCTGAAAATTTATAGAGTATATAATGTGCAGGAAGGATTTAAGAACCAGACAATAATCGAGTCTGTCTTTTACATGCTTGAAATAAGGTAAAGGTAGGATGGAACCAGAAAACAGAAGTCCTTAAATTCTAAGCTTTGTCAAGTAAATAAAAGAACAAATGAATTACTAGTCTGTAAATTGACTCCAAATGTAAAAATCTTTAGTAACTTCATACTTTTTATGTGGTAGCCATATATTTGTAATGTCTACTTCAGCTTCTATGTCTGGGGAATTAAACTCCTTATCTTCTGACTCCTTTGTTGTACTTTGTTGAAAGATCAACATAAGAGGATGCTACCTTGAGGTAGCGATTAAGTCCCAATGAAGCATCAGACTTCCTTGGGAACTCATAGGAAAACTAACCTTAAATTCTTTACTGAGTGCCAAAAGGTTATATAAAACCCCCTCTGCCACAGAGGATTTGGGGCCATTCAGCATCAGGGCATTGTCCTGCATGTTGTATACTTATGATAAACCTGTATCAGGTTCAATACTATAGTTACTTATTATAATCATTGCCTGTATGCAATGCAAAATAAACAAATCAGGACATGAACAAAGGCAAAAGAATTTTAAAATGTGGAAAATAGCAATGACAATGGCATTTACCATTTAGAACCTGTGAAAGCTGAGTCCCATCATTTAGGAAGCCAAGTAGTGAGGAATCTTGTTCATTTTCTGATTTTTCACTTTCATCAGATGAAATACTTTCTGCATCTTCTGAAATCTCTGCTTCTTCATCTAAAAATTGTCTGGCTTCATGCTAATAAAAATAAAGTAACAGCTTAAAATAGATATTTATTTTTCTTAAAGATCTAGAAGAAACCGGTATTAAAGCGATAGGAATAGTCTACATGGGAAAAACAACAACAACAACAACCAGGAAATGATAGTGATAAATATATCTAGAATAGCCAATTTAATCTGGCTATCTTTATAGAATCACATTCAAATCATCTAAGTTGTTTCATGCCAGTAAACTTCATATTTCTAATTAATCTTTGAACATTTTGAAATTTCTAGTCAATCATTTTATGAGAGGAGATAAGACAATTCTATAAAATGGAAAAACCAAAAAATATTAAATTGAGGAAATTCCCAGCAAGTAATTGGTCAGCTAGAGAGTTATTTCCTGATCTTTTGAACCATAATAGTAACTATGAAAATTAATCTTAGTATGTATGGTTTATATGCCATTCTCACAAATTCTACCTTAGAAAATGTTTTATTTCCATGAAACATATGTCTCACATCAACGATTTCTCATGTAGTAATATAGCACAAAACCAATTAATCCCAAGAAACAGCCATTAGAAATAGAAATTTAGGGTTATCTTTAGTTTTTAGTTTTTAGTTTTTGTTTTTTTTTTTTTTTTTTTTTTTTTTACAAAATCTGAAACTTTGGCTCAAATAATTATTTTAATGGCTGGAAGTTCTTTTTTCTGGATACAATTTGATAAGGTTATTTTATTGAAATAAATTTGAAAGCGAGAAAATCTATAATAAAATTCTCACAGTGAATTAATATGGATATAAATTATATTATAAGAAAATTTAACAAGTCTTAATTGGAAATTTACTTCATTAAAAACAAAGAAATTACATTCCTGATTACACTTCAATATTTCTAAGATACATGCCTTTTCTGTGTCTCTCTACTGATAAAAAGATTATTGTGAAGAGGCAGAGAAAGAGTTACAAATGACAGCTTATGGAGCTAAGCATTATTTTAAACAATGTACAAAAAAGTTTTATTTATTATGTTTTATATTTTAAAATGTAAAGCCATCTTAGCTCTTTGGTTATTAAAAACAAACAACAAAAAAAAAAAAAAACAACAGACTGAAGGCAACATTTTGCCTCTGAGTTGTAGTTTCTGGACCACTACTCTACATGCTAAGTTTCCACATCTGTAAAACTGAGATAATAATATTTCTACTACTTATCTCACAATGATCCTTATAGTCTTTAAAACACTAAACAAACATTAATATTCCAATTTCTACAACTGTCTTCAAGTACAACTGTAGGGAAATCTATATACAAAACCACAATGGAGACCTGTTTGTGTTGAGTTACTTTAAAATCAGTTAAATTGTAGGTATATGCTTTGATTTCTCAAAGCCAAACCAGCATGGCAGGGCAAGAAGAGATATTCCTTGAGAATCCCAGGGTTATCTAGAACCATCAAGAGGCATCAGAGGAAGACTTGAGTAGAGAAGTTATTAATTATATTTTTAATGTCCACAAACAAACAAAAACAAGATAATTATTCGGAAGAAATTAGAAAATTCTTACCTTTAGATTTTTAGAACTTTTTAGGGCTCTCACAGGTTTTAAAGGATTCCTAGTATTATTCTGAAAATCATCTTGAGTTAGAACTGGTTTATGAAAATCAGTACTTTCATCATCAGATGATTCTGACTAAAACAACAAAAAAATTATAAAAGATAAACTAAAAGATCATCATTATTATAATTATAATTTATTATTATTATTATTCTAGTATAAGATACTATCCTTCAAAAAAAAGTATAAACTATACACAAGTCCCATAAGAATCTCAAGAAGAGTTAAAAAAGGCACTAAAAAAAGTTTTAAAAAACCAAATAAGAGTTATGAAAGAAACATTATGAGAAGACAATTAACAGGTCAGTAAAAGTACAAAATCTTACAGATGAAAAGAAAAACTAAAAAATGAATCTGTAAGATACCAACAAATAATAAAACAAAGTCAAAAAATTAAAAAATATATAAAAAAAATGACCTGGAAAATAGTTTCAGGGAGATAATTTAAGAAATCACTGGATTTCTTGAAACTTCTGAGCAAAAAAAAAAAAAAAAAAAAACCACCTACAAATTATATCTTAAGAAATTATGAAGAAAATTGCCTATATATCTTAGAACAAGTTGAAAAAGTAGAAATGGGAAAAAAAAAAATCACAGCTCCTGAAAAAAAGTGCAAATGGATATTCAAGCCAAAATCCACAATGAAAATGCCCAAGTCAAAAAGAAAATACTACAGTCATACTGGAACAAAGATTCCAAGTACTTTGAAACCACAGATAGGATCACACAAGATTTAACAGACACCACTATAAGGGAACAAAGACAAAGGATCTATTTGAATGTGATGGAATATTTTTATGCTGTAAGAATTTAATATTGGGGAAGTGACAAAACAACAGAGGAAAGAAGAAATACTAAAAATCCACTGATCACCATCTAAAGAGATCCTACAAGGAAAACAAACAGGAACATCACTACTAAACTTCAAATCCTCAGATCAAAAATAAATTATATTTAGACAATCAAAAGAACTAGGATAGCCACCGAAAATATTATATTCATCAAAATTGTATAATATTGTGGGAAAAATGAATGTGCAATTAACTGTCAATTTTCAGGATTTTATCTCAAATAAACTTGAATTCAATAGAATTCAAGACAGACAAGCACAAAAATCAAGGACTAATTTTAAAGGTTTCAATAAGGACAAACCGTTTAAGTTTTACATATGGAAATATAAGCCATATATCTAAGACTGTCATTAGTAATGGAATAGTCTAAAAGAAAACAGGGGTAGAGGTGAGGATGATGTGATTCTAAAAAGTAAAATCATGTAGAAAAAGATAACAGTAATTATGCTAAATGAATGAGGTGTGAAAGTTAGAATCAATACAGAAGAATTAGACAGGGGAAAAGGGCTAGTAGTTCTGAAAGTTTTTCACATCAGGAGTGGGTTAAAGAGGGAATAATATGTCTATATACATACATACAAATATATCAAGATGGGTATAGCAATCTTCAAAATCTATAAATAAATAAGAAAGGACTAGGATAAGATAAGGTTTAGAAAAATGTATAGATCAATGGGAAAGGAATAAAGGAGGTAAAGGTTAGGAGAGAGATAGGGGAGGGGGAAATGGGAGGGATTCCAGGGTAGGGAAGGTTAAGAAATGGCAAGGCAAGTGAGCAATAGTAGAAGAGTTAGCAGGGAGAAGAAACAAAAGATAGCAAATAGAGAGCATAGGAATAAATGAAATTTTCCCTAAAATGATAAATATCATCTACCTAAAACCATCAGAAAGCATTATATGTAACGGGGAAAGCTAGAAGCAATCCCAATAAGATCAGGGGTAAAACAGGGATACTATTATTCAATATTATGCTAGAAATATTTGATTTAGTAACAGAAGAAAAAGAAATTGAAGGAATTTGAGTAGGCAATGAGGAAACAAAACTAGCTGTCCTTGCAGATGCTATGATGCTATCTTTGCTAGAGAATCAAATTTGTAAAAATACAAGCCATTCTCTAATTGATAAATGGTCAAAGGATATGAACAAACAACATTCAATCGAAGAAACTAAAACCATCTATAATCACATGAAAAAATGCTCTAAATCACTACTGATTAGAGAAATGCAAATTAAGACAACTTTGAAGTACCACCTCATACCTATAAGATTGGCTAACATGACAGGAAAAAATAATGATAAAGGTTGGAGAGAAGATAGGAAAAGTGGCACACTAATGCATTTTGGTGGAGTTGTGAAATGATCCAAACAGTCATTCTGGAGAGCAACTGGGAACTATGTCCCCAAAGGGCTATAAAATTGTATACTCTTTGATCCAGCAGTGGCATTACTGGATCCATATCCCAAAAAGATTATAAAAGAGGGAAAAGGATCTACATATGCAAAAAAAGTTTGTTGTAGTTCTTTTCACAATGTCAAGGAATTGGAAATTGAGCCCATCAATTTGAGAATGACTGAATAAATTATAGTATATGAAGGTAATAGAAAATTATAGTTCTATAGAAAATCATGAGCAGGCTGATTTCAGAAAAGTCTGAAAAGACTGACACAAACTGATACTGAGTGAAGTGAGCAGAATAAGGAAAATGTCATCTGCACCCAGAGAAGGAACTATGGAGACTGAAGGCAGATGAAAGCATACTATTTTCATCTTTTTTGGTTTGTTTGCTTTTTCTTTCTTGTAGTATTTCCCTTTTGTTTTCATTTTTCTTTCACAATATGAATAATATGAAAAAATGTTTAAAATGATTGTACATGTATAACCTATATCAGATTGCTTGCTGTCTTGAGGAGAGAGCAGTAAGAGAGGTAGAGAGAAAAAATTTGGAACTCAAAATCTTACAAAAACAAATGTTGATGTGATAGACTTGGCTCTTTTCAGTGAAGTGACTCAGGCCAATTCCAATAGACTTATGATGGAGAGAGCCATCAATATCCAGAGAGAGGGATATGGGGATTGAATGTGGTTCACTATTTTTGTTGTTGTTCACTTGCTTTTTGTTTTCTTTCTCATTTTATTCCCTTTTGATCTGATTTTTCTTGTATAGCATGATAATTGTAGAAATATGCATAGAAGAATTGCACATGCTTAACATGTATTGAATTATTTGCAATCCAGGGGAAGAGAAGGAAAAAATTTTGGAACACAAGATTCTGCAAGGGTGAATGTTGAACATTACCTATACATATGTTTTGAAAATAAAAAATTTTTAATAACAAAACAAAATATCTTCTGCTAGAAATTTGTTACACTTCAAATACTTCTAGGTTCTGTCACTCCAAAATTTGTTCAGAATTAATCTGGTATTGATCTGAAGCAAGTCAGGAAAATTTCAGACAAGACCTGGCTACTCTCCAGCACCTTGGCTCCATTCCCCTTTTTTTCCCTCAATAGTATTTTTTTTCCCAAATACATGTAAAGATAGTTTTCAACATTCATTTTTGTAGGACTTTGTGTTCCAAATTTTTCCTCCTCTCTCTCTTACTTCCCCTCTCCCCAAGACAGCAAGTAATGCGATATAAGTTAAATATGTGCAATCTTAGAAAAATCAGACTAAAAGGAAAAAAACACCACAAGAAAAAAACAAACAAACAAAAGTTGAAAATATTATGTTTTGATGCACAGTCTCCATAATTCCCTGAATGTGGATATTTTTCATCCCAACTCTATCTGAATTAAAAACCAATATTCTTTAGCACAGCAATCTGCATATTACTAGAGACTTGATCAATATTTATCTTTACAGCTATTAAGTTACTTAAAATTATGAAGTAAATGAATTCACTGATTTGTCCTTCATGTGTTTTCATTAGCTGCCCTTCTCTTCCTGACATGCTTTCCCTTTTCATCTCTGCTTCTTAGCTTCTTTCAAGTTTCAATTAAAATTCCATTTTCTATAGAAAGCTTTTTACTTTTAATTATTTCCTTTTATCCTGTAGATAGTTTTTTTTTTTTTGTACATAGTTGTTTACATGTTGTCTCTTTCATTAGAGTGTAATTTAAAGGACAACGACTGTCTTTTGCCTATCTTTTTATACTCAACACTTAGTATAGAACCCAGCACATAATAAGCACTTAATAAATAAATGTTTGTGTTTTTTGTTTGTTTTCTGCTGTGGTAATTGGGGTTAAGTGGCTTGCCTAGGGTCACACAGCTAGGAAGTGTTAAGTGTCTAAAGCCACATTTGAACTCAGGTCCTGACTTCAGGTCTAGTGCTCTATCCACTGCACCATCTAGCTGCCCCTAAATAAATGCTTGTTAATTGATTGTATTTAAAATAAAAATAAATCTTTCTTTAAAACAATATTCCTTGAACTATATTGTAAATGGCTAGGAACAATTTTCATTTTAAAAGAAAATCTTAGTTAAGAAATTCCAATTTAGCTTTCCATCAGCTCTGCCATATTCCAGTGGTGCCAAAACGATGAACACAAAAAGAAAAGGAGGACACAATACATGTTTTCTAAGACTTTGAAAACATGGTATTGTTCTTTTGGCTATGTATATGTGAATATACAATAAAGGTTATATTATAGATATCAAGGATATGGGCACAGTTCAACAAAGATTGCCCCACAAATTACCTTTGCAAGACTGGACAGTATTCCTCAAATACTATGGGCATTGTTGTAAACAATCAAATTAAGGGCAAGATTCTAGCTAAGTTAAGAGAGCTAATATTTAGCATATTAAGCATTGTAAAACCAGAGATAACTTCCTGAAGCAGGTAAAGGAAAATGATTAGAAGAAAGAAGTCAAAGAAAAAGCCACGTGGGTTCAACTGAAATGTCAGCCTGTTCCATTCAGAGAAGCAATTTGTGAGAACCAACTGATCTGCTTGAACCAATAGCCAAGGAATTTGTTTCATAAATGACATGTTAAAATCATGTTAAACATGTTAAAAATAAAATAAAATTCTTGGATTAAAAAAAAAAAAGTAATTCTAACTTATAAATTTGAATCAAAAGCACTAAGTGTTACCCAAGTGCCAAGCATCATAATTTAATAAAGAAAGCAAAATAATCTATCTTATAGGATAGGATTACTCAAAGGAACAAAAATAAATGTCAACAGTCCATTTGTTGACAGCCTAAATTTTGTTTTCAGTCATTCAATTGTGGTCCGACTTTTCACATCCCCATATGAGATTTTGTTGGCAAAGATACTGGAATGGTTTGCCATCTCCTTCTCCAGTGGATTAAGGCAAAGATTAAGTGGCCAAAGGTCACCCAACTAGTAAGTGTTTGAGGCTGGATTTGAACTCTGATCTTACTGATTACAAGCTCAGTGCTCTATACATTGAGTCACCTAGCAGCCCAAAATACAACCATCAAACCAAAAAAGAGTGGTCAGGAGCTATAACATTTATAATTCATGACAAAAATCAGACCATGGAATTAGTCAAAGAATAAGATGGAGCTCTGAAGAAGTGCTTCTTTCAGTTAGACAATTCTATAGGGCTTATATGCATGTTCAGCATGAAGAAGAAAGGAATGGAACAAGCATTCATTGAGTGTCTACTATGTGCCAGGCTTTGATGGAATCACGTTAATGCTTACAGTCTAATTAGTCAGTGGGAAGTTACATTTGCTGTATGATATTTTAATATAATTCTATTTTAAACTGAGGTAAACAAGGTCACATAATTTTGATTATATGACCAGCCTTTTCCAGAGGTTGTAAAAATCTAATACATCTACACAAAACTACTAATAAGGTCTAAAAATTTTGAAAAAAATAAAAATTTCAAGAATTATGTACATATTTTACTGAGCAAAATATTTTTTTGGGGGGTGGGTGTAAATCTTTGAAAGAATAAGATTAAGTAACAGGAAAAATATATTTGTCCTATTCTCAACTTTTTAATAATGCACCTAAGTTTAAATGAGACAAACCAGAAAATATCAAAGTAATTGATAGTCATTATGATGAGATTTGGTCAGTTTCATTGAATAGCAACTTACTGTACTCAGTACACGCCTACATTTCTTGGAAACATAAAGAGGAGATTCAACATCACTGTTCTTCCCAACCTATTCAAACAAATTAAAAGACAGAATTTTAAAGAAAGAAATAGAACTTTCCAATTGATTATATTATGGCCTTTGTTGAATGACTCACTTTGGGGGATTTCAGATGATCCTTTTTCAGTTTTTTACTCTTTCTTTGGAAAACCACATCATCTTCACTTCCAATGCTTTTTTCTGCAGGAAAAATAAAACACATATTAAAATGTTAACAACCACAGGAAAATATTGTTATTTATTGATCAAATAAGAATAAGAGCAGGTCAGAATTTAGGACTAATAAAGACCCTTAAAGACTACCTAGTTAAAATCTTCTCATTATAGAGATGAAATATGTGTTAACATATTTATTAGACCAAGGTCACAGAGAAATAAGATAGCAAAGCTAGAATTTAAATCAGATCTAATGTTCTTTCCAGTTTTGGGGGTTGTAGAGGGAGTGGAGGAGACTGGGTCTTCTGATCGCTCAGGCTATAAGTGCAGCAACCAAACCATTTTTATAGACCCAACATGACTGCTTATCTTCACAGAAGCTTTGACCTACTCTGTATCCTTTAGCTCTTCCTTAATCAGTTTGAAGACCTCTTAATCCCATGAGCTCAACTTATTGGCCACCTCATTTTGTGTTTACCCAATAGACATTAGTCCTACAACAGCTTAAAACTCTCTTTCAAGTGATTTTTCTAGTTTTCTTAGTCTCCTCAGTAGCAGGGTCTACAAGGTGTACAGTTTAAAACTAAGAAATAGAAAAGTAGAGGAGGCACGGGAAGGAAAAAGGGGTTAGGAAGAAAAGAAGATACCACAAATCCTAGGAACAGGTAGCACCAATATTTCTTTGCTATTTTACACAACAGGAATGGGAAAGAAAGTGAAGGAGTGGAGTCAAAAAACCAAAGAGACCTGCCCAAGTTGGGCAGCTGGTAAATGTCAAATGAAAGATAACTCTGGAGATCCTCACAAACATTAATCCATTACTCTCGATTTTTAAACCAGTCATTTTCTTAAAGCATTTAATAATAGTTCCATAAAAATAAGTGAACCCCAAAGAAATTATACACATGGAAGCCAATAACTGAAAAGCTAAATAATTTCAATTAGTAATAGAGAACTTAGATGCAAAGGTATCAAATCATTTGGGATTATCAGATAAAAGATTAATGCAAACATAACACCAAAAAAATTTTAATTCCTATAGCATTCTCTATTTGATAAGAAAAGCTGGACAAAATAAAAAGCATTTTGGTTGAAAAATGGGTTAAGACCATCATCTATGTCACATACCCAAGTCCAAATCAACATAAACAAAAGAGCACATATTTTACTTTAGAGAGGAATAGAAGAAAGTAAATTCTACAACTATGTGGGAGAATTCCTAACCAAAAAAATAGTGTTAGGGAACTGACTAAAAAGATCTTTTCAACTCCATAAAATTTAAAAGCTTTTGCACACAAAAAAATAAATGTAGCTAGGATAAAATTGTCAACTGAGGATAAAAATCTTTGTAACAAATATCTGAAAAAATATACAAGACATATAATGATGTACAAGATCTATGTATACACACACCTACACAAGATATATGATCAAACAACATATAACAAATATAAAATAAGGGGCAGCTAGGTGGCACAGTGGATAGAGCACCAGCCCTTAAGTCAGAAGGATCTGAGTTCAAATCTAGCCTCAGACACTTAACACTTCCTGGCTGTATGACCTTGGGCAAGTTACTTAACCCCAATTGCCTCAGAGGGAAAATATAAATATATATATTATATGAAGAAACAATAGACAAGAAGTAAAAGCGCATGAATTACTTTAAAAGTAATTGAAAGTTACTTTTCAGTAACTTCAGTAAGTCAATTACACTTACAGGTATAATTGTAAACTATGTAACAACTGCTTCAAAATATTTGAGAAATGAAAAATTTTAAAACTGAGGTTTTGCTTCACATGCAACAAAATGGCAAAGATCATAAAAAATGGGAAGACTGCAGGAATACAAGCCAATAAACATCCTAGTAGTGAATGTGTGAAATGATTTTGGAAATTTTGAAAATTTTGGAAAATTTTTGGTAAAAAAAATTGTAATTTTATTTGAAAAGCCACTAAACTGTTCATTTGACTCACAGGTTTCACTGCTGAAAATATATCCAAAGGAGGTTTAAAAAACAGAAAGAAATGTCCCAAATATGAGAAAAGTCATAACAGCAAGATTAGAAAAAAAGTGGCTGCCCCTCAAATAATGAATGGCTAAACACCACATTAAGAGTTTGTTGTGTTTCTAGTAAAAGAGGAAACAGGTGATAGCTTAGCTAAGGTTCCCTAAGAAACTCTATTGAAAGAAGAAAAAGTGTGAGAAGTAGTGATCAATTACAAAATAGGAAAAACAGGAGGCTCCTCCACTCAGTCCAAACTGTATGTCCCAAACATTTTGGTCAGGGGCAAAATAAAAAAACTTGTATCAATGGGATCTCTTTTGAGACTTGAAAGAAGTAGAATTTCAATTCTAGTCAGCGAGGACCCTAAGAGAAAAAACAAAGAAAAATTCTAGTGGGTCACTGAACAAAGAAAGGCATCGTGGCCTTGAAGCTCCAAACCAACAAGAAACAAAGACAAGCGTTTGCCCAGGGAAAGAATAAAAGTACAATTGGGTAGTCCACATCAGAGGTGCTATATAAGACTCGAGAAACCCACATGATCTCTAGTGCTCAGAGGCTAGACAAAGGAATCAAGAAGAGAGAAGTGCTCTAGAGTAGTATCTCCAAACTGAGGGCAACCAAGCTAGACCACCATGCTCCTCCTTTGCTCTCAGCTCCTAGCTCAGCCTGCTACAAAAAGTAAGCATATTTGGAACTGATTAAGTTCAGGAAGAAATAGAACAGCAGAGTGGCACGAATATTTTCACCTACCTCAAGGGATCCAATGACCACAAGGATCACAGATGAATTTGAATGGGTATATTCTAAGCTAGTTATCTATAACATCCTAAAGTAAGTTTGTAAGAACTCTGAGAAGTCAGAAGAAAAAGTCTTATAACTAAACATTATCCTCCAAAACTGAATATAATCCTGAAGGGGAGAAAAAAATTGGGATATTAGATAATACAGCAAGCATTCCTGATGAAAAGACCAGAAGGAGGTAAAATTTTGAAACACAAACATAGGAGACAAGAGAAATCTAGAAAGATAAATGAATAAAGAAGTATACTTGACCTGAATGTAGTTTTGTTCTATTTTTTTTCTAGTTTTAAGAAAGAAAAGGCAGAAAAAAGAAATACATGGGAGAAAACAAGGAAGAGAAAGAACTTAAAAATTTCTCCTTAAGGGGTGACAAATATAGAAGATGGGTAGATATCAGAAATTCACTTTTTTCCAAACCAAGAAAAAGGTTAATTCTCTCTCACTCTCTTTCTGTCTCTCTCTCACACACAAAATCTTTCTTGTTATTGATTCTACTGTGCCATTTAATTCTTTTACTTTTGAAAAAAAAATAATTAGGAATGTACTGAAATCTATGAAAAAAAAATATTGCTAGAACTTGCATAAAACTTCTACTTGAAATAATATATTAACAACTTATTTCTTCAATACTAACTAAAAGTAGCAATTTTTAATTAATATTGCAGAAAAAAATCTTTCATATTATGTTATCTACAACTTCCCCTTTTTCTTCTCCACAGACAACACACACATCTATGAATACTGTAAAAAAAAAAAAAATCTAAAATTGAAGTAATTAATTTTACTATTAAGCTTTTCATTACCAAACAATGGTCGATTTGTTTTTTCTATTTTAAATTATAGATTGATTCAATACTCCCAAGATTTATTCCCTTATATAATTAATCTACATACATATGTAATTTGCATTTACAAACCCTTCACAGAAACTCAATTAAACTAGTCTGTTCACTGTTCCTCAACTCACTTTTAATTTTCATAATCTTTCTTCTCTATTATTTTGTTAAGCCTCTTAACTGACTAACTGCTAAACTCTGTGTCCTTCTAAGGAAGCCCGTGACATTTCTAAATTCATTGTTCTAACCACTCATTCTACCTTTAAAATTTACTGTATTATATTAATATTCATCTTTTCATAAGGATAATATAATTTAGTTATTAAATAGATGAACTTGAAAAGCGATTCATTGTTCTTCCATCAATATCCAAAATAGTGCTTTCCCTGCACATACTAAGCACAAAATAAATTATCTATTGATTCATATATTTCTAGAAAATACCACTGTTTCAAGGAACCACATGTGATGAAATACCAAATTTATAATTAAATTCACTTTCAATAAATTCTAATTAAGATTCTACAATGTGAAAGACACTATATTAGATGCTAAGGAGAGAAATGGAAAAGTAAAATAGTTAGACTGGGATTCTACTGGTGGACTATAATATATGCCAAGATAATAAATATAGGAAAAGTATTTAAAAACAGAACATTAGCAACCAATAGTGATAGAGGACAGAGAATGGAAACAGATTTTGAAGAAGATTCTAAAACATGGTGAAGGGAGTACATGTCAGGAACGGGAAATTGCTTACACCAACATAGAGGGAGAGAAAGATGAAATATCAAATTCAGGATATATCAAGTAGCACAATTTGGCTAAAACACAAAGGATATAAAGTAGAAAAAAAATGTGAAGTATGGCTTGAAAAGTAAGCTAAAACCTGACTGTAATGGGCCACATTTGCCAGAATGAAGAGCTTGTTTTCAATCCTATAAATAATAGAGGACAAAGTTCTGTGAATAAGAGAATGATGTGCTACAATTAATTTGATAGTTGTGAAAGATGGATTGGAGAAGAGAAAGACCAGAATTGGAAACACTAATCTAGAGACAATGATAATACAAAGCAGGAGGTAATGAGGGATAGCATATGTAACTCAGGTGCACAAATTTCGAAAAATTAAAAAGTTTTCCAGGATTTATTATTCTTAATAAAGTATTCATTTTTTAGAGGTATAATCTTATGATCTTACCTTCGTCAGACTGATGGCAAGCTTCAAACAGGTTCATCTGTTCATTGCTTTCAGTCTTTTCTATTGTAATTCCCACTTTATCAAAAGTGGAATTCAAAATTTTTTTAATGCCTCTTAGATTTGCTTTTTTCTTGGCAGCTGATAACTCAAAAACCTCTTGGGTTATTGTAGAAAATGAATTCAATGGATTTGGTTTACAGAGTGGAGTGCTTATAACATTTTCTCCTATTGGTGAAGAAACTGAGGAAGGTGAAGAATTGCCAGGAGACTCAAATTCTTTTTCTTTTGCTGTTCTCAGTGGAGAAAGTACACAATATGGGTTTTGATTATGTAGCATCAATACTGTAGAAACACTTCTACTATTACTTTTATCGTAAGTTCTTGGGGTAGATTCTTTTCTTGGGCCATAATTTGTAGCTACTTGTGTGGTATTGATATGGGTGCCAGAGAGATCTACTTTTATTTGATTATTTTTATTTACATCTTCTGCTAGCTCTGATTTTTCCTCATCAGAATCTGGACTACAAAATCCCAAATCAAAATTAACAGAGAATAGCTCTTTAGAACAGTCAAAAATATCATCATCATTCTGGGATTTTTCTTTGCCTGTTCCTTCCAAATCTTCAAGAGAAGTCTCAATCTTGGTACTGTGAATTAATGGAATTTTGGTTTCTGAATCACAATCTTCTAGCAAACACTCAGCAGAAATGTGGAAAGAAGATATCTGTAATACATCACTTGTAACAGCTCCATCTGATGAAGATAAACATCTAGAGTTATTTTTTAAATAAGAAGGGCTCGGGCTCATCTGATTAAATTCAGAAGAAGTATCATCAAAAAATTGTCTTTCCTGACTTTGATCAATGCCTAATTGTTTCATTGAAGTCTTACAAATCTCACTGTTGTTTTTTTTAACTAAACACTTTTCAGGAGATACATTTATTTCAGCATGATCAAGAATTGCTATTTTGTCATTTTGGACATGTATTTGCATTTTATTCTCATGTTTGTCACAACTAGATTTATCAAATATCATATCAGAATAACTGGATATATCCTCTTCTAAATTTTTAAATGAAGATGTCCTTAGCATTTGATCTTTCAAAATAGAGAGTTCATCTAGAGGAGGAGGAGATTGTGATAAAAATCTTTCTACATTGTTAAGTGTTTCTTTGGTCAGTAAGAGACAGTTGTCATACAACTGGGCATCTGTTTTAAGTAAGTAAGGATCTTCTTCTGAAAGATAAAACATGCTAGTTAAAATACTTTTTTTCCCATCAGTAAAATCATCACAACCAGATTCTATATGGTTTCTAACAAATGAACTTTCAGGTTTATCTACTGATGAGCACTTTACCAATAATTCAGGTAGTTGATCATGAGCAGTGCTTGTATTTGCAATACTGACTACATCTAATGACCCTTTATCAGTTGGTGGTGCTTCCTGAAAATCACAACTAACAATAGGATGTACTTCAGTAATTAGGGAATTACTAATGTCATTATTGCTTGCTTTAAGCTGATCTTTTGTCACATCCTTAAGGACTTTGGTTTTTAAATGAAAGTTTTTATCAGATTTAAATTCTTGGGCACATTCTTCATCAAAATCTATTAATAAAGATGAACAATATTGTTTCATATTCCTTTTGAATGAAGATTTTTGTAGAGTAGTAGTATTGGCAGAGGCAGAAGAAGCATGTTTATTCCTGAGACCATCTGATGTTGGACTAATATCTCCAATTTGTAAGTAGGGTTTAAGTTCCAATTCATAGCTGCACTCATCCTATTAAAAAAAGACAGATTATCTCAATAGACGCAAAAAAAGAAAAAAAAAAACATTTTTGAAAAAATACAGCACTCATTATTAAAAACACTAGAGAGCATAGGAATAAATGACGTTTTCCCTAAAATTATAAATATTATTTATCTAAAACTATCAGAAAGCATTATATGTAATGGAGAAAGCTGGAAGCATTTCCAATAAAATCAGGAGTAAAATAGTGATACTCAATATCACCACTATTATTCAATATTATACTAGAAATATTTGCTTTAGTAACAGGAGAAGAAAAAATTGAAGGAATATGAGTGGGAAATGAGAAAACAAAATTAGCACTCCTTGCAGATGATATATTTAGAGAATCCTATAGAATCAACTAAAATTAATTATTTTGCTAATAACTTTACAAAGTTTCAGGATGTAAAATAAACCCACAAAAATTATGAGTATTTCTATATATTACCAACAAAGCCCAGGAGATGGAGATAGAAAAAGAAATCCCATTTAAAATAACCATAGACAATATACAATATTTGGGAGTTTACCTGTTGAGACAAACCCAGAAACTTTATGAACATAATTACAAAACCCTTTTCACACAAATAAAGTCAGATCTAAATATTGGAGAAGTATCAATTGCTCATGAGTAGGCTGAGCTAATAGAATAAAAATGACAATTCTACCTAAATTAATCTACTTATTCAGTACCATACCAATTCAAAAAAATTATTTTATAGAGCTAAAAAAAATAATAACAAAATTCATCTAGAAGAACAAAAGGTAAAGAATACTGAGGGAATTGATGGGAAAAAAATGCAAGAGAAAATGATCTTGTCATACCAGATCAAAAACTCTATTATAGAATCAATTATCAAAACCACATGGTACTGAATAAGAAGTAAACTGGTAGATCAGTGGAATAGGTTAGATACATAAGACACAATAGTCAATGACTACAGTAATTTATTATTTGATAAATCCAAAGACTAGCTTTTGGGACAAGAACTATTTGATGAAAAATTCCAGGAAAACAAAAAAAATAGTATGGCAGAAACTAGGTATAGGCCAATCTTGATATAGGTCATCTTGTTCCCTATATCAAGATAAGGTCAAAATGAGTTAAGATTTAGAATTTAAAAATGATACTATAAGCAAATTAGAGAGTATGAAATAGTTTACCTTGTTAGATCTTTGGAGAAAGGATGAATTTATAACCAAACAAGAACTAGAGAACATTATAAAATACAAAATGGATAATTTTGATGACATTACATTTAAAAGACTTTGCACACACAAAACCAATGCAGCTAACATTAGAAGAGAAGCAGAAAACTGGGAAATAATTTTTATAGCCAATGATTCTGATAAAGTTCTCATTTCTAAAATATGTAGAGAAAACTGACTCAAATTTATAAGAATTCAAGTCATTCTGCAATTGATAAGTAGTCAAAGGATATGAACAGACAATTTTCAAATAAAAAAAATTAAAGCCATGTCTGGTCAAATGGAAAAATGCTTTAAATCACTGTAAATTAGAGAAAATCAAATTAAGACAACTCTGAGGTACCACCTCACACCTCTCAGATTGGTTAAGACACCCATCAGTTGGAGTAATGACTGAATAAATTATGGCATATAAATGTAATGGAATATTACAAAATTATGTGACGATCAACTGTGATGGATTTTGGGTCTCTCAACAATGTGGTGATTCAAGACAATTTCATTAGATTTAGGATGGAAAATCCCAATCACATCCCAGAGGCATGTGAGACTGAATTCGAAGACTGAATGTGGATCAAAGCATATAGTATTTCTAACTTTTCCTTTTTTTTTTCTTGTGATTTTTTTTCCATTTTGATCTGATTTTTCTTGTACAACATAACTGATGGAAATATTAAAAGGATTTCACATATTTAACCTATATCAGATTGCTTGTTGTCTTGGGGAGGGTAGAAGGAGAAAAATGTGGATCACAACATGTTACAAAAATGAATGTTGAAAATTATCTTTACATATATTTGGAAAAATAAAATACTATTGAGAAAAAAATATACTCTAAATTATTACTGATTAGAGAAATGTAAATTAAAACAACTTTGAGGTACCACTTTACAGAGATCAGTGAAGATGCTACAAGAAAAAACAAGATAAATGTTGGAGGGGATGTAGGAAAACTGGGACACTAATGCACTTTTGACAGAGTTGTAAACTGTACATAGCCTTTGATACAACAATGTCTCTACTGGGTCTGTATCCCAAAGAGATCATAAAAGGGGGAAAAGGACCCACATCTACAAAAATATTTGTAGTAGCTCTTTTTGTGGTGTCGAGGAATTGGAAACTACAGGGTTGCCTATTTATTGGGGAATGGCTGAATAAGTTGTGGCATACAAATATAATAGAATAATATTGCACTATAAGAAACAATGGGGGCAGCTAGTTGGTGCAGTGGATAGAGCACCATCCCTAAAGTCAGGAGGACCTGGGTTCAAATCTTGTCTCAAATACTTAACAATTCCTAGCTGTGTGACCCTGGGCAAGTCACTTAACCTCAACTACCTCAGCAAAAAAGAAAGAAAAGAAATAATGAGCAGGCAGATTTCAGAAAAATCTAAAAAGACATGAATTGATGCTGAGTGAAGTGAGCAGAACCAGAAGAACATTGTATACAGTAACAACAACATTTTTGGATGATCAATTATGCAAGACTTAGCTTTTTTAACAATATAGTGATCTAAGACTATTTTAAGAGACTTGTGATGGAAAATGCCATCGACACCCAGAGAAAGAACTATGGAGAATAAATGCAGATCAAAGCATATCATTTTCATTTTTTTTCCTCCTGGTTCTCCTTTTTGTTCTCACTTTTCTTTCACAACATGACTTATATGAAAATGTTTAAAATTACTATATACATATAATCAATATCAGAAAGCTTGCTATCTTGGGGAAGGGAGAAAGAAGAAAGGAAGGTAAAGAGGGAGAAAAAATTGGGGACTCAAAATCTTACAAAAATGAATGTTGAAAATTATCTTTGTATGTAACTGGAAAAAACAAAATACTATTGAGTGTGGGATGGAAATATAGAAAGTCATAAGAAGCAATTTTGTAAAAGCTAAGAGTGGGGTTATTTTAAAATATATATATATATATAAATGATTGTTTTTCTAAAATGCCAAATTCAAAAGATTGCAGAGTGTGAAACTCACATGAGCCCTCCAAATTTCCCTTTCAAACAACTCTGGAGTAATACTTTGACAATATTGTACAATGAATAAGTGTGAATGTCTCAGCTACTGTCAGCAGTACAATGATCCAAAACAATCCCAAATGACTTATGATGAAAAATATTATTCCTCTCCAGAGAAAGAATTGATAGAATCTGAATTCAGATTACAGAACACTATTTTTAAATTTTTAAAATTGTTTTTGGTTAAAGTTTTCTTTCACAAAACAACTAATAAGGAAATATACATTCTACATGATTGCATATGCAAAACCTAGTTCAGATTGCTTGCCCTCTCACAAGTATCAGGGAATTTGGAATCCAAAAAAAAATTTTTTTTTTTGAGAAAGTGACTTTTTAATGAACTAAGGATTTGTAAACAATGTAAATTACATATGAACTGAGTTTTCCTGGTTATGATTTTTTTCCCAAATTAACTTTTTAAAAATTTCTCCCATTTAAAAAAATTTAATAGCATTTTCAAAATACATATAAAGATAGTTTTCAACATTCACTTTGCAAAACCTTATATTCCAAATTTACCTCCCTTCTCCCCACCCTATTCCCCTAGACAGCAAATAATCCAATATAGGTTAAACATGTGCAATTCCTCCAAACATATCTCCACATTTATCATGCTCCACAGGAAAAATCAGATCAAAAAAAAAGTTGAAAAAGGAAAAAAAAAAAAAAAAAACAAGCAAACAACCAAAAAAGTGAAAATACTATGTTTGATGCACACTCAGTCCCCATAGTACTCCTTCTGGATACAGATGGCTCTCTCCATCACAAGTCCACTGGAATTGGCCTGAATCACTTCATTGTTGAAAAGAGCCAATTCCATCATGGTTGATCATTCAATCACATATTTTTGTTGTTGCTACATACAATGTTCTCTTGGTTCTGCTTACTTCACTTAGCATCAGTTCATGTAAGTCTCTCCAGGCCTTTCTGAAATCATCCTGCTGGTCATTACTTATAAAACAATAGTATTCCACAGCATTCATATACCATAATTTATTAAGCTATTTTCCAATTAATGGGCCTCCACTGAGTTTCCAATTTCTTGGAGCTGCCAAACAAAGCACTGATGCCAAAAAGAGCTGCCACAAACATTTTTGCACATGTGGATCCCTTTCCCTCCTTTAAGATCTCTTTGGGATATAATCCCAGTAGAAATACTGCTGAGTGAAAGGGTTTGCACAAATTGATAACTTTTTGAGCATAGTTCCAAATTGCTCTCCAGAAAGGTTGGATCCGTTCACAGTTCTACTAACAATGTATCAGTAGGAGAGTAATATTCCATAACATTTATATGCCATTACTTATTCAGCTATTCCTTATTGGATAGACATCTACTCTGTTTCTAGTTCCTTGCCACTACAAAAATGTACCTTGCACATGTGGGTCCTTTTCCCTTTTTATGATTTCTTTGAGATACAAACCCAGTAGAGACACTGCTGGATCAAAAAGGTATACACAGCTTGATAGCCCTTTGGACATAGTTACAAAATGCTCTCACTGTATTAGTGTCCCAGTTTTCCCATAACTGGGAACATTTATCCCCTCCAACATTTATCATTATCTTTTCCTATTTTAGCTAATCTGAAAGGTATGAAGTAGTATCTCAAAGTTGTCTTAATTTCCAATTTCAAAATTGTTTTAAAAGACAAATATTAAAAATTAAAGAAAAAATAAAGTATTTTTAAAAATTGTCAAATGTAATGGCTTTTTCAACATTATTATCCTTCTGATTAACCTCTTCTCTTGCATGGTCTCTTCCTCTGAGCTTCCATGACACTGATATGACTTGGTACTTCTTTTGTCTCAGAGTCATTCTTTTTACTATTTATTCTTCAGTATCCATTGCTAAATCATATTCCCTATTATGCTCTCTAATTGTAATTACACCACAAAATTCCATCCTGGTAACTGTTCTTTATTCTCTATTTAATAATCAAAACCACTTTCATAAATTTACCATCTCTATACTGAAGACTCCTAAAAGTACATATTCCAGCCCTACTCTCTCTATTGAATTCTAGGTCTATATCTTTACCAACAATCTCTGGGACATTTTGGATCAGCTATGTGGTATAGTGCCAAACCTAGAGTCAGGGAAAAAAAATCTCACAGTGTTTCCAGTTTATTCATTTTATTCAGAATTACTCTGAATTTTGAATGCCATATTGTATTTCTGTAGTCAGAAAGTTTGACTCTAAGACATCTTGATATACCTTTTACCCTTTTGACTGATATACAAAAATAAAGAAAGCACTAAAAGTCTTTGATATGTGTTTGCAAAGACCATTTCTGAATAAGCCACTGCTTAATTAAAAACTCTCAAGCAATACCAAAAAATGGTATTTATTCTCTACCTTTAATGTTCACCAGCTCTGTGTTTTAAATAACAGATGATCAGCTTTCTTAACACTCTGACTACTCCAATGGCTACTTTCGAAAGTAAGGAGATGCTTTTGAAAAAATAAAAAAAGTTCTCAAAAGAGACCTTAGAAAGGAGAGAAATTGCTTTTCTAAGTAATATTGTTATGAGTTACAAGATCAAATAAGAACAAAATTGAAAGTATCATTGATCTTACAAGGACACTAGGGAAAATAAAATATCCTACCTTTATTAAGCTGCTGAAAGGTATTTCAGATTTATTTCAATTTTATTTAATTTGACTTGAGAACCTTGATTACTCTATTATGGATTCCTTAAAATTTATGTTAATTCCACAATGCTGCCTTCTCTCCACAAGAGAAAAAATGAGGAGCTTTTTTAAGATTTTAAAACTACCATTATTTTAATTCTATACCATTTGTAATATTCCTAACATCAAAAATACCCATTTAGACATGAAAAGACTTCCATAATATGATGCAAAGTGAAATGTAGTGTATAAAGTAATAATATTGTAAAATGATCAGCTGTGAATGACAATTTTTTTCAGCAATAATCTAAGACATCTCTGAAAGAGTTGTGAAAATCCATTTATACTCAAAGAAAAAACTGATGGTGTCAGCATGCTAAGTGAAATACACTTTTTTTTTTTTAACTTTATTTTTCTTGGGGGGGGGGGTGTCTAGTTTTTCTTCCACAACATTACTTTTATGGAAATGTTTTGCGTGACTACATAGGTATAATTTATATTGAATTGCTTTCATTTTCAATGGGGGGAGAAGGGAGGGAAGGGAAAGAAGAAGAGAGAGAATCTGGACCTCAAAGTTTTAAAAATTAATGTTTAAAAATATTTTTAGATATAACTGGGGAAAAATAAAATATTAAAAATTTTAAAAATTCCTAGGTAGAGACTATAGATGAAATACAATTACCTTCCTATTTGCTTGTGACCAGAGAAGGGATAAGTGGATCTTTGGGAAATAAATACATAATAAGTATTTCTAATTATTGAGTTTTGTTTTGTTTTTTAAATTCTCCTTATAATACAAATGGTAGACTAATCACTACAGTACAGTGTCCATTATCTTCCCCATCCTACTCAATACAAATAAGGCAAAATGATGAAAAAACAGATATTTATATATTTTTGTAAAGTTTTTTTTTCCTTTTCTTGCCTGATTGAAGTGATATTTTGTGTTAGGAAAAAAAAAAAAAAAAACAGTAATTTCACTCCTGGCCATGAAGAAGAAACTACTCAGAAACGTGTTAAGAAAAAGCATCCACCAGTTACCACAGACCACCAAAACTGCTATTAAATATAAGGACCTTCTCCTTGAACCTGTAATCCTACTTTAAAACCTCTATTCCTTCTAGAATTTAACATTATAACAAAAAAGAAGAGGCTTATTCTGATTATCACTTTACTGTCCAACAATGGTGGAATAACTATGGGTCTTACAACCATAAGACCTTGAATAACTTTTCTCATCTTCACTAGTGCCTTTCTGGTTTTACACGAGTCTTATCATTTGTGTAGGGGGAAAAAAAATCACAGTGTTTCCAGTTTATTCATTTGATTAAGATTTACTCTGAATTTTGAATGTCATGTTGTATATATACTATTATTACAAAGTATAGTAGCATTGAAGGAAGTTATAACTATTTAAGTATCTCATTTACAGGAGATGAGTGGACACAAAAGATGTTTTCAATATTTCATTAAAATATTACAATTTTACCTTTTGACCCCTTTCTTAAAGAAAGGAAAAGGACCTGTATGTGCAAGAATGTTTGTGGCAGCCCTCTTTGTAGTGGCCAGAAACTAGAAATTGAGTGGATGCCCATCAATTGAAGAATGGCTGAATAAATTGTGGTATACAAATATTATGGAATATTATTGTTCTATAAGAAATGACCAACAGGATGATTTCAAAAAGGCCTGGAGAGGCTTATATGATCTGATGCTGAGTGAAATGAGCAGGATCAGGAGATCGTTGTATACTTCAACAACAATACTATATGATGATTAATTCTGATGGACGTGGCCATCTTCAACAATGAGATGAGCCAAATCAGTTCCAATTGAACAGTAATGAACTGAACCAGCTACACCCAGCGAAAGAACTCTGGGAGATTACTATGAACCACTACATGGAATTCCCAATTCCTCTGTTGCTGTCTGCCTGCATTTTTGATTTCCTTCACAGGCTAATTGTACACTATTTCAAAGTCTGATTCTTTTTGTATAGCAAAACAACTGTTTGGCCATGTATACATATATTGTATTTAATTTATACTTTAACATATGTAACATGTTTTGGTCAACCTGCCATCTGGGGAGGGGGGGGAAGGAGGGGAAAAATTAGAACAAAAGGTTTGGCAACTGTCAATGTTGTAAAATTACCCATGCATATATCTGGTAAATAAAAACTATTAAATTAAAAAAAAATTACAATTTTAATACAATCCCAAAACCTCATGTCATTAATACTAACAAATGTAACAACTATTACGATCACTCATTGTAAGCAGAAAAAAATACGGTGTGAAGTTACACCTCTTCAACTACAAATTTAGCTTTTGTGAGTGTTCACTTTGATTCAAGTATTCCTTCTGCTTTTGGAAAAAGGATCCAATGGACAAGAGGCCTTCTTTGCTGTTTTCAGACATCATGAAAGTGCCAATATAACACTCTGTGGTCTCTCTGTCAACCTTTGGCCTATGAACATTCTATGTTCTCTTCCTAGCATAAATCTCCTCAATAACATTTTATATTTTTGCTCTCCTTTGAAGTTCTTCATTGGGTAAACATGTCGCCATGCTCCACATTTACCAAGCCAAGAATTTCTCCACTACCCTCTTTGTGACTTTTGAAAATTCTTTGAAAAGTGCTGTATTCTCTGTGTCTCACTGATAAATAGCATTAACAGTAGAATGTTTATATTAAATTTTTTTCTTTTTACTTCTGTAATACAACTTTACTCAATCCTAGAGGATCTATTTGTCCAAGCTATATTATAACCAAAATCTTTATTATAAAGGATCTCCCTGGTTTAATGAATTAAAATAAAAATACTTGTTAATCAGAGAATCAGATCTGAAAGAGTCACAAAGTCTCTTTTCCTCAAATTATGTTAAAACTTTACAAAAATGCAAAGGCTATAGATAGACATGTGTCTTTCTATCTACGTATTCATATAAATACGAGCAATAGAAGCAGCTGCATAAAATAAGACACAGAAGACTATGAAAAGCAGATTATTGGAAGAAAGAATCTGATTTTGTTTTAGGAACTCTTTACAAACAAAAGCTGTGGGCAGCTTCGGATGTCTTGGTAGGAACTCGATTAATTTTTGATGAAAGGCAATTGAACAAACTGGGTCTACAATAATGAAAATAGTGAGAAGACCACAATAAATAAATACAGCCTTCCTAAGGAGAATGACAAATAGGAAATCAACATGGCCATTTATCTGAATATGTAATTATGAGAAACACCACCAAGAAAAACAGATGCCAGGAAGTATGGAAGGCAAAAAAATTGTACAATGTCTTGAAAAGACTGTCAGATGTTTTATTATAGTTTTTTCCCTGCCATTCCCAAGTAATGGCAAAATTTACACCAATGCAAGATGATCTCTTTCCTTCAGGAGATGAAAGAGGGAAGAACACCTTTGTATACTATAAAGGATTAAGAGTTCTTTTTTTTTTTTTTTTTTTACAGACTTGAAGAACCTATCAAGTATTTATTAAGTTCCTATTATGTACTAAGCATTGTTTGGCACTGAGAAGACAAATACAAAAGTATTTAAGTTGCTGCTCTTGAGAAGCTTATATACTAAAAGGCTCAGAAAACGTGTGTGTGTGTGTGTGTGTGTGTGTGTGTGTGTATGTATGTACAAAAGTCGCACAAAATAACCTTCAATCATATAAGTATATTCAAAACACATACAAGGTAAGCTAAAAAGAAAAGGCACCAGTAATCAGAGGGATTAGGAAAATCTTCAAGCAGAATGTGTGTTTTGGACTCAGTCTTGAAGGAAAGTAGAGATTTGAAGAGAGAAAATGAAAAGGGAAAACATGTCAGGGATGGGTAACAGCAAATAAAAAGCAAGAAGAATAAGAGACAGAACACTGTTAGTAAGGAATAGCAAAAAAGCTAGTAGGGCTAGCCTATATGGTGCATGGAAGATAATAAAGTATAAGAAATTTGGAAAGGTAAGGAAGAAACAGCTTCTAAAAAGCTTTAATGCCAATGACAATTTTATATTTGATCCTGGGGTAATAAGGAATCCTTTTTTTTTGGGGGGGGAATAACTTTTTATTGACAATATATATGTATAGATAATTTTTTACAACATTATCCCTTGCACTTACTTCTGTTCCGACTTTTCCTTTCCTTCCCTTCATCCCCTCCCCTAGATGGCAGGGAGTCTTATACATGTTAAATATGTTATAGTATATCCTAGATACAATATATTCATAAATGGGTGCAAAAAAGAATACAGCACACAATCATGGAATATAGTATACAATCATAGAGGAAAAGGTAGAGGGAATGAGCATCAAATGAGTCTTGCTCTTATCTGAAATGGATAAAGGAAACCTGAACACATACAATTATACACACAAAAAGTTTGACACAGGATTACATAAAACTATGTAAACATGCTGGAATGAGGTGTTGGATTGTGAGGAAAGATATTATAAGGGAGGGAGCAATAGTATGCAAAGCAAACTTCCTGATCCTGAAGGAATAGTGAAAGGGAGGAGGGAAAAAAGGAAAATACCTAGAATCCAAGAAAGTACCTAAAATACTTTCTTATATAACTGGGGAAAGACTGAATAAATTATTGTGTATGAATGTAATGGAATATTGTTGCAATATAAGAAATGACAAGGGACATGATTTCAGAGAATCAGAGTTCAGAGTACTATGAGATGATACAGTCTGACATGAACAGAATCAGGAAAACAACTTATTCAAGGACAGCAACAACTTAAAAACAATTTTAAAAGACTTAAGGACTCTAATCTCTAGAATGTGTCTCCAGAAAACTTATAAAGCATTTTAAGCCATTCTTCACAGAGAGCAATGTGAGACAGATACAGAGAAGGGAATACACTTTAAACAAGGTCTTGATATAGATACATTTTGTAACAAGCTAATTTGTTTAAGCTAGTTTATTATAAGGGTTTTCCCTCCTTTCTCTTGGTTATTTTTGTAGGATGTATTGGAGTAGGAGTAAAGTAGATCAGCAACTATGATGCCAAAACGCCCAGCACCTAGCAGGTGTTTAACAAATGCTCGTTTCCTTCCCCGAAAAAAGGAAATACAGAGATAAGAGAGTTTTAAAAATAATGTAACTTTCATTTTATACTTAAAAAAAAAAAAAAACAAAAACCAAGTGGTATTTACTACACACCTCTCAGATTGGCTAAGATGACAGGAACAGATAATGACAAATGTTGGAGGGGATGTGGTAAGACTGGGACACTGATGCATTGTTGGTGGAACTGTGAACAGATCCAACCATTCTGGAGAGCAGTATGGAACTAGGAAGTTCCAAAAAGTTGTCAAACTGTGCACACCCTTTGATTCAACACTGTTACTACTGGGCTTATCTCCCAAAGAGATCTTAAAGGAGGGAAAGAAACCCACATGTGCAAAAATGTTTGTGGCAGCCCTTTTTGTAGTGGCCAGAAACTGGAAACTGAGTGGATGCACATCAGTTGGAGAATGGCTGAATAAGTTATGGTATATGAATGTTATGGAATATTATTGTTCTGTAAGAAATGACCAATAGGATGATTTCAGAGAGGCCTGGAAAGACTTACATGCATTGATGCTGAGTGAAGATGTTAGGATTCTTACAAGGTGCTAAGTCAATGAAATGGATATAATTATCTAATTTAGCATACTACTTAACAATTCTCTAGTTCAGAGTTCACACCTTTAAAGGAGTTCGCTCATTGGTCCTTTAAGGAGCTCCCACAAGTCCAGGGAGTACCCACAAGCCCATTCTCTGGGAGGATATAAGGAACCAAAATTCAAGGGGACAGTCAGTCTGGATTGGGTCAAGAATAAGACTTCCCGGGAGAACTTCAGGGAAGCTCGAGGAGATTCGGAGAGCCAGGATTTCAGTGGGGAGATTCGCAAGTCTAGGAGATTCACAAGTGTAAAGGAAAAGCCTGCTCATAGACTTCTGGGAGATTCACAACTATGATTGGGAAACCCAAAATCCCACACTCTTGGAGGCAGAGTCTGATTCATTCCCAAGTCTACCTTCGTGCTGACTAGAGGCTTTGGATTCAGAGGGAGCTAGAGACTGGAGCTGGCTGGAGACATTTTGACAGGAGCTCATCAAGGAACCAAGGAAAGAGATAGGCCTCTATTAAAGCTAAACAAACCCCAGGAAAAGATTCAAGACTTTGAAGGACACAATAAAGCATCCAGATTTTAACTCCTGGATAGATTTGGGATTACTGAACTGAACTGAAACTAAGGCTGCCTCCAGAAGCTCCCCAAAGAAACTTGCTCACATAGAACGATTACAATCTAGAAAAACAGAACATTACATGAAATGAGCAGAACCAAAAGATCATTATACACTTAAACAACAATACTATATGATGATCAATTCTGATGGATGTGGCTCTCTTCAACAATGGAATGATTCAGACCAGTTCCAATGATCTTGTGATGTGGAGAGCCATCTACACCCAGAGAGAGGATTGTGGGAACTGAATGTGGTTCACAATATAGTATTTTCACTCTTTTTGTTGTTTGCATTTTATTTTTCTTCTCTCTCTTTTTTTTTTTTTTACTGGTTTGATCTGATTTATGTTCAGTGATTTAAAGCTGAAGAGATCTTCATGATTACAATTGTTTTCCCACATTTTATAGATATGAAAACTAAGATCCAAAGCAGGATAAGTGATTGTCCCCAGGGACACAGATTTTTCATCTTATCAGGTGATTAAGAATGAAAAAATAAGAAAGATGAGCTAGAAGGGCTTCTAAATTACCTTTCAACTTATAATCCTATCACAAAAGTTAAAGGCCCTATAGGAAAACAGGCACATTAAATCACAACTGGAATAACAATGAATTAGAAAATAAATTCAAAAAATCAATTTGAAACTATGCCCAAAAAGCCATGAACTATATACACACCTTTTGACTATAATCACTATTAAGCCTCTAGTCAAAAAGATCAAAAAAAGAAAAAAACTTATGTATACAAAAATAGTTAGAGCAGCTTTTTTTTGTGTGTGGTATCAAAGTACTAAGAGGTACGCATAAGTTGAGCAATAACTAAATAAATTACAGTCTATGGATTTAACTGAACTTAACAGAATATTAAAGAGATAGAAGAAAACTTGAAAAACACTTTTTTATATTATAAAAATGTTGATTAAAAAAAAGAATTCTGAAAGAGTTAAAAAAATTCTAGTCTATCCAATAACCAGTCATGACTCCAGAAGATTGATAATAAAGAACAATATCCAAATCTCAACAGAGGGTGTTGACCTAAATAAACAGAAATAATTATCCATTATTATTTCAACACAGGCAACATACAATTTGTTTTGTTTAACAATGGATATTTATTTCAATTTGTTACAACATTCTCCAATATGCAGAGAATATGGAAAGAAAAAATAAATGTTAATTTAAAAAATAAAATTTAATTTTAAAAAGTTATTGTATAAAAATGTAAATTAAGACACTAACCAGAAGAATGTAACATTTCCTTTATACAGTGAACATGTTCTTAAAGTTTTTGTAAATGAAGTTTTTTAAGTGTACAAGGGGAATTTATTTATTCTAAACAAAATTAAGATTCTGCAAAAGAAGAATCAGAAATTAAAAATTTACGCTATATTTGCTTAAAGTACATATTAATTTGAAAAGTAAAAAATATCCCAGATAAGATAGAATAGTAAGGAATATGAAGAATGATATATAGAATAAGCAAAAACTACAGCACAGATTAATCAAGATATTGAACATGAAGGCAAAAATTCTGAAGACTGCTATTACAAGATGTATTTGGTATATTTGTGAATTCTAATGGTCTCATAGTTTAATTAGTCTTTCAAAATTTAAGAAATTATTTAATCTATTAAGATCAGTGTTACTAACAAATATAGTGGTATGTTATATATGCTGATGTACTGTATGTGTGTATACATCTACCCACGTTTTCAAATTACTATCTTATTTTCCTACTTACTGATGCCTACTCTTCTGTAAACCTTTATCAGAAGTCAGAGGGTCAAAAGCAAAAAATAAAAATAAAAAATAAATAAAATTATTTCTATAATCAATAAAATTAACCACTTACCTCAGCTTAAAATAAAGATTAAATTCTCATATCCATTTTAAAATGCCCTAAGGTATGACAAAGAAAATGAAAAAATTCTATTTAAAACCATACCTCTTCGTTTCTTATCTCATCTATCATTTTCATAACACTTATGAAGTGGTAGCAGCGATCAGAATGGTCAACTTGATGGGTAGGAAAAGGACAATTTTGCCATATTCGCCACTCAGACAAAGACAGTTGATAACTTCCAGGTCTTGATTCACAATTCTAAGTTAAGAATGAAACATACAAAAATTATAATTTTTTTAGGTCACTGGTAAAATCTTAAAGCAAAATTACCCAAGAATTTAGACTACAATGAACTTTTTATTAACTTAATTCTTTATTTTTCTTTGGAGGTGGGAAAAGTAGAATCTGGTTTCATATTTAACTAATGTATTTTTTGGAAAAAAGCAAAAACTTTAGTTGCATATTTAGTTGCTCTTTCTACCATCTACTCCTTTATTGAAAGAAGTTATCACATTAACCAAGTGACAAAATAGGAATGTGCGAAGAGTACCAAAAAAAAATCCAGACATTAAGAGATATCTTGTTTGGATAAGAATGACCAAGCTGCATATTATTGGAAAACAGAATGGAGCAATCAAAACTTAATGACTATATAAGACAAAAAAAAAAAAAAAATACTAGAAGAAAGTCAAAAGTTTGAAAAAAGAAGAAAATGTCAGTTATCTTTTTATCAAAAATAGATCTGGAAAACAAGCCAAAGGAAATAATTTCAGAAATACAAAACTCTCTGAAAATGATGTTGAAGCATATAAATATAAATCATAAAAACTGTCCAGTCCACTTAACTCCCTACTCGAAAGAAATCCCAAACTGAAAGTTCTCAAGAATTTTTAGCCAATATTACAGAGCTTCTAAATGAAAAAAATATGGCAAGCAAAAAAGTAAGACTGTAAGTACCAACGAACACCAGTAAGGATCATATAAGGGAATACTAAAATTACTATAAAGGAAAGAAAATCATTGAGTATGATACTCAAAATGATACAAACTAAAGATTTATAACCTAAAAAACTTGCCCTGAAAAACTCTGTAATATTCCAAAAGAGAAAAAAAAAATGAACCTTTAATAAAAAAGTGTTTTATAACAAGTGTTAATAAATAAGGTTTTTCAAGTGTTACAATCAAAAGGCCAGATGAGTAATAGATTTGAAATGAAAACAAGATTCAAGAGAACCCTAGTTCAGTAATTACATTTGATTAATTGGAAGGAGTAGCAATGACTATGAGTTTAACATTCTAACAAAAGAAGGCAGACTAGATAGATCCCTTTAGAATCATAGTTTAGCAGTTTATAAAGGAAATTAAGTAACATACAAAGCCTGAGATTAAGGGATTTTATTAGTTTTAAAATGAGAAAAGAATGAAAAGAGGAATAAACTAAAGAAGAAAGGAAAGAAATTTATTTCTCTTTACTAGATTATACAAAAAGCAGCACATAAAAATATGGAAAAGGGAGAGAAAGGAGTAGTCAGCACATTATCATGATTTTCTTAATCAGATGATGAAAACTTGAAAAACATATACATATTCACACACAGATTGTTACAGATACACATCAAACTAAAAAAATAAACAAACAAACAAAACCAGAAAGGGAGAAGGAGAATTGACAGAGGGATTAAGAAGGAGGGCAGATTTCAGGAAGGAATAGTCAGTTAATAGCAAAACAAACGGATTCAGACTAGTCATAAAGGAAACTGAAATGAAGAAAAGAAACTTTAATAAGGACCAGAGAAATCAATTATATGTTATTGATGTCAATTAGATTCTTTCTTTCAATCATTCAATATGCATTTATGAATTGCTATTAAGAAATAAATACATATATATATATATATATCACTATATATAAAGTAGTTATATGAGATAATTTGGTAGAGAGAGCTTTTGTAGTATCAGGCAGAAGAAATTATTTATGCTGCATCTTAAAGGAAGGGAGGTACTCAATCAGGAAGAAGTAAGGACAGCCAAAGCAAAGAAATGAAAATAGAAAATGGAGTGCGACATGTGAGAAATGTCAAAGTGGCCAATTCTGATGCAACAAAGAGTAAGAATAATGTACATGAAATCAGAAAGACAGACTGGAGTCAAATGAAGATAAGTAGTTTGGGAAGTTCCTATGATTTCTTCATAAATGGGTAATCTGTTTTTTTAGTAGAACATTAATTTCAGGAAATCATATGTTTATAAATATTTTTAAATTACCCATTTTCCAGGTCTATTTTTGATAAGTAGACATACATGTTTCTTCTAGTTTCTCAATCTTTTGACCTTGTAATATTTCTTATTGTCTCACCCAGGCAGTTTTGATTATTCCATTGTGTTTTCAGGGAGGTAACTACTTGGAAAAATTTTTCCACTTTATGTTTTAAACTATTTATTTGCTTTCCACTTTTTTCCTCCAGAGCTATTTCAATTCTCTTGCTTTGGGGCTTGTTAAATACAAGGTTTTAAATGATAAATAAAAGATTTTGTATTTTATCCTAGAAGCAATTAGAAATTATGGTGAGAGTTGTGTTTAAAAGAAATTCACTTTAGCAGTAGGCAAACTGCTATGAACTAGATCCATGAAGGGAATGAGTTAAGGTAAGGAGGGCAAATTAAGGGCAAATCTCAGCAAGAGGTGCCCAGGGTCTGGACTAAGATGGTAACTATGTTACCAAAAAGAAAGAAATTTTTATGAAATGTAGGTAAGGAAGGAGTCCATTCCAGGCATGAAAGTCAGGTATAGCAAAGATATGGAGAAAGGCCATGGAATACCATGGATTAGTAAGAAAAAAAGTTAGTTTGAATGGATGGAAGTATTCAGGTTAACCAGGAAGGGATGAGAATGGTAAAAGAGAAGATTATAATGTCCAATATGGCTGGAAGAAGTTGGGGAGAGGCTACAAGGTATTTTTAAGCTTTTTATTTTCAAAATATATGCATTGAAAGTTTTCAACATTCACCCTTGCAAAACCTTATGTTCCAAATAGAAAGCAAGTAATCCAATACAGTTTAAGGAATTCTTCTACACATATTTCCACAATTACCATTCTGTACAAGAAAAAACAAATCAAAAAGAAAAAAAAAAGAAAGAAAGAAAAAAAAGCAAGCAAACAACAACAGAAAGAGTGAAAATGCTATGTTGTGATCCACATTCAGTTCCCACTGTCCTCTCTTTGGGTGCAGATGGTTTTCTCCATCATAAATCCATTAGAACTGGCCTGAATCACCTCACTGTTGAAAAGAGCCACACCATCAGAACTGATATTAAATAATCTTGTTGCAGTGTATAATGCTCTCTTGGTTCCACCCACTTCACTTAGCATCAGTTCATATAAGTCTCTTCAGGTCCTCTTGAAATCATTCGGCTGATCATTTCTTATAGAATAATAATATTCCATAACATTCATGTACCATAACTCATTCAGTCATTCTCTCCAACATATAAATACATCTTTAAAAGCTAAATAGAAGAGTTTATTTATTTTTTTTAAGAAAATAAGAAGCCATTGACATATCAACTGTGGGATTGAATAATCAGATTTGAGCTTAAGAAAAATTACTTTGGCAATACTGCATGGGATTAGAGTACAAAGATGTGTGATGGAGAAACAAGGCTATTGTAATCATCTAGATGAAAAGTGATGCATGAATGGAGAGAAGAGATCAGATATCATTGAGATAGAAATGGCAAGATTTGGCCACTAATTAGATATGTACCATAAGGAATAGTGAAATAAGGATGCCCATTATCATCACTATTATTTAACATTGTACTACAAATATTGCCTTTAGCAACAAAAGAAAAAGAAACTAAAAGAATTAGAATAGGCAGTGAGGAAATAAAACTATAACTCTTTGCAGATGGTAAGATGATTAAAGAAGTCTAGAAAAAAAGGCAGCTAGGTGGCACAGTGGGTAGAGCACCAGCCTTGAATTCAGGAGGATCAGAGTTCAAATCTGGTCTCAGAAACTTAAAACTTCCTAGCTGTGTGACCCTGGGCAAGTCACTTAACCCCGGCCTCAGGAAAAAAAAAAAAAAAAGTCTAGAAAATCATCCAAAAACCTACTGGAAACAATCCTTAGCTTTAGCAAAATTGCAAGATATAAAATAAACCCACACAATTCACCAGCATTTCTATATATTATTGACAAAGCCCATTAACAAGAGATAGAAAGAGAAATTCCATTTAAAATTACTGTAGACAAAATAAATTACTTGGGATCTACCTGCCAAGATGAACCCAAGAACTATATGAACACAATAACAAAATACTTCTCACACAAATAAAATCAGAGCTACACAATTGGAAAAACAAAATTAATCTGGAAGAGCAAAAAGGAAATTAGTGGAAAAAAATACAAAGAATGGTGGCTTAGCAGTCCCAAATCTAAAACTATATTATAAAGCAGCAATAATCAAAACCATGTGGTACTGGCTAAGAAATAGAGTGGTAGATCAGTGTAATAGATTAGATACATATAATGCAATAATCAAGGCTTAAAACAATTTAATATTTGATAAATCTCCAAACTCCAGCTTTTGGATTAAGAACTCACTATTTGACAAAAATTGCTGGTAAAACTGAAGAATAATATGTCAGGAAATCAGCAAAATAAGGTCAAAATGAATACATGATTCGGGCATAAATGATGATATCATAAACAAATTAGGAGAACAAAGGATAATTTACCTATCAGATCTTTGAAGAAGGGAGGAATTTATGACTAAAAAAGAACTAGAGAACATTATAAAAGTCAAAATGGATAACTTTGATTACATTAACTTAAAAGATTCTTGCACAAAAAAAATGTTTGTGGCAGCATTTTTTCTAGTGGTAAGAAATTGGAAAGTGAGTAGATGACCATCACTTAGAGAATGTCTGAATAAGTCATGGTACATGAATGTTATGAAATAGTATTGTTCTATAAGAAATGATCAGCAGGATGATTTCAGAGAGATCTGAAGAAACTTACATAAACTGAAACAAGCAGAACCAGAAGATCATTGTACACAGCAACAACAAGATTACAGGATGACTAATTCTGATGGACAGGGCTCTATTCAACAATGAGATGATTGAGGACAGTTTTAATGATCTTGTGATGAAAAGAACCATTTACACTCAGAGAGAGAATTGTGGGAACTGAGTATGGATCACAGCAAAGTCTTTTTGTTCTTTGCTTGCATTTTGTTTTCTTTCTCATTTTTTCTCTTTTTGATCTGATTTTTCTTCTACAGCATAATTTTATAAATACATATGCATATATTAAAAAAAGTTTTTGCACAAACAAAACCAACAGAAACAAGATTAAAAGAGAAGTACAAAGCTGGGAAAAAATCTTTATAGACAGAATTTCTGATAAAGGTCTCATTTCTTAAATATATAAAGAACCGTCAGATAATGAAATTGAAATTATATCCACTCATATGAAAGAGTGTTCCAAATCACTACTGATCAGAAAAATGCAAATTAAGACAACTCTGAGATACCACTACACACCTGTCAGATTGGCTAAGATGACAGGAACAAATAATGATGAATGTTGGAGGGGATGTGGGAAAACTGGGACACTAATACATTGTTGGTGGAGTTGTGAAAGAATCCAACCATTCTGGAGAGCAATTTGGAACTATGCCCAAAAAGTTATCAAATTGTGCATACCCTTTGATCTAGCATTGCTGCTATTGGACTTATATCCCAAAGAAATACTAAAGAGGGGAAAGGGACCTATATGTGCCAAAATGTTTGTGGCAGCTCTTTTCATAGTGGCTAGAAACTGGAAGAAGAATGGATGTCCATCAATTGGAGAATGGTTGGGTAAATTATGGTATATGAAGGTTATGGAATATTACTGCTCTGTAAGAAATGACCAGCAGGAGGAATACAGAGAGATTTGAAAAGACTTACATCAACTGATGCTGAGTAAAATGAACAGAACCAGAAGATCGCTGTACACTTCAATGCTGTATGAAGATGTATTCTGATGGAAGTGGATATCTTTAACATAAAGAAGATCCAACTCACTTCCAGTTGATCAATAATGGGCAGAAACAACTACACCCAGAGAAGGAACACTGGGAAGTGAATGTAAATTGTTAGCACTACTGTCTATCTACCCAGGTTACTTATACCTTTGGAATCTAATACTTAACGTGCAACAAGAAAATTGGATTTACACACATATATTGTATCTAGGTTATACTGTAACACGTGTAAAATGTATGGGATTGCCTGTCATCGGGGGGAGGGAGTAGAGGGAGGGAGGAGATAATTTGGAAAAATGATTACAAGGGATAATGTTTTAAAAAAAAATTACTCATGCATATATACTGTCAAAAAATTTTATAATAAAGTGACTTTGTTTTCAATTTAAAAAAAAAAAAAAGAACCGTGTAAAAGGCTGGAACTGAGCAGATACACTTAGATAACCGAGCACTTAAAATTAATTGCCAATTGGACAATATTCTATTAACATATGCTTGGAGAATGACCCTGCCCAACTATTCTGTGCTGGCTCTATCTGTGGATGTATACAGAGAAGTGTGAGAGAGATCAGAGAGTAGAGTAGGACAAGCAGGATCATTCTTTGGCTGTGGAGAGAGAAAAAGGAGGTGTGCAGATTCCTATATCTATTCCCCTTACTGCAACCCTAAAAGACCAAGAATAAAAACTTTTGCTTATCCTGACTCTGGCTGATTCTAAGGTATCCAGGGTACTTATGCAGCCATTACAGAACTGTGCCAAATTTACGAGAATACAAGTCATTTCCCAATTCATAAAAGGTCAAAGGATATGAATAGACAATTTTCAGATGATGAATTAAAGCCATTTATAGTTATATGAAAAAATATTTTAGATCACTATTGATTAGAGAAATGCAAATTAGAAAATGCAACTCTGAGGTACCACCTCACACCTTTCAGATTGGCTAAGATGACTGAAAAAGATAATGATAAATGTTGGAGAGAATGTGGGAAAACTGGTACACGAATGCATTGCTGATCGAGTTGTGAAACAATCCAACCATTCTGGAGAGCTATCTGGAAATATGTCCAAAGGGCTATAATACTGTGAATACCCTCTGACCCAGCAGTTCCATTATTAGGTCTATATCCCAAGAAAATCATAAAGGAGGAAAAAGGACCCACATGTACAAAAATGTTTATAGCAGCTCTTTTTGTGGTAGCAAAGAATTGGAAGATGAGTGGGTGCTCATCAATTGGGGAATGGCTAAACAAGCTGTGGTATATGAAGGTAATGGAATATTATTGTTCTATAAAAATTGATGAAGAAGCTAGTTATAGAAAGGCCTGGAAAGATTTACACGAACTAATGCTGAGTGAAACAAGCAGAACCAGGAATACATTGTACACAATAATAGCAAGAATGTGCAACAATCAACTATGAAAGGCTTGATTCTTCTAGAGATTCAATGATCCAAAGCAATTCCAACAGACAGAAAATGCCATGTGTACTCAGAAAAAAATCTAAGGAGATTGAATGCAAATCAACATATGCCATATTCACTTCTTTTTCTGTTGTTTTTTTATTTTTTTTTATCTCTTCCATGGTTTTTCTCTTTTGCTCATTTTTTTCTCCCAAAATCATTCATAAAGAAACATATATTAAAAATAAATGAACTTACTACAGAAAAATATTCATGGAAGGAAAGAACTGGATATAAAGAATCCATCCACTCCAAATCCCTCAAGTAAAGATTAATAAACGGAAGCTTAGGGTGTTAAATGACTTGGCCAAAGTAATAAAATACAAGATACTTATTAACTGGGGAATGTCTACCCAAATTGTGATATAAAAACTTAAAATATTAGTGCACGATCAGAATAAAATGAATTTGAAGAATTCCAAAAAACACAAGAAGGCTTATATGAAATTGAGACAAAGTGAAGTAAGCAAAAACAGAAAAATGGCATATAAAGTGGATACTATTTAAATGGAAGAACAAAAAAATAAAATAAAATCTAATAACCAAGTCTAAGCCAATCAGAGAAAGAGTTAAGAAAACATACTTCCTTCTTTTCCTTGATGAAAAATGTTGCTTATGCCACCAGACACAGTTGCCATGTTGGTTAGTTTTGCTTGACTATTTTTTCTTGTTACAATGGAAATCTTACTGAGTAATGAAATAGGGTATTACATATTTAGAAATGACTATTATATTTTAAAAAAGGCCTAGTTCCAAAGAGTTAAAAATTATTATAGTTCAGAGAGAAATGTAGAGTTGTGTGACAGGTGGAAGCTATAACAAGTAACCAAAGAGAAACTTCAAAGAACAGGAATAAGAGATGTTATCAAGAAATGCAAGGGATTATTATACCTTGCACACCAGAGAATTCCAATGGTATCTTCACCTTGACAGGAGAAAGTAAAGAATATCTATAGAACAATGGATGGACCACCAGGACAAACTTATGAGAAGAAATGGTGAAGAGTCAGAAAAGATAATCTAGACACAGATAGGTTGTGATATGCATTACTGGAGAAACACTCAAATCAATAAGGTCACAATTCCTTTTCAGTATCAAAATAAACAGCATCAGCAAAAAGTTTTTAAAAATGAAAATGAGCTAATGATTTGAGGGGTTTTTTTCTTTTTTTAAAAGTTTTCCTTTTTAAAAGTGACCACATTTGAATTCAGGAATAAAGGCCAAAAGAGAAAGAAAAGCTCATTTGTAGAAAGACATTCACAAAAGCAAAATCTATGACATTAAAAAACTAAATTGAACAACAATTGGAAACCTATGGATGATTATTTCCATAGAATACAATATTGCTCTATAAAATGAGTAATATGAAAAGTTTATTAATAATATTGAAATATTTGTTTGAGAGCATTCCAACCTATGGGTTGTAGATTCCTGAAAGGTAGCAGTTATTTCAAGAGAGACATTTTGTAAAAAAAAAAAAAAAAAAAAAAAAATACTATATCAGAAAAACTAATGTAACTGGTGATCAATATAGATAGGGAGTTCTATCAATACAGATACGCAGCTTTTCTTCCATTCGAAGTTTGAGAAAGGTGTCTGGCACATTGATATCTTGAACAATCACACAGCCAGCATGTCAGAGGCCTTATTTATCTGACTCTGAGGCCAGCTCTCTAATCATTATAACACACTGCCTTATGAATAAAACACAATAAAATACAAATTCATTCTAAAAGGATGAATAATTCCCTATACTTTTACAGCATTATGTGTTTTCTCAATAAACTGCAACTAGTATAAAAATCATCATATTGAGTCAGGAAAATTAGTGTTTAATTTTAAAAAGCTGAGAATTCTTGATTTATAAGAAACAATATAAAGCAAACAACAAAATATAATATGCACACAAAATAATGAAGATCAAAAAAGAACCTGGCATAATATAATATGCAGAGGTCTTATAGTCTTATTGATAACTTCTTTTCATTCCAGTCAATTTTCAATACACTCAGTATCTTCCTTTATAACAAAGGAAAACAATGAAGCAAAACTCAATCAAAAACAAAAAACAAACAAACCTAATAACACAAATTTGGTTCTATCAGCCTAGGGAACATTCATCATCCATAGTTACCTTTCCAAATTCCAATGAAAATAAGAAAGTGCATTTAGTCATTAGTCATTACATGAATCAGAAATTGAGTTGACTTTCAGAGCTTTTGCTTATAACAACAATAATAATAATACCTAGCATTTATCTAGTGCTTTTGTTTGTAAAGCATTTTACAAATACTGTTTTAAAAAAAAAAAAAAAGAGAGAGCTATAAAAAAGTCTAGGAGGTAAATGATATCTCTATTTTATAGATAAGGAAACTGAGGCAGACATTAGTTCAGTGACTTGCCTGGGATCACATAGCTAATATATATATATCTGAGACCACTTTTGAATTCAGGTCTTTCTGATTCCAGGTCCACTACTCTATTCACTGTGATTTAAGTTAATTTTTGTTTTGGTTTTAAGTAGGTATCAACCATGTGATTTTTTTTATTAATTTGCAAAGAATAAGTAAAAAAAAAAAAAATCACCAAATTTTGGAGTTGGAAGCAACCTTGAAAGTTTCTTAATATAAACTCCAGGTTGACAAAGGTTAAATAACTTGATAAAATATTTAGTTGAATGGCAGCAGAGCTCTAGCCTTTTATTTAAGTATGTCTTCTACATACATGATAATATGTGAAAGTTCTACTTACAAATATATCTTCATCTTGTAAAGATTCAAACTTAACTTTAGGCAATATTATTTCCTTAATTTCATCATTTTCTCTTAATCTGTACAGCTTGTTCCATAATTTAAATTCTTCTTCTGTTAAGGACCAAGCTTCTTTTGAATTGCGTTGCTTCATTCCTACAAGTTGAAAAAATTATAAAAACATAAAATTATAGACAAATAAAAATCAAAAAATAAGTATGAAAAGTGTAATACTGTATTGAAAAAGAAATCAAGCTCCGATATCCCACTAGATATATAACCCAAGGATATGATAAAAGTTCCACACACACCTAAATCTTCATAGGAGAACATTTTGTGGTTATAAGGAATTGAAAACAAAGCAGATTTGACCATGACAAAGGATGTGGTAAATACATTATGTCAGAAGAACACAATAGAATACTAATGTGTCACACAAGAGCCAAAATGGTAGAGGGATGGGGAAAGAATGCAGAGAGAGCTGTCCTCTACAAACGCTTCCTAATATAGCTGGGGAAAAAATTTTGATTTGATTCAAATCTTGATGGAGAAATCCCGGAAAAAGTCAATGAGTCCTTTGGCCCAGTGCAGCTTACTATAAGGAGACAAAGTGGTCTTTGGACACTCAAATGGGATCAGTTAGCACTATGCTGCCCATGGAGCACTACAGCCCCAGACAGAGGCTAAGCACCAGAGCAAAAGTAGATCTATACCAAGATACTATGATGGAGACAGACACCAACTGGTAGCTTTGTTGCATAGGTCCCAATCCCATATCACAGATTCAGGGATGAATGAGAAAAGGACCTGCTCAGGTTCCCTGAATGATACAGCCGGCATTAGTGGTGTGGCTCAAATGGTCCAACACAAAGCAGAGTTTCACTTATAAGATCTAGTCCAGCCTGCAGAGAAATAACCAACGCAAGAATACCAGACTAAAGAGGAGACTACAATTCTGTAGTTCTGAGCCAACAGAACAGGGGATGAGTGAGGGTGCAGAGGAGCAATTAAACTGTGCGAGGATTCCACTTTGAGAACACTGAAAGCTTGCCAGTCCCCAGCCTGAGATCCTGAAATAATACAAGATTCAATAACCTAGAAAACAGGAACACGACCAAACCAGGCCTTCATTCCAAAAATGCCTAAGGAGCCAGCTATAACATCAGTTTTGAAGTTAAGAAGGAAATAAACAAAATGGGTGTTCATCAGTTGGTAACTTATGGTGCAGATGTAATGGAATATTATTATTGTGACATAAGAAATGATAAAAAGAAAATTCTGAAAGACTTAAAAATCATAAACTAATGTATACCAAGTATAAAAAAAAATCACAACTTCATAAAAGAGGTATAACATGCAGCATATTTTCAGGCATGGTCAATGTCAAAAATGGAGACTTATTTTATTTTTTTAGGGGAAAAAAAGTGAGGTAATGACAATAATAGCAATACAAGAAAAAAAAGAGTCCACAAAACATTTTTTAAATGAACAGAAGAAAACAGAAAAAAAGATCAGTCCAAAATACTTCAATGACTTCTGGAACAATCTTGGAGTCTGAGTTGGCCAAGAAAGCAGCATAGTATGCTGGAGAGAGGGCTATATTTGAAATCAAAGGCTCTGGGTCTGGATCCCAGCTTTGCCATTGTACTATATATATATATATATTATATATATATTTATTTTTTTTTTTTTTTAATTTTACTGAGGCAATTGGGGTTAATACACAGGGTCACACATAGCTAGGGAGTGTTAAGTGTCTGAGGTCATATTTAAACTCCAGTCCTCCTGAGTTCAGGACTGGTATTCTATCGACTGCACCATCTAGCTATTCCATACCTATATAATCCTGGACAAGAAAACAATCAGTTGGGTCTTAATTTCCTTATTTCTAGACCAGGAAAACAGGGCTTAGTGGCATCTAAGGTCCCTTTCAGTTCTAAGTCTGTGAGCTTATAATAAAATAAGGGTGAGGCAAAATAAGAAAATAATGATTACTATATAGATTGAGACATGGTCAGAAGTTTTTCCTTCATACAATGTTAATATCTAGAGGTCTTTCACTTTCTTGATAGCAGTACCCATGGTTTTCTCAATAATAAAACCAGTACTTATATGTGGTTATTAGTGCACAAATAGCTTTATTTTGTTATCTTATGGTCAAGGTCTCGATCAGTATCTTTATAAGGTCATTAAGTGTCACCTTTCTTCTAGTAATGGACAACATCTCTTAAGGGAAAATGTGTTTGTACCTTAAAATCTATGATGAGTTTTTCAAACTATAGCTATTTTATCAGTAAGACATATACTTTTAATTACAACACAGACAATTAATAATGGAATATATTTAATTACTGAAAAATTACAACTTACCATCTCCAAATGAAAAGACAGATGAGTTTTTATTTATTCTAGATTTCTTTGAGCGTTCATAAATTTCCTCAGCAATGAACATTTTGTGTAACTTTGGGTAAATTCCATCAGGAATCATACGTGGACTTGCTTGATAAAAATTAAAGGCCTTACTATTACCAGAAATAGCTTTATAAATACTTCTTTTGCAAGATTGACTTCGATTATAAGCCTGTTAAAAATTAAAAAACTAATCTTAGAAATTATTTTGTAATTATCATTTTGCAATAAAGAAGTTGTTATTAGGATGAACTTATTCTGGATGAAATAATAAAAAATAAAATCTTAACTATTTTGGTCAAATAGATTTATTCATTAGCTAAAGGTTAACAAGAAAATAATAATGATAGAAGACATTTATGTAACTCATTAGGACATACAAAGGTCATTATCCCACCTGATCTGTTTTTGATTAAATTTCTCTCAATTAACATTAAATGGGGATACTAAAATAATATCATATGTGCATAAAATTATGAATTTGGCTTAAAATTCCCACAAAAGGAAACTGTTAGAAATATACAATGGGAAAAATTCATCCTTCCTGCTAGATTCCTTAAACTGTGTCCAAATTTCATTTTGCATAATGTATAATAACTTGCAAATTTTAAGCATTAAATTATATACCTATAGATATACATACACATTCTTCTCTTCCTTCTGTAAGAATAACAACAATTCGGCCTTGACGTTTGCGGCCAGTTCTGCCCATTCGCTGTACAAGACGAACTGGACTCTTCTGAGCATCAAAACAGATTATTAGATCAACTTCTCCTATATCTAAACCTTCTTCCCCAACACATGTAGAGACCAATGTGTTATAACCACCATCACGGAATTGTTTTACAACCTAAAATAAAAATCATTAAAACAAAAATCAAAACAATGATAAAACAAGAGCAAAATGCTTATAAGTACTTTATCTTGATCACTAACATATTCAACCCCCACAACATATTTCTTGTCCATGTCACGACACTCTCTTCTATGGCATATATTGTTTCTTTATCTTTCTATCACCAGAATCTATCACAGAAACTGGCCATAGGAGGTATTTCACGTTTATTAAATTAGTTGAGGTTTTTTCCCCCCCTTCATATCACATTTCCTAGAAAAGATTCCTGGGAAGGAGAATCACTCCCTGTCCCTCCCTTCTTCCCCCCCCCAAAACAAAAAAAAAATTACATTAATACAATCAAGACAAAATGAACACAAAATAAGAGAAATAACCAAAGGCAAGTATGGGTCAGGATGAAGGGAAGAAATGGCTAAGAAAGTTATACTCTTTAATTTATCTTGGTGAAAGGAGAATTACAAGTTGATTTTATGTCTAAAGAGAAGCTTTTAAAACTTTCTCAGTACTTTTCAGATTTGAGAATGGGGTGTCCCAAAGAACAAGACTCAAGGCAACAAATTCATTTTGATTAAAGAAATAAAGTTATGAATGAATTATTAAAAATATATCTTCAAGTAGTACATGTTTAGCTGTGCTGATTGCCTTGATGTCTGGGAAAAGGGAAGGAGAGAAAGGAAGAAAAATTTGGAACATGGGGTTTTATAGGAATAAAATGTTGAAAACTATCTTTATATGTATTCTGAAAAATAAAAATCTTTTATTATTTTTTTCAAATGTATCTTTATTCTGAAAAAACAACTCCTACACTATATTTACCAATGTATGTATGGTTCTTAGAATAGCTCAGAACAGGGATAATTGCTAGAGAAAATACTGAAGGATAGACGGAGTAGAGGGTAGAAGGGGTAAAGGGATTGAAGAATAAGTACAGGAGAAATAAAATTTAGGGAGAAGTAGAATCATGGGAGGTTATAGTTGAATATAAGAATTGTGTAAAAAAAAAATCCATAGGTAGGTGAAGCAGTGGAAGTCACCAGCCCTGAAGTCAGACGGACCCAAGTTCAAATTTGGCTTCAGACACTTAACACTTCCTAGCTGTGTGACCCTGGGCAAGTCACTTAACCCCAATTGTCTCAGCCAAAAAAAAAAAAAAAAAAAAAAGAATTCTTCTAATTAGTTTCTAAGTAGAGAAGTAGAATACTTGCAGCTGATGTGGAACAAAGGAATAGGGTAGAATACTTGAGGAAGTTAGAATTTAGTAGAGCATTAGACATCAATATTGCAGCACTAAAGCACTAGCACTACAAAAACAGAGATGAAGATGGTGAACCAAATGTTGAACTCCTTGAGAATGGAGAGAGAATGACCAAGGGTCTCAGTATTTTACAACTGCCATAATTCTAATTGGGTAGAAAAATATAATTGCTTGGATTTCAACAGAGAAAGGCTACAGAGTGAAGGAAGCAAAGGACAAATGTGGAAATGACAAAGGGGAACAAAGAATATCGTGACTGCCTCAAGGCCCAGTAGAGTTGATGGGCTGAGCAAAGGAATAGTCAGTTCTGGAAAAGATAGTGAGACATGCTGTATTGTTGTTAGAGGGGAATTAGGTCTCAGTGAAGGCCAATAGATAGAAAGAGTATGAGAGAAATATAAAGGGGAGATTGTTCATGAAGAACAGGAATTCCAGGAGATAACAGTGGAAGGGATGGGAAGATTTGGAGTAGGATATGTATGGGATCGGATGGAGTAGGACAGGAACAAGAGAATATCAGAAGGAGAGAGAAGAAACTAGTTTCTTCCTAAATGTTCCCTAATTACTTATTACAAGCAAAGGAAGAGAAATAGGAGAAACCACAATAACAATAGTAGGAAACCTCAGTTTTCAAAGAGTGTTACAAAGAGAGTTGGGCTGGCTATAGTCTATTCCTTCATAAAGGATGCCTAATAGAAATGGTGGGGAGAAGAAAAAATGTTGGTAGTGATTCTCTTTCCAGCATCCCTTCACCCTTCCCAAAGTCAACAGAGGGGGTGGTAGGAGGTCAGCATTAATATACGTTCAATCTAGGACCTGTAAGTAGTCTTACTCTACTTATTACAGCTAATAGAAGGGGATAGTGGGGATAAGAATAGAGATATCTATGTGAAATACAAAAAATAGTGGGTTTAGTTTCATTCATTAAGCATTACATATTGTATGGAAAAGAGAAAGAAGTTATATAGCATTTCCCAAAAAAAAAAAAACCAAATAAGCATGTCAAATTTAGGAACCATTCCAATCTGTCAGTATCTACCTGGATCCTAGCTGTGACATTCTCACTGTTCTATCCATAGAGAAGTGGGACCTATATTAACAATTTCTAATTTCAGAGTACTAGTCTGCTTAGAAATTCCCAAGAGAAATATTATTTTTTAATCAAAATTGTTTCTTACCATACTCTTTTTAGATATAAATTAGTTTAAATGAAAATTCATATTTTCCATTTCTTAAAAAAATATATTTTTACAAATTTTCAGTTGGAGAAATTATAAGTTCACTTTTAAAGATATTTCAAAACATTTCAAATACAGTTCTAACTTTATGTCTAATATCAAAGAAAATTCCTCTTAAGACTTAAAAAGGCAAGTTTGAAATTTGCTAATTATTCTAAAAAGAATACAAATAAAAAGATATCTCAAAACATTCCTGTTTCTATCAATATCAGAAACTTCTGATTACCTGAAGTTGTTCCTTCTGTGTTAAACCTTTTGTGCTTTTCCCTGAAGCATGACCAACAAAAGTCATAACTCTAACAGTTGGCTGATGGTGAAGCATTTCTGCAATTTCTTGAACACTGTCTCGAAATGATGAAAAGATCATAACCCTGGTATCACTTTTTTTTTCAGCTGAATTTTGATCTATTTAGCAAAATATATATTTTAAAGTTAGATAGATGTGTAAAAAAGTACATGCAATGAAATATGTGATTAATTTAAAAGGCAAAAAGGTATGCCATTAATCCAAAATATTTCTTTCAAAAACACAATTGATATTGCCTAAACCTTTATTGATGGGCTTCTTTTCTTCTTCGAGTATCACTAGAGATTCATCTTCTTCATCTTAAGCCAACCTCTCTGGCTGCAAAGTTTCCCTTAAAAATTTAAGACCATGGGGAGGATTCTAGGAAGATGGTAAAGTAGGTTGATAAATTTCATGCCCTCTAAATCTCCCCCACAAACAAAATAAATTTGCATCTCAAGGAGAACTCCTCAGTAGGCATCACAGAGATTTTCATCTCCCTGATAGCTTGAAGAATCAGGGATCTGAGTCAGGGAAGACAAAGGGAGTCTCAGTTGATTAGGATGCCAGGACCAGCTATGCTGTAAAGAAAAAACTTTGGTGAGAAGGAATTAGCACTATGTGAGGGCAGAGGCAGTGGGGCAGGAATGCTGCTGGCTTTAAGCACTTGCAGGAGGAGGGAGCTTTTGATTTGGGTTCCTGATCAGAGAGAAGAATTCAAGTAAATTTAGAGACACCATCCTCCCACCCCACCATTAAAGATACTTACACTAATACCTCTTATTTAAAAAAAAAAAATTTTTTTTAACTGGCTAAGAAGAGACTCCAACCATAAAAACTTACTATGGGAAGAGGGAAGACCATGATTTATCTTTAGAGGAGGACACTAAAGTTAAAAAAAAAACTTCTACCCCAAAGAATAACATGAAATAGCTCCCTGCCCAGACAGAATTTATAAAACTAAAAAAACAATGTAGAAACCAGATGAGATATACAAGGAAATCTTAAAGGAGGGGAAAGGACCCACATGTGCAAAAAAAGTTTATAGCAGCCCATTTTGTGGTAGCAAAGAATTGGAAAAAGAGCGAGTGCCCATCAGTTGGGGAATGATTGAACAAGCTGTGGTACCTTATTGTTCTATAAAAAATGATAAACAAGCTGATTATAGGAAGGCCTGGATTTACATGAACTGATGCTGAGTCAAACAAGCAGAACCCAGAAATGTACTATACACAATAACAGCAAGAATGTGTGATGATCAACTATGAAAAATTTGGTTCTTCTCAGAAGTTCAATGATCCAAAGCAATTTCAATAGACTTTGGACAGAAAATGCAATGTGCATCTAGAAAAAGATCTAAGGAGACTGAATGTAAATCAACACATGCTATGTTCACTTCTTTTTTCTGTTGTTTTTTTTTTTTTTTTCCTTTCTCCCATGGTTTTTCCCTTTTGCTCTGATTTTTCTCTGTATTAAAAATTTTTTTAAGTTACAATAAAAAAAGAAATCAAATAAGAGACATTGAGAGAAAACTAAAAAATAAAAATAAAAACCATCGGAAAAAAAAAAAAGTTAACCAACTACAAAAGGAGATGAGTCTCAAAGATGAAAATAATTCTTTGAAAATTAAATTTGGGTAAGGGAAAGCCAATGAAAACTATGAAAGACCACGAAATAATAAAACAGATTGTAAAGAATGAAAAGATAGAACAGAATGTGAAACATTTTATAAGAAAAACAACACATCTGGGGAAGAGATCAAGAGGAGGAAATATAAGAATAATTGGACTCCCTGAAAGTTGTGACCAAAAAATGAACCTTGTCATAATAATGTAAAAAATAATCCAAGAAAATTGTCCTGGGAGTGATAGAACATAAGGGAAAGGAGAAATAGGAAAAAATCCACCAATCACCACCTTAACAAGATCCTTTGTGGAAAACACATAGGAATATTATTGACAAATTTCAAAATCTCCAGATCAAAGAAAAAATTTTGCAAGAAAAAAAAAAAAAAAAAAAAAAAAAACACAAACAATTCAATATGCTGGAGCTATAATTAGAATTTTATAGGACTTATCAGCAGCCACAATAAAACACTGGTCCTGGAATCATATCTACCAACAATCAAAAGAAGTAGGCCTAAAGCCAAAAATATCATATCCAGCAAAATTATCTATAATATTGAATGAGAAAAAAATGAACATTCAACAAACTTGAATATTTTCAGGACTTTCTATCAACAAAACCTGAATTTAATAGAAAATTTAACATATAAGAGTCAATATCAAAGATCAATTTCAAGGAATTCAACATGGACAAATTGTTTCTATTTTTACATGAGAAATACATGCCATATATTTAAGATTGACATCAACAATGTCAATTGAGAGTAGCCCAAAAGAAAGTCTGGGGCAGAGATAAGGTTAAAAATAGTAGCTATATTATATAAATGAGGAAGAAGATACAGAAGGCTCATAGTTCTGAAAATATACTCACATAAGGAAATGTGTTAAATAGGCAACACTACATATATACCATGAAGGATATAGCACTCTCAAAAATCTATAAAGAGATAAGGGGGGAAGGATGGGTAGATGGGGAAGCAAACAGTGAGAGAAGAAAACAAGAGGGGATCCTTGGCTGGGGGGGGGGGGCCTTAAGTAATAGCAAGGCAAGTTAAGGAGCAGAATTAAAGCAGAGAGTCAGCAGAGATAAGAAGGAAAAATGTGTGTATGTGTGTTTGTGTGTGTATGTATTTATTTTTATATTTATATTTATATTTATACATAAACATGTCTTTTCTCACCTATAGCTTGCTTTGGGGGGGGGGTGGAGAAAAGGAAAAAAAAAATAAAATAAAAAAACATATACACTGTATGTGCCAAAATGTTTGTGGCAGCCTTTTTTGTAGTGCCTAGAAACTGGAAAATGAATGGATACCCATCAATTGGAGAATGCCTGGGTAAATTGTGGTATATGAATGTTATGGAATATTATTGTTCTGTAAGAAATGACCAGCAGGATGATTCCAGAAAGGCCTGGAGAGACTTACATGAACTGATACTGAGTGAAATGAGCAGAACCAGGAGATCATTATGTATTTCAACAACAATACTGTATAAGGTTATATTCTGATGGAAGTGGATATCTTTGACAAAGAGAAAATCTAATTCAGTTCCAACTGATCAATGATGGACAGAATCAGCTATACCCAGAGAAGGAACACTGGGAAATGAATGTGGACTACTTGCATTTTTGTTTTTCTTCTCAGGTTATTTTTACCTTCTGAATCTAATTTTTCTTGTGCAACAAGAGAACTGTTCGGTTCTGCACACATATATTGTATCTAGGATATACTTTAACATGTTTAACATGTATAAGACTGCCTGCTATCTAGGGGAGGGGGTGGAGGGAGGGAAGGGAAAAGTTGGAATAGAATTGAGTGCAAAGGACAATGTTGTAAAAATTACCCATGTGTATGTTCTGTCAACAAAAAGCTATAATTAAAAAAAAAACCACATACATAGCAGAGAACATAATATTGTCTTTTGTTTTGGTTTTTAAATAAACAAATGAATTTTGAAAAATTAAAAATATACAATCTCTGTTCTACACTGCTTCCTTGCCAACTAAGAATGCCCAGATTTTCCCAATCCAAAAATAATTAAAAAAAAACAACAACACCTTCCCTTTATTCTTTTATCTTACACATTCTATCTCTTCCCTTTAACCAAACTTTTTTGGGGAAAAAAAGTGTTTAAACTCAAAGCCCCCATCTACTTACCATCGAATAGTCCCTCAATGACTTTCATTACTGCTGCTATCTCCATTAATAAAATGAAACTGCATTCTCAAAAGTAGAATTTTAACTACTATTTAAATGGATTTTTGTTCACTTTTAACAATCCTTGATATAGACTACATAGTGATTATTCCCTCTCTTTTGGATATTTACTTCTCTTTTAGGTTTTGAGTTAACTTTTTACTTTTCTTCTTTAGATCTTTATGACCATTTCATCTCTGTACTTCCACTGAAAGAGGATATGTCTTTATTGTTATTAGAAGCTAAACAGGATCACAGAGAGGGCCTTTGCATGTGTGAGGTTTTCACTTGTAACTAGTTTCTGCCAGGCATTTTCTACTTTTTGTCAATTTACAATTCTGGCCTCAATTGTTAGAATTAGGGAATTTATTTATAAAAATGTTACTGTGTTCATTTGCTTATGTATATTAAATCAATTCCACTCATCAATGTATTTCTTATCCCAAACCAAATTATTTTGAAAATTACAGCTTGGAAATAAAGTTTCAGATCAGGTAGATCAGATATTGTTTATTAGTAATTCTATTTATTCTCTTAATTTATTTTTTGTTTACTTTTGTTTAGATTTTAACTAGATTGAGAGGGGCAAAATGAGGTCCTCCATTTATAATTCTATTATTTCTTTCTGTAATTCCTTCAACTTTTCCTTAACCCCAATTACCTGGGGGGGAGGGGGATAATTTAGATGCTATGCATCTGAGTACATGTTTAACACTGATATTGTCTAGGGCACTTTTAATAAAAATGTAGTTTCCCTGTTGATCTCTTAATAAGGTCTATTTGTACTGCTGCTTTGTTTAAAATCATGACCCCTGCCCCTGCCTTTTGTACATCAGCTGAAGCATATCAGATTCTGCTTAGCTCTTTGTTTCAACTCTAAGTGTAACATTTTGTTTCAAGTGAATTTCTTCAAAGTGGTGGATTCTGCTTTCTAATCAATTACTAACTTCTTCCTTTTTATGTTTAGTTCATCCTATTCAGATTCAGTTATAAGTGAAAACTAGATTTCCCTCCATCCTGTTTTCATATACTTTTCCTTCTTATAAATCTTTCTTCTTTAAAAATCTGCTTGACTTCTGATTACTGCCTCCCTTAATCTACCCTTTTTTTTTATCTATCCTTTAACCTTTCACTTTTTATTGCTGTTGGATGAAATACCTTTTTATATTCAATTGTGTAAATGTATTCTTCCTTCTTTTAACTAGTTCATATTTGAATGGGGTTTAAGTTTCACTTAGCTTCCCCAACGTTGACTAAGTTGTTGTTTAAACAATTTTAAGATTACTTGAAATATGAAGTCTAAGTTCATTTAGTAGTTGTTTATGGGTTTTACGTTTTCCAAAGATTCTTAAAGTATCTATCTCTGATCTGTTTTCCAAGTCTGTGGTTTCTCCTATGAGGTATTTAACATTGTCTTTTCTTTCTTTTTGACTTTTTTTTATTATTACTTTATGCCTCACTGCATCCATTAGCTTTCACTTAACTAATTCTAATTTTCAAGTTTTTTTTCCCAAACTGCTCATTCTTTTCATATCTTTCTTCCTTAGCTCTTATCACTTTTCCCATTTTTTCCTCTACTATATCTTAGTTGATTTAAAAAACTGTTCTAGCTCTTTTTTGAATCCTTACTTTAACTCTTCTAGGAATTCTTGTTAGAACAAAATGCCCAAGATGCATTTTTCTTTGAGGCTTTGCTTGTAGATATTCTTAAGTCATTCTCTTCTGTGTTTCTGTCTTGAGTTTCTGTATCACCATAGTAGCTTTATGATAGGATTCTTTTTTTGTTCACTCATTCTCCCCATCTATTTCTTGACTTTGGACTTTTTGTTAATGCTGGAATCTGTTCAATTCTAGAAGACCTGGGGGACTGGGAAGTATGTAAAAGTATGTTTAGTTTGTGCATCTGCCCATTAACATTCTTCTACTGGTTTCATAGCTAAGACTGGAGATCAGAACACTTTCAGTTTTCCCAAAATGGTGGAATTTGGGGAGATCTATTCACTGCCCTCCTGAGCTGAATGCTGCAACTTCTTGATGTAGCTCTGGATCTCTTGGCTTGTGTTCAGTTGGAAATTTCAGTAGATTGTTAGTGGACCTAGTCACTCTTAAATCTACTGAGACATTCTACAGATACACAACTAAAATGCTGGCCCCCCTCTTTGGTCTAGGATTCCTGCATTGTTTATTCCATTGCAAGTTATTCCTACTGAGATAAAAGGTAGAAATGAGTCACTACTCTGTTCCTGCAATTAGTCAGATAGCTATGTTTTCAGAACTTATTCCTGGCTCATTACACAACAAGGACCCACACTCTGTTCCCAACTGCTCCTCTCCAACCAGGATCTGTGAAATGGAACTGAGTGGTAGGCAAAAGAGTTTCCAGTTGGCATTCATACCTGTAAGTAGAGCCAGTTTAGGGATTCCTTAGGATTTCTTTCTGTCCTGATGTCCTGTCAAGACATTTCTGGACACTGGAATATTTTCCATCATTGTGTAAATTCCTAGTTAAACTGTCTGAAGTGGCATAGAACTTTCTGAATGTCTCACTAAACCATCATGGATTGGAAAAATGACTCACTGTGACTTTTTCTTAATTTTCAAATTAGAATTTGACCTGGTGCATTTTGTAAATTGTTGTAAAGAAGGGATAGATAAGACTACAAATGCAGAGTAGTCTTACATAAGCAATGCTTATGTAAGATGTTGGTTGGTTATACTTACCTGATTTTCTTTGTTATAAAGAAAAAGAGATAGGAAAGGGGGAATTAAAAGGAGAAATGACTAGTGTAGGAATGGCAATAATAAAATTTATCCTGAGGACAAAAAATTTAACCTGTAATAAGTGCTTATTTAAAAAATCATTCCCCCAATTGGTAAATGATCAAAAGATATGAAAAAGCAATTTTCAGATGAAGAAATCAAAACTATATCTATTCATGTGAAAAAACTATTTAAATCACTATTGATTAAAGAAATAACAATTAAAACAATTCTGAGGTACTCACAGCTAATAGATTGGCTAATGTGAAAAAAAAAGGAAAATGATAAATGTTAGAGGGATATGGGAAAACTGGGACACTAATGCACTATTGGTGGAGCTATGAACTGATCCAACCATTCTGGAGAGCAATTTGGAATATACTACTTTCTTTATTTTTTCATTGTTCTGTTTTTTTTTTCTCAACATAAATGCAAAATTTGCATAATTGCACATGTATAACTACATCAAACTGCTTACCATCTCAGGAAGAGAAGAGAGAAAGGGAAAGGAGAAGAGAATGTGAAATTCAAAATTTTTAAACATTAATGTTAAAAGTTGTTTTACATGTCATTTGGAAAATAAAAATTCAAAAAATTAACTATTCATTAAGTTAGATTGAATAGGGGTAGCTAGGTGGTGCAGTGGATAGAGCACCAGCCTTGAATTCAGGAGGACCTGAGTTCAAAACTGGCCTCAGACACTTAACACTTCCTAGCTGTGTGACCCTGAGCAAGTCACTTAACCCCAGCCTAGTGGAGGTGGGGGGAGGAGTTAGATTTGAATACTGACTTACTTATCTCATGGGGATCAAAAAAGATTTTATACAAATTTGTACACGAACAATTCTGGAAACAACAAGTATTATACAAATGTAAGGGGGCATTGTTTTAATTTTTTATCATAAGCTTATTTTGCTTTGAAGATTGTGAATATAACATACCTTTCCAGGTTCTGAAATGTTCAACAACAACTTCTTCTAATTTTTTTAACTTCGGATGGCTATAAATAAATTTTTTATCATTGTGTCCTGGAAAAAAAAATATTTTTAAAAGACTATCATGCCAAAAAAATCATAGTGAATATGCTTTTAAGTTCTTAAGGCTTTGATTCTTTTTAGAACTAATGTGTTGAGCCTTGTGGTTACTAAATTTTAACTATAATTTTTATATAATTATGTCATACTACACACTTTTAGAAACAAAAGTAAAAACTGAGCTTTAAATTTCATTTTAAAACTTCAAAATTTTGAGAAATCGAAATACTTCAAGGAAAAGATCAAATTACAAAATCTTAAAGGTGTCTTTCAACTCTCAAGATTCATTTAAACTATCAAATTCAACACAAAGAGCACACAAAAAGTTTTAATAAGTAAACATCAAAAAAAAAAAAAGAATAAACACTAATAATTTTTACTTACAATCCTAAATATGAGCCACATGAACTTTAAAAACCAGCTTTGTTTTAGAAATTATTAACCATAAATAGGAAAACTATAAGTATTTAGCAAGTCTATTCCAGAATAAAAATATGTAAATAAATTAAAAGATTAATAGTAAAACATTTTGAGATTGATATAAAATTAATTATGATGTAAAGAACATGTTAAGTGAAGTCAGAAGACCCATTTTGAAACTGGTTCTATCATTTATTAACTATACAATTCTGAGTATTTTGACTTATTTTCACTTCACTTTACTCATCTGCCATCTGTAAAATGGAGTTAACTACTATCCTACTTACTTTATGGAGTTGTTTATGAGACTGAAGCAAGATAATGCAAAATATATATGTATTATAAATCACAAAAGAATAATATGCAATGCAAGGAATTGAAAACTGAGACAAAAGAAAAACAACTGAAAATATTAAAGAAAGATTCTACAGACCTCTTTGGATGGGATTCCTATCAACAATTCCTGAAGTTGTATTGCTATCTGAAAACATGTTCCCTAGTTGTTCAAAGAGTTCCATGAATTGTTCATTTCTGCTAAGTTCATTTTTGGTTCGAGTCATACCTTCAAAAATAAAGAAAAATATGTTTCCATACAAATTAGAAACTTACTTAATGACTTCTAATTAATATTAAAACAATTATACAGTTTATTGATCTAAATCTGATATTTCATTGGTATAAGGAATCCCAGGGTAGCTAGATTTATACACAGCACCAGTCCTGAAGTCAGGAGAACTCGAGTTCAAATCTAACTTCAGACATTTAATACTTATTAGCTGTGTGACCCTGAGCAACTCACTTAATTCCAATTGCCTCACAAAAACAAAAACCTAACAAACAGAGGCATAAGTCGTTCCAATGAATAAACATCCTCTGCTAATACAGACCTACAACTACTACGTACCTTGTAATCTTAAAGAGTTACCTGGGGCCCTAAGAGGTTAAAAAAAAACTGCCCAGGATGACACAGCCCATCTGTGACAGAAGTAGCACTTGGTAAGCAGTGGAAAGACCCCTTATTTCAGAGCTAATTCTATCCACTATGTCACCTGTTTCTCAAAAAGTATGAATTAAGGGCCAGACAGGTGGTTCAGTGAATAATAGCACCAGCCCTGAAGTCAGGAGGATCTGAGTTCAAATCTGATCTCAGATACTTAACACTTACTGTGTAACCCTAGGCAAGTCATTTGACCCCAATTGCCTCAGGAGGAAAAAAAAGTATGAATTAAATGTTAGTAATTCACAAATTTGGCACAGAAAACATATAAAAATTATCAACAATAAAAAAGTTTATGGCTCTTCAGTTCTACATGCCCATAAATCATTAATGAACAACTTTTTTTTTTTTTTCCTAGCAGATTCCCACCCCCTATCCCCCAGGCTGGGGTTAAGTGACTTGCCCAGGGTCACACAGCTAGGAAGTGTTAAATGTCTGAGGCCAGATTTGAACTCAGGTCCTCCTGACTTCAGGGCTGGTGCTCTATCCACTGCGCAACCCAGCTGCCCCTTTTCCTAGCAGATTTTATCAAAGTCACTCATCATTGCATGTCATTCCATTATTTTGCTAGCATAATAAAATATATTAAAATGTTTGCTTTTCTTAAATCACATCTTTTTTTTTTTTTTTTTTTTTTGGCTGAGGCAATTGAAGTCAATTGACTTGCTCAGGGTCACACAGCTAGGAAGTGTTAAGTGTGTGAGGCCAAATTTGAACTCAGGTCCTCCTGACTTCACAGCTGGTACTTTATCCACAGTGCCATCTAGCTGCTTCTTCTTAATTCACATCTAAATAGCAAAAAGTTTACATGCAAAACTTTTTATTTAGCTTACCTTTAGTTCCATCCATAATCCCACAAAGGAAAATATATAAGGATCTCATTCCCATTTGTTGTAGTAATTCATAACCATGATATAAACTAATGCATATAGCAAAATCTCCTTCAATGATACCTTGTTGAACACCCTAAAAAAAATCACAAATCAGGTTAAATGAAAGAAAGCAAATTTGATCAATACTCCATAATGAAGTTGTCATGGCAACAGACAATGATATCAAAATTGAAAGGAAGAGCCAAGACAGAAAAATAAAGGTAGGAATTTTTCCAAGCTCTCCCCAAACCTTCCAAATATCTTTAAACAATAACTAAACAAATCTTAGAGCATGAGAACCAAAAAAAAAAAAAATGGGAGTGAAAATTTTCCAGCCCAGGACAACTTGGAAAGTCATCAGGAAAGGTCTATCACATCAGGATGGGAGTGGAACACAGTCTAGCACAGGCTATGCCAGTATAGCTCTAGACCCAGGAACAATTCTCAGGATGACTAAATCAGTAGCAGCAGTGGTGGTTTCCAGTCCTCTCAGTCTACAAATGTCAAAGATAATTTAGAAGCTCAGCAGGAAATGTTTGTAGCACCTGGATGAGAGTAGAGTAATCTAGCACAGGCTCCACCAACACAATCTGGACCCCAGCAAACCAAGAGCAGATCTTGGGAGCTAGTGAATCAGTAGCAGCAATAGGAGCTTCTAGAGCACTCAACCTTCAGATGGTAAAAGGATCAAACAGCTAGTCAGAAGGAGATTTTAGAGGTCTCTTGCTAGCATTTAGGCAGGATTGTTGCTTTGCCCATATTCTGATGCAAGTCATTGTCTCAGGGCAAGGAGGAGCACTTGCAGACCAGAGCTTGAAGACACAATGGAACACAGAGCCATTTCACAATTAATGCCATGGGAGAGCTTGTGGTCACTCCCAGAACAAAGCATGGGCCAGGAGAGCAATAAATACCTCCCTCCTTAGAAATCTTACCACCTTGGAAGAACTGAAAACTTACAAATCCCTAGGAGTATCTTTGAAAACAGTCGCACAAAACCCCTGAAGCTTGGGACAATGCACTCTCCATACTTGAAGCAGAGTTATATGGAAGAGTTCAAAAAGGCTTATGAAAATCAAGCAAGAGAGGAAGAAGAAAAAATGGAAAGAGAAATGAGTGATGCAAGAAAATCATGAAAAACAAGTCAACAATTTGCCCAGGTAAAAGAAAAACACAAAAAACACTCAAGAAAATAACACCTTAAAAACAGAGTAAAGGACCTACAAAAAAAGACACTGAGGAAAAGAATGCCTTAAAAAGTAGATCTGGCCAAATGGGGAAAAATTTCCTGAATAAAACAATTCTTTTAAGTAGGACTGGACAAATGGAAAAGGAGATACAAAAACTCAGTGAGGAAAATAATTTCTTAAAAATTAGAATTGATCAAATGAAAGCTAATGACTTATATGAGAAATCAAAAAACAATAAAATAAAACCAAAAGAATGAAAAAATAGAACACAATATGAACTATCTCACTGGAAAAACAATTGACCTGGAAAATAGATCCAGGAGAAATACTGTAAAAATTATTTGACTCCTTGACAGCCATGATCAGAACAAAGAGCCCAGACAGCATCTTTCAAGAAATTGTCAAGGAAAACTGTCCTGATATTCTGAAATTGAAAGACTCCACCAATGACCTCCTCAAAGAGATCCCTAAAGGAAAACTCCCAAGAATATTATAGCCAAATTCCAGAACTTCCAATTCCAAGAGAAAATATTAGAAGCATCCAGAAAAGAACACAAGTATAGTACATTCACAGAATAGCACAAGACTTAGCAGCTTCTACATTAAAGCAAAACAGAGAGGAATATGATATTCTGGAGAGCAATGGAGCTAGGATCACAACCAAAAATTACCTGCACAGCAAAACTGAGTATAATCCTTCAGGGGAAAAAAATGGATATTGAACGAAATAGAAGAGTTTCAAGCATTCTTGCTGAAAAGATTAGTGCTGAATGGAAATTTTGACTATCAAATACAAACTCTAAAGTATAAAAAGGTAAACAGGAAAGGGAAACCATCAGGACCTTAATAAGGGTAAATTATTTACATTCTTACATGGGAAGATGATACTTGTAACTAACTTATAAGAACTTTCTCATAATTAGGGAAGTTAGAAATATATATAGACAGAAGGCACAGGCATTAGTTAAATGTGAAGGGATTATATCTAAAAAAAATAAAATTAAGGGGTGAGAGAAGACTATACTGGAAGAAAGGGCAAGGGAGAGGTAGAAAGGCCTAAATTATCACATAAAAGAGATAAGAAAAAGCTTTTGAAATGAAGGGGAAAAGGGCGAAGGGAGAAGGGGAAATGAAATTTAGTCTCATCAAAATTGGCTCAAAGAGGGACTATCATACACAGTCAATTGGGTATAGAAATCTATCTTTACCCTACAGGATAATAGGAAGGGGATAATAGGAGGGCAGCAAGGGGTTTTGACAAAGGACGGGCCAGATCAGGGGAAGGGATGCTCAGGAGCAAAACACTTTTGAGAAGAGACAGGGTAAAAAGAAAGAGAACAGAATAAACAGGGTTTCAGAAACATAGTTAATAAGAGAATAATTGTGATAAAAATTGAAGCAAGTTTCCCTGATAAAAAAAGTCTTATTTCTCAAACACATATGTTTGAGAACTGTGTTACACTTATAAAAATAAGATGCATTCCCCAATTGATAAATGATCAAAAGATGAAAACAATCAAAGTTATCTATAGCCATATGAAAAAATGCTCTAACTCACTATTGATTAGAGAAATGCATATCAAAACAATTCTCAAGTAGTAGTACATACCTATTAGATTGGCTAATAGAACAGAAGAGACATGACTGTAGGGGATGTGGGAAAATTGATGTATTAATGCAGCGTTGGTAGAGTTGTAAACTGACTAAATCATTCTATAGAGCTATTTAAAATTATACCCAAAGGGCTATAAAAATCATGCAAACCTTCTGACTTAACATTACTATTAGGTCCAAAAGAGATAAAAAAAATTTTAAAAAGGAAAAAAAGACCTATATGTACAAAAAAATATTTCTGGGAGCAAAGAATTGGAAATTGAGGGGATGCCCATCAACTGGGGAATGAGTGAATAATTTGTTGTACATAGTTAGGATGAAATATTATTGTGCTATAAGAAATGACAACAGATGATTAAGTTATGGTATGTGGAGGTAATGGATAAGAAACAATTAGCAGGATGATTTCAGAAAGGCCTGGAGAGACTCACATGAACTGATGGTAAGTGAAGTGAGTAGAACTAAGAAAATATAGAACACAGCAACAAGGAGATTATGTGATGATCAACTGTGATGGATTTGGCTCTTTTCAACAACAAGGTCAATTCCAACAGACTTCTGATAGAGAGAGTCTAGAGAAAGGACTATGGGGACTAAATATGGATCACAACATTATATTTTCACTTTCTTTGTTTTTTGCTTGCTTTTTTTTCCCCCTTTCTCATTTTTTCCTCTTTTTGATCTGATTTTTCTTATGCAACATGATAATTGTGTAAATATATATAAAAGAATTGTACATGTTTAAACATACATCAGATTACTTACTGTCTAGGGGAGAGGAAAGAAAGGAAAGGAAGGAGAAAAAATTTGGAACACAAAGATTTTGCAAGGGTGAATCAACAAAGGAAGGAAGGAGGCAGAGAGGCAGGGAGGGAGGGAGGGAAGAAGGGAAAGAGGAAGAAAAGGAGGGAGGGAAGGAAAGAGGAAGGAAGGGAAAGAGAAAAATAACTAATACTATGTCAAATGACTATGGAAAAACAGGGATTATGTCCCAAAAACTCTAAAATCATGAATATTCTTTGACTCAGCAATACTACAAAGGGATATACCCCAAAGCAATAAAAAGATCCTCATAGACAAAAATATTTTTAGAATATCATTTTATGATTGAAAGAACTGGAAACCAAGATAATAGCCATCAATTAGGAAATTGCTAAACACATTATAAGAATGTGATGGAATACTACTGTGCTGTAAGAAATGATGAAAGGGATATTTCAGAAAAATGTTGGAAAACTAGTTATCAATTGATGCAAAGTAAAGTGAGCAGAACTAGAAGAACTATTTAAATAATAACAACAATATTTTTAAAGATCAAAAGACTTAGTAACTCTGATCAGCACAATGACCAACCACAATTTCAAAAGACTTATGATAAAAAATGCTAACCACATCTAGATACAAAATTGATAAACTAAAAATGCATATTGAAGTCGATTTTCTTTTGGATACAAGTAATGTGAGCATTTATTTTGCATGATTACAGGTATTTGTAATTGGTTTAATTTTTCTTGCCTTCTCAAAAGGTAAGGGAAAGAAAGGGAGAGAGAAAATTCAGAACTTAAAATTGAATTTAAAAATAAAGAAAATCAAGATAACATAAATTGCAGGGATTCTTACATCCAGGTTCATGAACTTGTTCTTAAAATGTTTTGATAACTGTATTTCAATAGAAATGATTTTTTTAACATTACTTTTTTAAACATTACTCTAAGAATGGTTTCATAGATTTCACCAGGATGCCAAAAGAATCCATGATATCCAAAAGAGGAAGAAGCCCTTATTTAAAGAAAGGAATTTATGTGACACTTATTGTGTGCCAGGCACTGTGCTAAATACTAGAGATTCAAGCAAGCAAGATATTGCCCATCCTCGGGGATCTTACATTTTAATAGAGAAATCACATGAAAGGAAGAGGACCACTCCTATTACACAAACTACAATGTAAAGTTGGCTGATAACAGTCATGAAATCCTGAATCGAACAAGATAAGATCAAAGTAGCTTGATGGGAAAGTTCACATTGGTATTCCAATTTCCTGTATGAGATTATAAGAAAGTCCCCTAGTGGTAATTGAGCTTAAGGCAGATAAAGATTCAGAAAGGAAGCAGAGAAGGAATAGACAACTAAGAGAATCAATTTTCATCAAGATTTTGAATGAGGTGAGAATGCCAAAATCATAAGACTTCTAGCATAGACTTTCTCATAATATACTTGTTCAGTACTAACAGTCCTTCCCAACTTTTTTAGTTTTTATCTTTTGTTGTTTGAATTTTTATTTTTCTTCATTGTCACTTTTACATAATCCCTAACTGCATAGAGCCCTACATATCTACAGCCTATTAGTAGGAATTATATACATTCCATCATATGTCCTCTGGATCAAAATGATTGCATTAATCTCAATCAATTCTGTTATCATTTAATTTTGTTTTCTTGTAGATGGTCATGCTCCCTAAGTTTCTCTAGAATCCACTTATTAATACTTATGTAGCAATAATATTACATTAAATTCATATAAGATTATTTGTTCGGTAGTTTCATGATAAATGAAGAACTATTCCCCTTATCTCCAGTCCCATGAATGTTTTGCTTCCACATACCTGAAAAATTCTGCTATAAATATTCTGGAATTTATGAAAATTTTCCCTTTTTTTGATCTCCTTGTTTGTTTACCCCCCAAATCATGATTTAAGAAGACAGTGATAAACTTGAGTGTTCAGACAAAGGCAACCAGGATGGTGAAAAAGTTTTAAGTTTAGACTTAAAGATTAGTTGAAGGAACTGGGAATAATTAACTTGGAGAAAAAAAAAGACTCAGAGGATATATGCACACGACTGACCCATGGAGAAAAGACTAAAGTTGCTGTTTGACCTCAATGGGAAGAACCAGAAGCAATAGTTAGATGTTGAAAAGAGGCAAATTTAGGTTTGATATAAGGAAAAACTTCCTAGCAATTAGAGCTGTCTAAAAACTGAATGGCTCACCATAAAAAAAATGATGGGTACTTCCTTCTTAAAAGGTATTACTGTGGGAATTTCTTTGAATAGGAATTAGACTAGATGGCTATCAAGGTTCCTTACAACTTTCTTTGGGGGGGGGGTAGGCAATTGGGGTTAAGTGACTTGACCAGGGTCACACAACTAGGAAGTGTTAAGCATCTGAGGTCAAATTTGAACTCAGGTTCTCCTGACTTCAGGACTGGTGCTGTATCCACTGTGCCATCTAGCTGCCCCTCCTTACAACATTCAATGATTTTCCATGTCTTACTCAATTCCCCATTCACCAGCTCTTATTGTTTTATAATCTATTACATTCATATACTACCTTTTATGTGAGCATCCTACAACCGATGGGCACACACCTATATACTACCACAAAAAATGGTACTTACTGAACTAAATCATATTTGGTGAAAGATTCTCTAATATTTCAAAGGATCAGTTAGCTCACAATCATGGGTATTCTTTCTACTGATGCAGATTGCAACTCATACATGCTTTCCTATTCTATGTGACTCTTGTTAATATTATCATTTAAGTTTGCAACATAGGGTTTCCTCAATATGTCATCATGAGGACACCAATAAAATACAGTGAATCTTAATTGGCTATTTCTTAATCTTGCCTATCATCTTTTTCACTCATACATTTCTTAGATGAAATTCTCACTACTGCTTCTCTGTTTTAATGTGTTATAGATAAACATACTGAGTAGGCATTACACATTATGATCTTTTCCTTTGATTTCTTTAATATGCAAGAATTTTCAGAGACCTGTGACATTACATGATTCACAACCACATGGTATCATTAGAACAAGATGGATCTTTGTTTCAGGAAGAAGCTAGAAGTAATTAAAACAACTGTGCAGTTTCTCAAATGCAATCATATTCTCCCTCTCCTTGTTCAATTTTAGGAAAAATTGTGTCCATTTGGAATGTCCCTTTTATATGTCATATTAACCATAATTCAGGCTTTGTCTATCAGAATGTCTCCATCTACATACATAAACATATACATAGCTACACACATATATTCAAAAGGTATGCTCTTACAGGCAGACTATATATTTACTAGTTCAAAATTGTCTAAAAGACATAAAATCCAAGATCCCATTATACTTAGCTTATTGACAGTACAAAAGCACCGATTTGGTAACAAAAGTTAAGAGTTTAAATTTACTGAATTGAGAACAGTAAACCATTTTAACTGTATTAGTATATCTTTAGAATTTATGTAAATTCTAATTTCCTGATGATGTGATTTTTATAACAAAAATCACTATGCCTATACGTTATCCTGGCACTAAGGGGAAAAATCAATTCATCATTTTATAAATTATTTTAAAACACTTACCAGAGTATGAGGAGATGAGTTTTTCCTAAATAGATCTCTTGCTAAAATTATCTGAAATTTTGTAAGATTGGGTATATCCTTTCGCATTAAAACATTAACTCTAATCAAGCGACTAGCAAATGCTTCTAATACCTGTGGATTAAAAAAAAATTATAAGGACGTATTTGCTAGATATATTCAGACATATTATGACTTCATTTTCATATATGCTTACTAATTGCTTTACTCTAAGGTTAGTTCAATTTAAATATGAGATACAATTAAAACAAACATTTAAAATTTTCAAGTAAACATAAAAAACAAAGTGGCCCTAGAATTTATATACAATAAAAAAAACAGGACAATGTTGGTACTAACATGCTAAAAGCATTATATGCATAATAAACTCTCTCTCTTTTTAAACTTTTCTATTGGAGGACACCACCATCTCTCAGTCACCCAGGCTTGTTGGTGTCATCCTCAACTCCTAACTTTCTCTCACTCCACCCCATATCTAATCAGTTGTTAGGTCTTAACATTTCTACTTTTGTAACATCTCTCATATATGTTCCCTTCTCTCCTCTGACTGCCACTATGTTAATGCAAGTCTTCATCATCTGTAATTGATAGACAACAGACCTTGCACAGAACTAGACTACAGCACACTCTATTGTAATAATGAATGAGATCTAAAACACAGATGTCTTCATTTATTTCCCTACTTTCTCCCTTTACAAACTTACTCTAAGGAATGAAGGAAGGTTATCTGCACCTTCTGCTAGCTAAGGTGAGAGAGAACAAGAAGAATGTTAGAAAAAGAACCACTGCCACCTTCTCTTCCCCTTCCCACCAGGGCCAAACTTCCCTCTACTAGTTTTTAGGTGAAGAAACAGATGAAGAACCAGCCTAACTCTCTCTGTAACACCCTTAAGAGACTGTGAGCTTCTTTCCTCATCAATAATCCATTATTGCCTCTGATTTCTCCTGCTTCTCTTCCTATGTTTAAAATAAGTAATTGGTAAGATTTAGGAGGAAACTAATCCTTTGCCCATCCTCAAGCTCTATTGTTGCTGTAATCCCTCCATCCAATCTAAACCTTCCCACACCTTTTGAAATTCCTTTTCTGTAGTGAATAAACTCCCCTTCATACTGGATCTCTTTCTCTCAAATTCTTTCCAACTACTGATTTCAATGAGACCTATCTCCTCTCTACTAATACAACATCCCTGACTATCCTCTACAGAATTGGCTCAACTCATCACCCTTACTAGTCCTTGAGAAAGGTTCAAAATACTCTTTGCTTTCTATTATTACTTCCAAATTCATCCTTTGCTTCTTTCACTAATGTTCAGTCTATTGAATTCCAAACAACTAAAATTTTCCATCCAATCAAATTTATGGCAGTTGTACTGAGCCACCAGATCATTCTTCCTCCTTTCTAAAAGAAGCACTTGGATCACCATCTTCTTTTTCTCCCTAATTTCAATTTATATTTACAAACTCATTCAAATTCTAATGAAGTTAAAATTTTAAAGATGACAAAGAAGATAAATGACAATTATTAGAGGAGCTACAACAATGTAGGCAAATTAATGTACGTTGATGGAGCTAAGAAATTCCAACCTCTCTAGAATTTTGATCTCTATCCCAAAAGTCCCTAAAATACATACACACACACACACACACACACACACACACACACACACACACACATACACACACACACACTTACCAGTACTAATCAAAGACAGAGGAAAAGGACAAAAACATAGCAGGTCTAATCAAAGTACTGGAAACAAAGTGGATGCCCACCTATTTGGAAATGGCAAAACGAATTGTGGTATCTGAGCTTAATGGAACATTATTATATTATGAGAAATGACAAATATGCATTAAGTGAACTCTAGGAAGACTTGTATGAGCTAATCCTGAGTGAAGTAAGTAGAAGCCAGGATAATTCCTATGATGATAATAACATATTTCAAAGATGCTTTCATTTATTTAATCAGAAATCTGAAAAATATGATGACTAGATGATCAGAAAACTGAAGCATACTTCCCACATTTTGGCAAGAGAGATAACAATTAAAATTAGAGGACTGAGATATAAACATATGCTGATATATTTGTTTGTTTTTTTTGCTTGATTGTGCTTATCTTTTACAAAGCAGGACATCTATGAGGGAATAGGGAAGTAAATTAGTCAGAAGTGGACAGAAGGAAAATTAGACAAAAGGAAACAAAGTTCAGCAAGACAAAAGCGATGTTGTTTATTAAATTTAATAAACACTTTTAAAAAAATAATTAATTGATGATTCTATATATAAGCTTTTTATATTGTTTTGTGTATTGAAATGTGCTTGTTTGAAAAACCAATAAAGATGCCATATAACAGAAATCTAAAAGTCTATCAGTCACAAAGAAATCACTTACCTGTATATATGTATTCTGAACAGTTACAAGTTCTTCTCCAAGGGGAACAACAATTTTTTCTATTCGTCTTTCATGAGTGAATGGCAAAATGTCTGAAGAGTCCTCAGAACGAAGCTCTATCTGTCCAATTAATAGATTTGAAACAACCTGTTGCACAGCCTATATATAATATTAAAAAAAAAAAAATCACAAGATTATATTGAAACTGGGTTTATTACATGAGAAATGAGCATGCATGTGAACTCCTATACTAAGAATGAAGAAATTCACAATTCACACAGAAGCTTGATTATTTGAGATTTATTGATTATTTATAAGATGAGAAGCAGAAGGCAATCCCCTCTCAAATAGGTGTGACAAAGGGAACAGTAGAGTTAGAGAAAGGGATAATCCCCTACTGAAGAAGAGAAGAAAGGCTGAAGAAAGGGAGGAGAAACAGAAATAAGTAGATGTTGCAAAAGCAGCATTCTTTTCCCTAGGGAATTGTTAGAATAAGAAGATATGATACCCTGCTTAACTACAAGGCTATCAGTTTATCAATCTGGTGCAGACCAACTGGTGCCCATCTTATACCTGATTCAGACCTCAAGATCACATTCTGAGTCCATCTAAAGATGCAAATAACAAATTATGTCACCTGGGAGGATAAGAGGGATAGGGGAGGTCATCTTTTCACATACCCTTGGGTCTAGTGTCTCTGGAAAATATGGCAACTCAAAAAGGTAGGTTAAGTTGGCTTTAGGACAACAACAGAAAGTCAGAAAGTAGCAAATTTAAATTATAGCCAGATTAAAAATGCTTTTAAAAGATTGCTACCACCATTAGAAATCAAAAGTGATTCTTTAAAATAATACTGAAATTTCTCACTTTTAGAATGCTAATTACATAACCCACCTTAAAGCTCTACTATCAATAAAAGTATACCAGATTGATGAGTTAATTGGTTTTGATAAAATACTCTTTTACTCATCTCTTTCTTTACATCTTCATTACAAGGAATAATTCAATGGAAAGATCAGGAAGGGATCTCTAGAGCCTTCCAGACTAACTCCCTTATTTTACTGATAAGGAAACAAGCCCAAATAAGTTTAGTGACTCTCAAGGTCACAGAGCCAGGAAAGCACCAGAAACAGGATCCAAATCCAGGTCTCCTGACTAGAGAGTCAGAGTTCTTTTAGCTATAGTATGTTGCCTCTCTGGATACAGTGGAAAATGCAAAGTTATATAAAACCAAACTATATCAATAAAAATATGACTTAAAAATAAGTACACCAAGAAACTGGAAACTGAGTGGATTCCCATCAGTTGGAAAATGGCTGAATAAGCTATGGTATATGAATGTAATGGAATATTATTGTTCTAAGAAATGATGAGCAGGCTGATTTCAGAAAAGCCTAGAAAGACTTACAAGAACTGATGCTGAGTAAAGTAGAACCAAGAAAACATTGTACATAGCAACAAGATTATGTGATAATCAACTGTGATGGACTTGGCTCTTTTTCAACAACGAGGTGACTCACGACAATTCTAATAGATTTGTGATGGGAAAAAATATCCACATGCAGAGAGAGAAGCATAGAGACTGAATGTGGATAAAAGCATAGTATTTTTACATTTTGTTATTGTTTGTTTCCTTTTTTGTTTGTTTGTTTCTTTTGACCTGATTTTTCTCATGCAGCATAATAAATGTGGAAATATATTTAGAAAAACTGCACTTGTTTAACTAATACAGGGATTACTTGCTTTTTAGGGAAGGGAGGGAGAAAAATTTGGAACATAAGGTTTTGCATGGATGAATGTTGAAAACTACTTTTGCATTTATTTTGAAAAGCTATCATTTAAAAAAAAATTAACTATGCCAGAAATAATATATCATAGTGGGAGAAAAGATTTTCAAAGAATATTCTTCCCTTTCCCCCCCACTACTAAGATGCCTCACATTCTGTGCATGGTGCTCCAAACTGTGAGGTATGCCTCCGGGTTTGGGAAAAGGAGGAGGAAGAGGATGGGGGAGAAATGCAAAGCAATGACAAGAATTATCAGATTTTGGCATGTATAATTCTCATAACTCCAAATGGAAGGAAATCCAGCATAAAAATCATTTAGTATAGTATATACTAATGAAGTCCAATCTGAAATGACATAACAGGTGCAAATCTGACATTGTTCACCATCAGTCAGCACAAGCTTACTTCAAAGTAAGTTGCAAAAATGAGTAGCATACTATTTGCTACATTTGAAAGTGAAGTGTAAAATCTCTAATTATTCTTTGTCAGTGAGTCAAAATGTCATAATGTTGTTTATGGTTCTACTATCACTCAATTTGGAAAGCTAGTTGCTTAATCTTGCAGCCTTTAAAAAAGTAAAGTAATTCTTGAGTAACTCAGCAATGATTATAATCATTTGAAACAATAAATCAAATATTAATATAATTATCTGAAACATTTTGCTGTCTCTAATTTTAAACAGTTAAATAATATTCTTTCCTAGTATATAAATGTATAATCTATGGGAAGAGACAAAGCTCCCCGCTTTCTCCCCAAAGGAAGGAATTAAAAAAAACTATTATCCTGGGTAAAAAAATACCAACTCTGAGAGATTGGGGAATTCTTCATAGAGTAGGTAACTGAGTTATTTTTTAAAAGCACAGATAGAACCTTCAATGCAGGGACTATGTCTCAATAAAATTAATTAAAGGTTAATAAATATTAACCTTTTAAAATGTAGATAGCACAGACAAAAAATATTGGCTAAGTATAATTTAATTTATTAATTTAATAGGATAATTTAATTCACTGTTGTTGCAACAAATTATTTAGGGAAATTAAGAATGTAATGGGATATTTCCATACTCTTTGTACACCTTCAATGTGATAAAGATAATCATGTCTACTCATATGTTCCCTGATGCCATAATCATGGGCTGGATAAAATATGGATGGTGATTCTTTCTCTGCTTAATTTTTTTCTTTTGGCAAGGCAATTGGGGTTAAGTGATTTGTCCAGGGTCACACATCTAAGAAGTATTAAACGTCTGAGGTCATATTTGAACTTAGGTTATCCTGACTACAAGGTTGGTGTTCTATCCACTGTGCCATCTAATTGTCCAATGGATGGCAATTCTTATGTATTTTATGTTTTTATTAAATAGAAAAAGCATCAAACTTACCTTTGTGTCACTGCCAGGTGTAGCACTGAGAGCCAATATTCTAAAGTGCTTCGTATATTTAACTAGTTCCCTTACCACCTAGGAAAAATATTTTGAATATATGTAATCAAACAAACATTCATTTAAAAAAAATATTTGTAAATAACTTTAATTTAAATGTAATAATGACAGATAATAGGCTAATGCCTTACAGTAATAATCAAAATCATGTCTAATATCCAAATCCTGTACTTAGCACTTGATTACCTTTTACTTTAAAAGTAAAAAATAAAATATTTTATTTTATTTTTATTCATTTTTCCAAATTATCCCCTCCCTCCCTCCACTCCCTTCCCCCGATGACAGGTAATCCCATACATTTTACATGTGTTACAATATAACCTAGATACAATATATGTGTGTAAATACCAAAAAATAAAATATTTTAAGAAAATGTTTCTATCAAACTTAAAAAAATAATTTTCCCTACCCCATTTCTCACTGTCACATTCATATTTTTCTAGATACTAGCTACTACTATTATTACTATAGTAGTACTACTACTACTACTATTAGTTTTCCAAAGAGCACATTTTTGGAGGATACTTTTGGAATTTTTTTACTTGAGTTTTTAAAGGAAAAAAGTGAACACTAATGTCAGTTTTACCTTTTATATATGAATACTAATTTTTAAAAAATAATAAAAATTAATACTTTATATTTAAATTACTGTCATAGAAGTCAACATGTTATCTATTCTAGAATATCATCAAAGAATTTAAATATAAATCTTATTAAAGTTCTGTTCTTGATACTGAATTTGGGGTGTGGAAGGTAGTGTTAGTGACCCTAGGTTACTGAATGTTGTTATACTTGCAGAACACAAGCTTTGACATATCTTAACAAACTGGTAAAACTAAGTATGGATGAGTCCAGCTATCTGCTCTCTGAGGACCATGCTAACTAAATTAAGAGGTTCATGTTCAGGTTGGCAGAATTGTAATGAATTTTTTAACTATAACTCTAAAATAACATATAGTCAAAAAGGCTGTTACTTTTCAGAAAAAGGAATAGTAACATTGATAAAATCATTGGTCTTTTTAAACATTTAAGTTAAAAAGTAATATATGAAAATATAAGCTTACAAATAAATATACATTCTTTCAAGTTGATATCTGAAGAACCGAGATCAGTTTTTAAGAATGAATGCCCAATTTTGAATATACAATATGATTATTGATAAATATATATATATGTTTCTAAATAAATGGCCTGACTTATCTCAGTAGTTACCTATGCTCATTCACAACTTAAAAATTCCTTGAAAAAAAAAGTACCTAAAAGAACAAAGCAGAAATTAACATACTTATCAAATTTCAAAGGCCCTCAAAACAAATCTTTAGTAGAGATAGTGGGCCTCAAGCAAGGAGCTGAAATGTATAGAAACTGTGAATTTAAAAAGCAAGGTAAATTTGCTTAGTTCTTCCATTGTTTTCTTTTTCTTTTTTTCTCCAAGACCTTTAAAACTCTTGTTTTTTTAATCTCATCAATACTTGAGTCAGTGGTCTCTGAAAAGCTATACCAGAAAGTATGGGAGGCCAGAATCCACAACATAAAATGATTACTTTAAATGCAAATTTTGTTTTAAATGCTAATTTTTAATAATCAGTTCTTAAAAATTTAGTAAACTATTATTTCAAAGTCCAATTCTTTTTTTTATACAGCAAAATAACTGTATGGATATGTATTCATATATTGTATTTAATTTATACTTTAACATATTTAACATGTATTGGTCAACCTGCCATCTGGGGAAGGGGGAGGGAGGGGAAAAATTGGAACAAAAGGTTTTGCAACTGTCAATGCTGAAAAATTACCATGCATATATCTTGGAAATAAAAAGCTATAATTAAAAAAAATTGAGTAAACTGATTTCAAAATTGCTGTTTATGATTTTTTTAAATTACGTTACATAGTTCGGAAAATACAAATTCTGCTTTTATGTCTATTAATCCCCACTACAATATTTTGCTAAAAGCTCTCCCTTCAATATGTCCATCTATCAATTTTATCCTTAATTATTGCCAAGATTATGCCATAGGCAATGGGTAGCCTCAGAAAGTTATTAAATTATGAGAAAAGCATTAAAATTACAGTTTAGGGGGCAGCTAGATGGTGCAGTAGATAGAGCACCAGCCCTGAATTCAGGAGGACCCGAGCTCAAATCTGGTCTCAGACACTTAGCACTTCCTAGCTGTGTGACCCTGGGCAAGTCACTTAATCCCAATAGACTCAGGAAAAATTACAAATTAAAAAAAAAAAAAAATTACAGTCTAAACTTCAAGAGATAATATAGGTTTCAACAATTATTCCTAATTAGGAAACCTATTAGGAATTCTAAGGATTACCATGTGCCAAGCATATGATGTCACAATAATAATCTGCAATGAAGAGAAACTGAGGCACAAAGTTTCCAAGCATAATCATTTATTAGCAAGGCTAGCAGTAGCCAGTAGATGAGATCCAAAGTCCCTTGGTGATCAGGGGAATACCAAACCTTACTCTCACAGAGTATATACGGTAAAGATACATTGAATTGGTAGCTAAAAAAAAGACTGTGAATCTGAACAACAGAGCTGTCAATTGACAAATGCTTTCCAGATTAGTTAGTAATGATTAGGGGCAGCCAGGTGGCGCAGTGGATAGAGCACCAGCTCTGAAGTCAGGAGGACCCAATTTCAAATTTGGTCTCAGACACTTAACATTTCCTAGCTGTGTGACCCTGGGCAAGTCACTTAACCCCATTGCCTCAGCAAAAAAGCAAAAAAAAAAAAAAAAAAAAAAAAAAAAAAAAAAAAAGTTAGTAATGATTATAGTCCCAGAAAAGTTCCCAGAAAAGGGAAGGTAGAAGAAGATGGAGGGGGGGTGGGGGGAAGAATAAGGATAAGACATGGTGACAGGGCAGGGGAAAATACTAATAGAATCATTACCTGGCAATAGGCATAGTTTCCAAGAGCTTTATGAGCTTCATCAATAACTAGACACTTAATTTTAACAGCAGGACAGGCTCCACGAGAAAGGTCATTTATCATAACTTGAGGAGTAAGAAAAAGAACTCTTTTATTATCCCATATTTCCTTCCTGGCGAAAGCTTGAGTAGAACCTGAAAAAATAAGAACAAGTAAGATTCTAAATTGTTACACTTAATAAAGTATGAAAAAAATTGGCCCATTTTTCATAGTGATTTTTTTTCTGTGCTAACTGGCTTTATTGATCTCAAAACTCCACATCAGGGCCTAAACGTTAAAGTAGCCATTATATTAAAGGACAAAAGACCTAATAAGAGTAAGACATGAAAAAGATTCAAAATCACTAAAAGAAATGATAACAAGGGAAAAACCCTAAAAGTTAATTTTCACTTACACATGTAGTGAATGAAAATCTAAACATCTATTGTTGTTTGTCCTTCATTCTCAAAAAGGACCAAGGCATCATTCGATTTTAATGAGGGAGGACTGTGCAAGGTCAAGTGCCTCATTTTCCCCTACCGAATCATCTGGGTGCAGGGACCAGATATAGATCGAGAAGACCAGATATGGGTGAAACAGGAGACCTTGGCTTTATGAATGATCGCTTCTGGGTATCCAAGGCGTCAAAAGGCTAAGAGTTGGGTTTGATTTTTTTTGAGGCAGAAATAAGACACCATTCCCACTCCCTGTCATCATTACCATTTATGCTCCGGTTTGCTATAGACGGATAGCTTTCTTTCTTCTGGCTCTCGTGCCACACTCTTCCCTTTAACTATTGGGTAAACTTGAGCAAATAACTTCATCTCACCGTCTATTTCCCCTCGTGTAAAACTGAGATGCTCCTCCTAGTTTACCGACATCACCACAAGACTGCACTGAGGAGCTAGTGCAACAGTGTAAAAGGTGCTATATATGGTCAGCTATTACTAAGAATCAACGATCTTTCCCGTCCTCTTTACTTTATCCCGCATACATCTTCTTTGGGCATGTTGCCTGTTTACTGTTTCCCAACTTAGGCAAAGCCTGTTTTTTTGCCTTTTTTTTAATATTCCCAGCGCTGGTACAATTCTTGGGGCTTAGTGAGGGCGGGATCAATGCTGACAATAAATACTTGCTGAGTGTACTTAATGCACAAGAAGGCTAGCCTCCCGGAAGGGGTGAGGCTAGGAAAAGCAGCTTTCGGAGGGGAACATTTCTCGGAGGACCCACCCTCCCCATCCTCTCGGAATACCTGTCATCTCAGCCATGTGGCACTGCGGGATGCCCATCACCCGGGAACAGGCTTCGATCTGCTGCGCCACCAAGGGCTTGGTGGGGGCCATGAAGACCACCTTGCCGGAGGGGAACCAGCGGTAGAAATTGTACATGACCACGGCGGCGATGAAGGTTTTCCCCAGCCCGGTGGGCAGGCAGACCAGGGTATTGCAGGACAAGGCCGCCTCCGAGATGCGCAGCTGGTAGTCCCTCACCGGGAAGTTGGTGGGATAAATCCACACCGCCCCGGCCGCAGAGCAGAAGCCGCTGTCCTCCAGGGGCCCCGGCGACGCCGGGCTCGCGCCACTGCCCGCCCGCTGCTCCGCGTCGTACACTGCCACCAGCAGCACTTCATCGTCGTCCTCCAGCCGCTCCGGCTCGGGCTCCGGCTCCGGCTCCTCCACCACCGCCGGGACGCAGGCCCCGAGGCCCTGCGGCCGTCGGGCCCCAGAGCCGTTCCCGGATGAGGAACGAATACAACGTGTGACCCTGGAGCCCCAAGTTTGGAAGAGAGTCCTAGGCCTGCCACTCATGTTGACAAAAAACTACGTGGTTCGCTCGGGCCTCCGCATCCGGACCAAAGGAACCACCGACCACAGTTCCATTGGGAAAACTATGAAATACAGAGGAAGGGGGGAAAAGGCCGGTCCTCAGCACTGCCCGACCACTCAAAAATTCCGCGGCGCAGAGTCCACGATGTGATTGGTCTGCGTTCCAAACCCCGCCTCCGAGCGACGGACGGTAACGAAGGCGCATAAACATGACGCAATAATCTCACGCCCCCGTCCAGTAACTCCGCCCAAGAGGTTCCCACTTACTGTTGGCTTGTCATTTGGAATGTTAAAGCTGTCCGATCTTACGGAGAAGACTCAAGACCTACGGACGGCATTCTCAGTGGTACTAATCACTTGCCTTCTGAATGCATTTTCAATAGGAAGGTTTTCTGAAAAATCGAAGAGTTCTGATAAAAAGAATGAATTCATCTTCTATCCCTACCACTTCAACGGCGCTCACACATACACGTTTTTTTTTTCTTTTTTAAAATTAATTTTATAATTATAACATTTTTTTGACAGTACGTATGCATAGGTAATTTTTTGCAACATTATCCCTTGTACTCCCTTCTGTTCCGAATTTTCCCCCTCCTTCCCTCCAGCCCCTCCCCTAGATGGCAGGCATTCCCATACACATTAAATATCTTATAGTATATCCTAGGTACAATATATATGTGCAGAACCGAATTTTGTTGTTGTTGCTGCAAAGGAAGAATTGGATTCGGAAGGTAAAAATAACCTGGGAAGAAAAACAAAAATGCAAACCGTTTACACTCATTTCCCAGTGTTCCTTCTCTGGGTGTGGCTGATTCTGTCCTTCATTGATCAATTGGAACTGAATTAGCTTTTCTTTTTGTTGAAGATTTCCACTTCCATCAGAATACATCCTCATACAGTATTGTTGTTGAAGTGTATAGTGATCTCCTGCTTCTGCTCATTTCACTCAGCATCAGTTCATGTAAGTCTCTCCAGGCCTCTCTGTATTCATCCTGTTGGTCATTTCCTACAGAACAATAATATTCCATAACCTTCATATACCATAATTTACCCAACCATTCTCCAATTGATGGGCATCCGTTCATTTTCCTGGAAAATCCTTAATGCCTCTCTATTTCCTCCAGAAGGATAGCCTTTATATATCACTTTGATATTTACAAAACACTTTACATTTGTTATTTTTAAATCTCACAACAACCCACTGAGGTAAATATTATTATTATATCCATTTTACAGATAAGGAAACTGATGCTGAGAGAACTTGCCCAGGCTAACAACTAATAAATAAATTTATTCTGTGCTCAGAAACCTGCCTTTAGATCTTTCCTATTTAATGTCATCCCCTTTCTTAAACTCTATACCTGTGACACTGATGAGGCTAGCAACACATTCTATCTCTTGCACTTTCACCTATGAATAATAATAGATAAGTTGATTTCCTAAATTTATGTAGCAAAGTCTCTTTTTAGCAAAAAAAAAAAAAAAAAAAAAAAAAAAAAAAAGTACATCATTCAATCACTTTTTTTTCCCCTTAGACTGGGGTAAGTGACTTGCCCAGGGTCACACAGCTAGGAAGTGTTAAGTGTCTGAGACCAGATTTGGACTCAGGTCCTCCTGAATTCAAGGCTGGTGCTCTATCCACTGCGCCACCTAGCTGCCCACAAAATAATCTATGTAAATAATCTTAGCTTATATTCTATTCAATGAAATTTGTAATCACAAATTTATAATAAAACATTTTGAACATAAAATAAAAATTATGCTTCCCTGATCACCCTTTCCAGTATTGGAATCCTCTTTGCTCCTTACTTAGCAACCACTTGTTTTTGAGATTTACAATATCCAAATTTATCATATCAAATTCTTGTGGTCCTCATGTACTGACTTCCACAAATTTCTTCCTCTTTTCCCAGTAAACATAATTCCTAACTCACAGTCTCCCCAGATTCTGCCCTCATAGTAGGGCACTTCAATATATATTGATGTTCCCTCAAATACCCTAATTTTCCAGTTCCTTAAACTACTCAACTTCCATATTTTGCTTTTCCACTCCACCTCAGTTATACACAAGAAAAGTCTTGATTTTAACATCATCCACAAGAGTTACACTTTTGTATTCCTAAACTCCAAAATTCCTTTATCTGGTCACAATTTTTTATCATTCTATCTCTCCCTATACTTTTTGACTCCTAACCCTATGAGTTTCCCAGATCATCATCTCTGCACTGTGTCCTCCCTTCCCAATCTCTAAGACTTGGTTAAACATTTATTACTCTAACATATTCTTTGAAATCTCTTGTCTCTTGGTCGACCACCTAATTAAACCTTGACTGCAGAAAATAAAAAAAATTCCGGTGCCTGAATCTACTATAAAGTTAGGCTATCTAATCTCAATAGAGCTTTCTCTCAATTAACAGTGAGGTTATCTATTCAGTAGATAGTGGTACCCTAGACAGTAATGAGGAAGTTCAGATTTGATAGGTCTCAATAAGATACAGTGTAACAACTCTAATATAGCTATATCATTGTAGTCCTTTTCAAGAGCAATGGGCAACATTTAGCCAACTAATGAGGAAGTTCAAGATAAAAATCTAACCTCATTTTAAAAACATATTTTTACTTATTTGATTAAATATTTCCCAATTATATATTTAAAAAATTTTAACAGTTTAAAAAATTTTGATTTCCAAATTCTTTCCTCTCTTGCCTTTCCCTCTCCTTGAGAAGGCAAGCCTTTTGATTTTGATTACACACATGGTCACACAAAACATATTTTCATGTCAGCCATGTTGCACAAAAATAAAACCAGACAAAAAAAAAAAACCAATAATTTTTAAAAATTTTAAAATATGAATTTAGAGTTCAACAGTTCTTTCTTTTTAGCCTCATATTTCACCTGATAAAATTTAGGTCACTTTCTAAGAGCTCTGCCTTCTTCTCATGTCATGTATTTCACCCATCTCCCCTCTACCAACTTCCTCTTCTTTCATTCCAAACTCAGAGATGTTCCTTTTCTTGGTCAAGGCCAACCTCCCTATATATACCCTCCATTCCATTTTCTCTTCTCTACTCTGCTAATCAGTAATTCTTACTCTCTCTCTTATCTCCTATCTCCCTTTTCCATTGTTCCTCCCCCTCAGCAAATACTAAAAGTCCTTCATTTTCTAAAGAAATTCAATTAATCCCACCATGCCCATTATGTGTCTTCCCATTATCTTGCCTCTTAGCTATACTCCTTGAAAAAGACACTATTATTGGTACTTCTACTTTATACTGTTTCCTAAATTTTCTTCAAACTGGCCTCCCATTCCATCATTCAACTATAACTACTCTCTCCAAAATTACCAAAGATTCCTAAGATTGCTAAATCTAATGGATTTTTTTCCTCAATCTTTGTCCTTCTTTACCTCTGCAGCATTAAACATTAATGATCACTTCCTTTTGAAAATTCTCTCTTCTCTAGATATGATGTGCTCTGTTGGTTCTTCTCCTTCCTGTCTGACCAATCTTTTTCAAATTCCTTTGCTAAATTTTCAATGGCAGGCCTACTAAATTTGGTTATCCCCCAAGATTGTATCCTGAGCCTTTTCCCATCTCATCAGTTCTCATGGACTTAATTATCAACTCTGAGCCGAAGATAATTCTAAGATCTATATATTCAGCCCTAATCTTGCATCTACAATTGTCTATGGTACATATTGAACTAGATATTTTATAGTCATTTCAGATTCAGTATGTCCAAGAGAATTCATTTTTTTTCCCCAAAATTCCCCATAATCTTTCTGGAATGTAAGTCTGATCATATCACTCTTCTACTTTATTATCAGCTCCCAATTGCCTCCAATATCTAATGTAAAATTATTTAGAATCTAAAGTCTTTCATAACCTGGCCTCTTTCTCCCTTTCTATTCTTATAAATGCCCTCCATGCCCTCTCTGATCTAGACTTATTAGTCTATTTATTATTTCTCACACAAAATATTCCATCTTCTGTCACTATGTCTTTGCATTGGTCAACTGTTCTTCATGCCTGGAATGCTTTCTTTTCTCATCTCTGCCTCTTAAAATTTCTGGCATCTTCTACAGAAAACTTTTCTTACTTGCTCCTTCCCCTGCTGAACCCTCTAAGGTACAACTGATATAAATTGAAAGGAAATTAGAGCTGATTAAGAAGTATGTCATAATGATCTACAAAATTGGGCATACATTTTTGGACATGGCATATATATGGATTTGCAATGGCATTGCAGGAACTGTGCTTTTCCTTTTTTTTTTTTTTTTTTTTTTTTTGGAGGGGGCAAGAAAAATAGAAGGAAGATGGGAGCTAAAGACAGAATTGGGAAAAATAGAAAAAAAAGACATTGAAACAATTTTTGAAATGCACAGATCTAAAGATAATCAATAGGAAACACAGATAAGCAGGACAACTTTTAAAGTAATATGTAAGTTATATTTTTTAAAAATCTATGTAATGAAGATTCCGTTTTCATACATTTTCCCACTTTGTACAGAGAAATATTCTTTTCTTTCTTTTTTTTGTTAAATTCAGAATGCTTTTTAATAAAAGGAAGTTGGGTTTTTTTAATGATTATTTTGCTGGAGCTTCAGATGATATATTGAAAGGGAGGTGATCTGGATACTGAGGAGATATAGATTTGAAATGTGTGGGAATAAGGGAGGTCACACTTGAGAAGTAAGAAGGAGGATTTGCTTTTCCATAGACATGGGTTCAGCATTACTGGGATGGCAAGAGTAAAATGGATCTACAGAGCTATTGTCCTAACTTCATTGTCATATGACTGTGAAATGTCTTAGGAAGATTCTGAATATGAAAGATTAAGGTCCTTTTTTGAACTAAACTGCCAAACATCCCAACTCTACTGCAGAGAGCACAACTCTGGTGGGCTGGCCACACTGTTCGAATATCAAATGTATGCTTGCCAAAAAGACACTTTAATGGAGAAGTCACACGGTGCTCACAAGTTGATCAGAAAAAAGCAATACTAAAACATTTTCAAAATCTCTGTTAAGAACTTTAGAATTGATTGTATGACATGGGAGATACTGGCACAGGATCGCCAAGCATGGTGTGCCCTCATCAGAAGTGCTGTGCTCTTTGAGAAAAGCATAATTGAATTATCTGAAAAGAAGGGGGACTTGCACAAAGTTAGAGAGTTCATAAGAACTATTTGTGTCTAACCTGTGGCAGAGCCTTCTGAGCTCAAATTGGTCTGAACGGTGACAATCACACTCTAACTTGACTCTAACAGTGATGTCATTTTGCTCCTATTTGAGAATGAAGAACAACCAACCAACCAACCACAAGCTAACCAATAGGAGAAGAAGAAAATGCTAACGTTGGAAATGAATCCAACTAAGTAGGTTCTACAGTACTCAAGATTTCAACCTAGTACTCAATTGACCAGTTTGTCTTGTTGTTGTGTCCTAAAAAACCACCAGAGGGCAAGCAAGTGTAGAACAGGGAGCTCCTACTCCCAGTCAGTAGCTGCTGTATCCTGCCCCTCCTCCCCCTCAGGGCCACACCCCACAAGTGAAAACTCTGGAAGTTGTACCCCATAACTGAAATGAAATAACTACTTATCACCACTACATAGAATCCCTAACTTCCTTCAAAATATAGCTCAAATGCCATCTTCAACATAAAACCTTTCTTGATCCCCCTTGCTATTATAATATTAACAAATGTTATGTATTATCTCATGGAACAACATATGCTTTGCAAACTTTAAGGTGCCATATAACTAGTATTATTCTCATTATTATTAGCGTTCTCTTCCTTCTGAAATCATTTCCTTATACTCATATGTGCAAAAATATTTATAGCAGCTCTTTTTGTGGTGGCAAAGAATTGGAAATTGAGGGGGATGCCCATCAAGTGGGGAATGGCTGAATAAAATTATGGTATATGAATGTAATGAAATATTATTATGCTATAAGAATGATGAGCAAGCAGATTTCAGAAAAACTTATATGGACTGATGCTGAGTGAAGTGAGCAGAACCAGGAGAACATTTTAAATTTTTTAATAGTATTCTATTTTCCAAAGTACATGGAAAAAATAGTTTTCAACATTGACCTTGGCAAAATCTTATGTTCCAAATTTTTCTCTCTCTCTCTTTTCACCCTCCTCCTCAAGAAGATAGTGAGCAATCCAATATAGATTAAACATGTACAATTCTTCTAAACATATTCCCATATGCACCATGCTACACAAGAAAAATCAGATCAAAAGGGAAAAAATACATGAAAAAGAAAAACCAAGCAAACAAACAGCTATCAAAAGGTGCAAATACTATGCTTTGATCCACATTTAGTCTCCGAAGTGCTATCTCTGAATATGGCTGGCACTTTCCATCACAAGTCTATTGGAATGGACTTGAATCACCTCATTATTGAAAAGAGCCAAATCCATCACAGTTAATCAATACATAATCTTGTTGCTGTGTATAATATTCCCTTGGTTCTGCTCATTTCATTCAGTATTTCACAGCTCCAACAATGACTACAAACGGTTTTAATTTCTTCATATGAAAATTGTTTGTATCCTTTGATATATGGTATCTTTTAGCAAGATGGCTTATTTCTTTATCTCTTTTTGCACATGTAAGTGCTTTTTTTCTCTTTTATGATCTCTTTGGAATACAGACCCAGTAGAGACACTGCTAAGTTAAAGAATATGCAGTTTTGTAGCCCTTTGGGTATAGATCCAAATAGTTGGATCAATTCACAACACCAACAATGCATTCCAGTTTTCCCACATCATCTCCAACATTTATCATTATCTTTTCCTGTAGTCTTAGTCAATCTGACATTTGTGAAGTAGTACCTCAGAGTTGTCTTAATTTGCAATTTTCTAATCAATAACGATTTAGAACATTTTTATATGACTACAAGTAGTTTTAATTTAATCATCTGAAAATTGTCTATTCAAATCCTTTGACCATTTGTCAGTTGGGGAATTGCTTGTATTCTTATAAATTTGAGTCAGTTCTCTATATTTTATAAATGAGGCTTTTATCAGAAACACTGGCAGTAAAAAATTTGTTTCCCAGTTTTCTACTTACCTCCTAATCTTGGCTACATTGGTTTTGTTGGTGCAAAATCTTTTTAATTTAATGTAATCAAAATTATCCATTTTGAATTTCATAATGTTCTCTAGTTCTTCTTTGGCTATAAATTCCTCCCTTCTCCAAAGAACTGACAAGTAAACTATCATTTGTTTTCCTAGTTTGCTTATAGTGTCACACTTTATGTCTACATCATAAACCCATTTCGACCTTATCTTGGTAAAGAATGTTAGATGTTGGTCAATGCCTACTTTCTGCCATACTATTGCCTACTTTTCCCAGCAATTTTTGTCAAATAGTGAATTATCATCCCAGAAGATCACAAGAACATTGTACACAATAACAGCAATATTGTGTAATGATCAACTATGATAGACTTAGCTCTTCTCAGCAATACAGTGATTCAAGACAGTTCTAATAGACTTGTGATAGAAAATGCCATCCATCCAAAGAAAGAACTATGAAGTCTGAATGCAAATCAAAGCATGCTATTTTCACTTTTGATTTTTTCCTAATGGTTTTTCCTTTTGTTCTGATTCTTCTTTCACAACGTAACTAATAGATATATGTTTAACATGATTGTATGTATTTAATATGATTTTATGATTGGATTGATTACTGTCTTGGGGAAGGGGAAGAGAAAGGAAGGAGAGAAAAAATTTGGAACTCACAATCTTACAAAAATGAATATCGAAAACTATCTTTACATGTGATAGGAGGGGATACTATTAAGTAGAAGGAATAACAAAAAAGTTAGTTTGACTGACCTGTGGAATATGGAGGGGAGAAATGTGTAATCAGGCTGAAAAAGGAGTTTGGGACCAAATTGTGCCAATGTAACACCAAAAGATCAATACATTAAAAAAAATTTTTTTAAAATAAAAGTATGTGTACATGTAATTTAAAAAGAGATACTATTAAGTTTTTTTAAAAAGAAATAATTTCCATATGTTTTGTTTTTATTTACTTGGGATTTAGGTAGTATCTACCTGACTCTCAGTAGAATTAAAATTCCTTGAAAGTAGGTATTTTTATATTTTTTGTTTCTATAAACCCACTATTAGAATGTTTGCCTTTGACAGTAAGCATTTTTGTGGTGGGTTTTTTTTTTCCCCCAGACTGAGTTTGCCTATTTTGCCAAGCTTGGATGTTCACCAGCTGACATCAAAACTTTAACGCACTCTGTTTTCTTTTCTTTTTTTTTTAATTAATTTTATGATTATAACATTTTTTGACAGTACATATGCATAGGTAATTTTTTTTACAACATTATCCCTTGTATTCCTTTCTGTTCTGAATTTTTCCCCTCCTTCCCTCTACCCCCTCCCCTAGATGGCAGGCATTCCCCTACATATTAAATATGTTATAGTATATCCTAGGTACAATATATATGTGCAGAACCGAATTTTGTTGTTGTTGTTGTTGCAAAGGAATTGGATTCGGAAGGTAAAAATAACCTCGGGAGAAAAACAAAAAATGCTAACAGTTTACACTCATTTTCCAGTGTTCCTTTTCTGGGTGTAGCTGATTTTATCCATCATTGAAATTGGAATTGGATTAGCTCTTCTCTATGTTGAAGATATCCACTTCCATCAGAATACATCCTCATACAATATCATTGTTGAAGTGTATAATGATCTCCTAGTTCTGCTCATTTCACTCAGCATCAGTTGATGTAAGTCTCTCCAAACCTCTCTGTATTCCTCCTGTCATATACCATAATTTACCCAACCATTCTTCAATTGATGGGCATCCGTTCATTTTCCAGTTTCTAGCCACTACAAAAAGGGCTGCCACAAACATTTTGGCACATACAGGTCCCTTTCCCTTTTTTAGTATTTCCTTGGGATATAAGCCCAGTAGTAGCGCTGCTGGATCAAAGGATATGCACAGTTTGATAACTTTTTGGGCATAGTTCCAGATTGCTCTCCAGAATGGTTGGATTCTTTCACAACTCCACCAACAATGCATCAGTGTCCCAGTTTTCCCACATCCCCTCCAACATTCATCATTATTTGTTCCTGTCATCTTAGCCAATCTGACTGATGTGTAGTAGTATCTCAGAATTGTCTTAATTTGCATTTCTCTAATCAATAGATTTGGAACACTTTCATGTGAGTGGAAATAGTTTCAATTTCATCATCTGAAAATTGTCTGTTCATATCCTTTGACCATTTATCAATTGGAGAATGGCTTGATTTCTTATAGAGTCAATTCTTTGTATATTTTGGAGATGAGGCCTTTATCAGAACCTTTAACTGTAAAAATGTTTTCCCAGTTTGTTACTTCCCTTCTAATCTTGTTTGCATTAGTTTTGTTTGTACAAAAGGTTCTTAATTTGATGTAATCAAAATTTTCTATTTTGTGATTAATAATGATCTCTAGTTCTCCTTTGGTCACAAATTTCTTCCTCCTCCACAAGTCTGAGAGGTAAACTATCCCATGTTCCTCTAATTTATTTATGATCTCCTCCTTTATGCCTAAATCATGGACCCATTTTTATCTTATCTTAGTATGTGGTGTTAAGTGTGGGTCCATGCCTAGTTTCTGCCATACTAATTTCCAGTTTTCCCAGCAGTTTTTGTCAAATAATGAATTCTTATGCCCTAAATTGAAATCTTTGGGTATGTCAAAAACTAGATTGCTATTTTTAATCACTATCTTGTCCTGTGAACCTAACCTATGCCACTGATCAACTAGTCTATTTCTTAGCCAATACCAAATGGTTTTGGTGACTGCTGCTTTATAATATAGTTCTAGATCAGGTACAGCTAGGCCACCTTCATTTGATTTTTTTTTTTCATTACTTCCCTTGAAATTCTCGACCTTTTGTTCTTCCATATGAATTTTGTTGTTATTTTTTCTAGGTCATTAAAATAGTTTCTTGGGAGTCTGATTGGTATAGCACTAAATAAATAGATTAGTTTAGGGAGTATTGTCATCTTGATTATATTCGCTCAGCCTATCCAAGAGCACTTAATGTCTTTCCAATTATTTAAATCTGACTTTATTTTTGTAGCAAGTTTTTTGTAATTTTGCTCATATAATTCCTGACTTTCCTTTAGTACATATATTCCCAAATATTTTATACTATCGACCGTTATTTTGAATGGAATTTTTCTTTGTATCTCTTACTGTTGGACTGTGTTGGTAATGTATAAAAATGCTGAGGATTTATTTTTTTTTGTTTATTTTTTATTAATTTTTATAATTATAACATTTTCTTTGACAGTACATATGCATAGGTATTTTTTTTTTTTTTTTTTGCAACATTATCCCTTGTACTCCCTTCTGTTCCAAGTTTTTCCCCTCCTTCCCTCCACCCCCTCCCCTAGATGGCAGGCATTCCCATACATATTAAATATGTTATAGTATATCCTAGGTACAATATATATGTGCAGAACCGAATTTTGCTGTTGTTGTTGTTGCAAAGGAAGGATTGTATTCACAAGGTAAAAATAATCTGGGAATAGAGACAAAACAAACAAACAAAAAAAAAAAAACAATGCTCACAGTTTACACTCATTTCCCAGTGTTTCTTTTCTGGATGTAGCTGATTCTGCCCATCATTCATCAACTAGAATTGGATTAGCTCTTCTCTATGTTGAAGATATCCATTTCCATCAGAATACATCCTCATACAGTATCATTGTTGAAGTGTATAATGATCCCCCAGTTCTGCTCGTTTCACTCAGCATCAGTTGATGTAAGTCTCTCCAATGTTCTCTGTATTCCTCCTGTTGGTCATTTCTTACAGAACAATAATATTCCATAACATTCATATACCATAATTTACCCAACCATTCTCTAATTGATGGACATCCATTCATCTTCCAGTTTCTAGCCACTATGAAAAGGGCTGCCACATTTTGGCACATACAGGTCCCTTTCCCTTTTTTAGTATTTCCTTGGGATATAAGCCCAGTAGTAGTACGGCTGGATCAAAGGGTATGCACATTTTGATAACTTTTGGGGCATAATTCCAGATTGCTCTCCAGAGCGTTCTGTATCCTGCAACTTTGCTAAAGTTCTGAATTATTTCTAATAGCTTTTTAGGAGAGTCTTTGGGGTTCTCTAAGTATACCATCATGTCATCTGCAAAGAATAACTTACTATGTTTCAACCTGGAGTAGATCACCCTTCTTTAGGAAGTCTTATTTTCCCTATTTACCCCCAATAGCCCTGCAGGACTCTCCTCACACACACACATACACACTCATTGGTGCCAGGCAGGATCAGCTTTAGTCAGACTCCAGATGAGATGAGAACAAATGACAACTCCAGAGCATAATGGAGCCACAAGTATCACTGCACTCAGCCACTTAACAATATTTGACAAATTGACAAAAGGTTGAAAAATAAATAGCATAACAAAATTTTCTTTTATTACATTAGTAATGATAGCACTTTTTTTTTTTTTTCTTGTCAGATGAATCATCTCTGAACTCACCTTAAGTATGATGGAGACTCAGTACTTCAGGGATCAATGATTCTCTACCCTCTCAATAATTGTACTCTGCAATCCTTCCTAAATTCAGCATAGTACAGTCAAAAGGACATTGAATTCAGAGACCAAGATCCTAGGCTCTAAAACCTGGTACTTAAATTTCTTTAGATGATCTGGTGAAATGGAAAGTTCCAGCAATTTGTAAATGAAGGAGCATCAGGAACAAGCTTAGTGGCAAGAATTCCTGTTTTGGAAAGGATAATCCAAGGAAAGATTGACCAAAACTTGGCTGTTTGATTATACAGTTCCCAGAAAAGGTAAAATGTGAATTTCCTTATTAGCAGTATTGTAAACCTATGTTGTTGTCCTGAATGGGTTTAAATTAGCCTACCAACCCTTACGCATAGGTATAAATTGTTACTGAATTCCCTTTTAATCATTTTGTTAATTGACTTCCCTGGCTCCCTTCAAGCCCCAAGTAAAATATCACCTTTTTTATGAGAAGTTTTCCTTTATCCTTCTTAATTCCAGAGCTTTCTCTGTTAAAATTTCTTATGCATCCTGACTACAGCTTGCTTTGTTCCCATGTTGTTTCCTAGTAGATTGTAAATTTGTGGAGGGCAGAGGCTATCCAGCACTTGGACAATGCCTGGCACATAGTAAGAACTTAATTTTTATTGCATTGTAGTACTTATTTTATTATATTTTATATTATTATAAATGAATTATTTTAAATACATATTTATATTTATTTAATACAATATATTATACTAATAAGTTTTATTTATTTTTAAATTAAATTTATTATCCAATTTATTTTTAAAATTTAATTTATTAATAAATATTTATTTAATATATTATACATTAATAAATATATATTTATAAATTTATAAATTATTTAAAATAAAGATTATTATATTAATCTTCACCTAGCAATTCTCTTTCTGAGCAGTAACAAAATTACCTAACCCCATAACTGACTTATATTGTACGTTGAGAGCCTGTGTTAGTTTGCTGCTTTGGAGGAATCCCTGAATTTACCTGAGTCATAATTAATTAGCAATGTCCCCAAAACTCTAGGAAAAGACATGGAGCCAATGAGTGTGAGCAAAGTGAGTTCCCCCTATCACCAGTGGGAGGCTTCTCTACTGAAAAGGGCTCAGAAACCAACGTGGTAGATAGAGTACAGATTTCGTTCCCAAGCCGCGGTAGGGTCACTTTCTCTAGGCTAGACTCTAGAAACTGAGGCCAAAGGAGAGTGTGATTTGGCCCAAGCACATGAGTTAAGTCACTGCAGTGTAAAAATTAAGCAGTAGGTTGCAAATCACGGGAATTTTTGGTCGATGTTAGTCTGGAACTTGGATTTTTGTTTTTCGTATTTTCTAGGAGTCTCACAAAAGGGTGTGAGGCAGAAAAGGCAGGGGGAAATTCAGGCCAACAAATATGCACAGTTCTTCCCCCGCGATCAAAACTTCACAAACTAGTTCAGCAAAAGCCCGTCTCAGTCTTTTTTTTGAGCATTGTAACTGTTGAATTGAAATAATATTTCAGATATGATTGTGGACTTTTGAATATGGACCGAACATACGCTCCAGCCTAATTTTAAAAGCCGACTTCTATGCAGAGAGAAGCAGCCCCCAAACGAAGAAACACGTTTGGACCCTTCCCCCACACCAAAAAAGGGGAGTCTTCACAGGAGAGTGCTACGTCACTCAAAGCCTGGCCAATCCTACTCAAGGCTCCCACAGGAATCCCGCCTATGACTCGCAGACACTGACCCTTTGGCCCGCCCCTTTCGGCGATGGGACGGGAGTTGGGGGAGGATCTGGTCTAGGTTGCGGCGGGCGGGCTCAGTTGCTTAGAGGCAGTAGGGGGAAGATGGCGGCTGCTGGACCACAGCGGTTGTGGAGTGCGGAGCAGCTGCGCAGCGAGGCGCTCCCCAAGAAGGACATCATCAAGTTTCTTCAGGACAACGGCTCGGATTCGGTACCTCAGGGCAGGAAGGAGACCGGGCTTGGGATAGTTGAGGGGGCAACCATTCTCCCCCTCCAGCCCCCCCATAACATTCTACCTCCCGCCTCGTGTACCTCGCCACGCGCACCCCGTGTCGTGGGTCTAAGGTGGGGGGAGCAGCCCCCTCCATTTACTGGAACTAGAACTTCGTATTTTAATCTTGAGTCCCCGGAAGAAGTCCCGCCTCCCCCGGTTTGAGGGAGGGGGGGACGGGGGAAGATGGGAAAAGAGACCGCCAAGACTATGTTCGAGGGCCGGGTGGAGGAGGCGACCAAGGAGCCCGAGGGGGATTGTGGGATCTAAGCTTCTTTTTCTCCGCTGCTAATGGCATTGAGGCTTGGATCGTACTCTCTCATCGCCTCCACGTTTTATAATTTTTCATTTCTTCAAATCCTGTTGAAACACGTTCCCTGGAAACTCAATTCCCAAAGGGATTGAGTGGGAATGTGCTCTTTGGCGTGGCTAGGGCCGTCTGGCCTGGTGCTCTTTCTCCAAAGGCCAGCAGCTTAAATTGTGGGGTCCTGTAACTAAATGTGGGGGTGGTGAAACTGATTTATTATCAGTAAATGCTTTCATTTGTAAACGTTTAAATTAAAAACGCAGGAGTCTGCACCCCCACCTTCCCCTCAGTAAACATTTCTGGATCGAAAAGGGGTCAGGAACAAAGTTTAAGAAACCCTACTCTAAAGGCACTCTTGGCATCCCCGGGCCAATTCCAAATGTGTAATCTCCGTTATATTCATAAGCATTTGCATAGGAGGGAACTTGGTGGTTTTTAGTTTTGATAATTAGCTCAGTATATTTTGCGATTCTATGTATTTTTCGTGCATTTAAATGCATTCTGAAAAGGGTCTGTCTTTCTCTAGACTGAGGGAAAGGTGCATGACAAAAAAAAGTTAAGCAACTTCCAAATTCAGTCTACCTCAGTTATACTCAGATGCTCTGAATAAAAAAAGAGGACTTTACCCTGAGGTACCTGAATTTTTTTTTTTTAATAACCTTCAGTGCGTATTTAATTTTTTTACATTTAAAAACTTTCTATGGGAAATCCATTGGTTTCACCAGACACCAAAAAGGTTAAATCAGTTCCAGACTCAGTCAACATCAATTACACTCAGATACTTTGCTTGAAATAAGGGTTCTTAACCCTGAACTTTCATTTTTTTATTAAATATTTTGATAACTTTTAGTATGGTGGGATTGCTTTGGCATCCTATGTATTTTATGCATTTAAAAATTTTATTCTGAGGAATTCATTATAGGCTTCCTCGACATGAAAAAGAGTAAGCACTGCTCTTCTGAGGCCAGTTCTAAATTCTCTATTACCATTTTCACTTGTACTCAAGTATTTCACATAAAAGAAAGATAAAAGATTTTGTAGAAATGAAAAAGTGAAAAAAGTTTGAGGCAGATTGTGTGCCAGATTACAAAATGACTTATGAACAAAGGAGGTAGCTATACTGAAGGCCAGTGAAGGAGAATTTTTGGCTACAGAAGGCAAAATGAAAACGGGTCAAGAGCCAAGATAACTAGATTAAAACGGAGAGGAGGTAGTGAATACTAGGAGGAAATGATTTAATTAAATTCTGTGTTTTTCAAGTTCACCAGAATGCACTTTCTTCCACCCTCTCAAATTTTATTTTCAAATAAAGAGAAAGAAAGTTGTTCTATATAAATAGCATGAAAATGACTATATTTTGAGTTCCTTACTCTCTATTAGGTATTTAGTACCTTGAGGAACATTGAGGAATTAAAGATTAGTATGGCACACAGCTGTGAGATGAAAAAAGAGACATTAATTTTTTACCTTCATAAATTTTATTGTAGTACAGTAGTAGATTGTAGGGTATTTCTAGGGTTTTTTATTTTCTCAATAGTGTAAATTATCTATCTAGTGGAATTAGAAATTTTAGTTAATAGTCTTGGATTGTTCATAATAGTCAATATCAAAGCCAGCAATGCTGATAGCATAATTCTTTGCCTTATAATTTTAACAGTAATATTTTTAAAAAATTTATAATGTGGGGCAACTAGGTGGCACAATGGATTGAGCACTGGCCCTGAAGTAAGGAAGATCTGATTTCAAATCCAGCCCCTGGTACTTTCTAGCTGTGTGACCCTAGGCAAATCGCTTAACCTTAATTGCTCCCCCCCCAAAAAAATAAAATAAAATCAATTATAGTGCTACTAGCACTTCCAGTAAACATAATAGAAAAAATTTTAATATCTGTTCTATGTAGTTCATTTCTGGTCCACAAGTATTTATTGAGTGCTTATTCTGCCAAGCATTGAGTTTAAAATCTTTTGGGGGAAGAGGAAACAATATGTATACAGATAACAATACAGAAAATATTTAGAATAAATATTTTAGGGTATTGAAGGAAATACAGAATTGTTTCTTTTAGCACTTTGAAGGAAGCTAGAAATTCCAAGAGATTGAGATGTGGAGGGAGAACGTCTTGTAAAGGCATCCTTTGCTTGGGGAATTATTATAATTTTTAACTTTCCTCCCTTAATAGTTTCTTGCAGAACATAAATTACTAGGAAATATAAAAAATGTAGCCAAGACAGCAAACAAGGATCATTTAGTTACAGCCTACAACCATCTTTTTGAAAGTAAGGTAAGTATCTCCCACAGATATTCAAATGATTACATTTGACATTTTCTTTAAGAATGTGTGTGTGTGTATAAATCAGATTGTTTTCTGTCTTAAGGGAGAAAGGGAAGATAAGGAAGGAAAGGAGAAACAAATTTGGAATAAATTTTTAAAAAAGAATGTTGAAAATTATCTACCTTTATTTGGGAAAAAAAATTGGTATAAATATAAATATGTGCTTTTATGTGCATATGTTCAACTACATTAGAGCTATAATTATTAAATTGTACAAGAGTGTATAATATGTCTGCTGTTTTTCTAAAATATCAAGATATATGATCTGCCAATCTAGGAAAGTTAATTTATATTATGTGGTATTTTGGGAATCTTGATTTTTATTAAGTTTGATCTCTAATAACAAATGAGAATATGGATATGAAAGCACCTTGAAAATCTAGATATGTTGCTAAAGCAGTTTTCTGTGATTTAGTCTTGTGGGAAAAATTTTAGATTGGAGTACACACATTTGAATTCTGGCTTTAATACTAGTTAAATATGTATTTTCATTTCTTTGAGCCTGAGGGTAGGCTGGGATGAGTAACACTTTTAACAAATATATAAATGTGAGCTACTTTTATTACATAAATAACTAGATGCAGATTTGTATTGGTAGACAAAATTTTCTTCATGAAATCTGAAGTTTTGTAACAAAAATGCCTTGGTGAAACCAGAGCTCTTCCTTTTAATGCAAAGATTCTTAATCTTGAATCTGTTTCTTAAAATATTTTAACATAATTGGTTTCCCTTGTACTTGTTAAATATTTTGTTTACATTTAAAATCATTATTCTGAGAAGGAGTCTTTAGGTTTTACTAGACTGTCAGAGAAGTCCATGACATAGAAAAGATTAAAAATCCCCATTTTAATGAGTTTGTTAGTGCAATACATTTAGGTTCTGGTAGCAACAAACATCTCAGAAAGTACTCTTACTCAGCTCTAGCAGGATTTTTTTTTAAGTGAATAATCGAGTAACAGAAACATATCCCTATCCCCTTTAACCCACTCTTCATCCCCAAGAATATACATTTTTTGGAGGGTTGAGATTATTTAATTTTTGTTTTTTTACTACAGCCCATTTTTTTTTTCATGAAAATATTGTTTTGGGTTTAATAAAATAATCTTTAAGGAGCAATTCAAAGATGAATTGACAAAAAGAATGTTATAGTGGAATTTGCAGTTTTATGAGACAGATTAAAATGTATAAGCAGTGTAATTGTAGAACAGCTCTGTTTTTGGTAACATCAAGGATATATCTTTAGAATTATTTTTTGGTTTGTATTTCAAGTGGTTGTTTTGGAAAATTAGCTCATGACTTAATATGGTAAAAACATTAATAACATATTTTATATTCGTTAGGCCAATTATTTTGTTAAACTAAATATTCTTGTCACATTTTTTTCATTTGGCACAGGATGTCTACATTTCCTCAGATGTAGTGTTCATGAAAAGGGTTTGTCCTTGGTATGTTAACATGTAAGGAATTTTTATTACAGCGTTTCAAAGGTACTGAGAGTGTTGCCAAAGTGACAGAGCAGGTGAAAAGTGTAAAACTTGATGAAGAGAAATCCAAAGAAGTCAAACCTGAAGAGACTTTGGATGAGGTCTGTAGAGTGTCATACAATATATCACAACTTTGTTTTTGTTTTTATATGTAAATCTTAATAGTATTATTAATGAAATCTGGAGATCTAATCTTGGATTGCTTTTTGATTTCCAGTCCTAAGCCCAATTTTTTCTAAACTTTAAGGTGGATTTCTAGCCAGAAGATTCTAAATGCAAATTGAAATAGATCTTTGAGAATTCCTTCTTCCTGTACTTGGAAACCTGAACCTTCCCTCACTTAAACTTCTGACACTAAAAATAAATGATTGAGGTATTTAGAACTCCTTCGACTTTTCAGCCTAGGTTGATATCCCATAAAAATTAGTATCTCTCTTGCCCATTTCACATCTTACTCTCTTGTTATTTGATTTTTTACCCATTCAACTGTACATGCTTTTCCCAAGGTCTTTTTAGTTCTCTGACCATTACGTATTTGACATTGTTTAAATATATAACTTGGGGGAAGAGAGAATGTCAAAATGGGGGATATAGTTATGTCTATAGAATATAGACATAAACCGGACGTTTCCTGTTTTTTTGAATATCTGAATTATCATTTTAGTTTTCCTTCCTTTGCATAAATATCTCTGCTTTCCCCTGGGTCCTTTTTTCTCTTTTTATAATCTTATTCATTCCCATGGGTTCAATTATCTATCTCTTTGCCTACAAAGGGACCCCCAAATTTGTTTATTGCTCTTCTAAATGCCAATTCTATATGACCAAAATTTTTTGCTTCATACTTCTACCTTGATATCTCATAGTCATATCAAATACAACATGATTAAATAAAGTTTCTTTTCCCCATGAAATTCTTACTTCATTACATCCAGGACAATACTGTAGTTCAAGTCACTTGCAACCTTAGAGTCTTCTTTGATTCTTCATTCCATCTATTAAAAAAAGGTTTTTTTTTTCCAATTATGAAGTGTTTTTCTTCCTTACTCTATTGGAAAAGAAAAAACCAACTTTGTAATAAACAGTCAAACTTTCTTATTTTCCACATCCAAAAATATTTCTTATATCTTAATCTTAATTCATCACTTTTGTCATATTCACTGCCGATATATTATTACTTGCTAAGTGCTTTTAAGTGTGTGTGTATTTATTTATTTGTCTGGCTACCACTCTAATTCAGGTCTTCATGTACTCTTAGCTGAAATCACTTCTTAATTGATCTTTCCTCCAGCCCATCCTCTACACATCTACACAAATTGATATTCCCTTCCCACCTCTTTGTTGAAGTTTCAGTAGCTTTCTATTGCCTCTGTAATAAAATGCAAAGTCCTTTGAGTACTTAAAACTCTTTGCAATCTACTTTCAATCTTTTTTTTTTAAGTTTCATTAAAGTATTTCCAAATTACATATAAAAAACTAACATTAACATTATTTTTTTAAAATTTATTTCATTATAGCTTTTTATTTACAAAACATATGCATGGGTAATTTTTCAACATTGACCCTTGCAAAACCTGTTCCAAATTTTCCTCTCCTCCCCACCCCCTCTCCTAGATAGCAGGTAGTCCAATACATTAAATATTTAACATTCATTTTTTTTTTTAAATTTTGAGTTCTAAAATTCTCCTTCCTGCTCCCTCAAGGCAAGAAACATTTCCATATTAGCCATTCAACATCCCCCCCCCCCCCCCAGGCTGGGGCTAAGTAACTTGCCCCAGGTCACACAGCTAGGAAGCATTAAGTGTCTGAGATCAGATTTGAACTAGGGTCCTCCTGAATTCAAGGCTGGTGCTCTATCCACTGCACCACCTAGCTGCCCCCTCAATATATTTTTCTAAACTTATATCATCCCCACACGTTATGTTCTAGCCAACCTTACTTATTTGCTATTTTTTAACATGGCATTCCATATTTTGCCTCATGGATTATCTCATATCCCTGAGAATTTTCCCCTTTCATTAAACTTCTTGGGAATCTCCTATCTGAGACTTTTCCTGGTAACCCCACTTATTAATATTCTACCATCACCTTGAATTTTTTCTTTAATCTGTTTTTTAGAAACAAGTCTGTCCATGAAAGGACAGTCTTTTAACTGATTTGATTATAGTGCTTACAACTCTTATGGATTTCAGCCACTGAGTTCCTGTAGTCCCCATAATCTTGACCACTTGGTTATTTTCCTCATGAAAATATTACTTACACAGTCTCTGGGTCTCATAGAGGTAGAAAGGATCCAAAAATAGAGATATTATTTGTAGACTGCAAAAATTCAAATGGGCAATCAAGAGCTTTTATAATAGTAAAATTGTATGTTCTTTTCTTAGTAGATAATCCATTTAAAAAGTAAATTTCAGTCCAAATAAGCAAGATGTTGGGCTAGTTCCTGAGGTTGCAGAGAATTAGAAATAAAATGGTAGCCATGATCACAACTTACTTTGCCATTAAAAATTTGAGCATACTACAACCGGGGTGGGATGAGGAAGGGGGTGATCAGGAAACCCTTTTATGTAGGAAGTAGCAGCTGAAGAGGCAAAGGGGAAAAGAGAAGGTCATGAAGGAAAGAACTGTAACTTATGCGAATTGATGGAAATGGAAGTTGATAGACAACAGCTAATAAGCTGGTAGAGTTAGACTGTAAAATACATGAAATAGGGAATATGTGATAAACATCATAAAGATATATGGCAGTCAGAGTGTAGAGGACTTCTAAGTGAAAGATTTTGTATTTTACTCTAGAAGCCATGGGGCAACTCTGCCTTTTTTTCTTGCATACTAATTTGGCAGCTTTATAGAAGATGAAATTGAAAAGAGAAATGAATGGAAAAGAACAATTATGAGGCTTTTGCCATAGTCCATGTGGGAAATTATGAAATCTCTGAATTAATGGTTTGGACTTCAATTTTAGCCTATAATCCACTGTACCTCACAGACACCCCCCTCCATTCCTTACCTCTCATCTGTTTCTTTCTTCCTAATGCCACAACTGAAATTGAATTTTTTCATTTGGCTTTTAACACAACCTAATGTCTGTATGAACAGTGCTAGCCTTGGTACATAGAATTTAATATGTGCTTGATGATTGATTGTACAAAATGATCTAAAAGCCATTACACCAACTTTTGGAGCACCGCTCATATAGATAGATATATAAGATTGGGTTAAACGCAGAATAGAGAAATTAAAATCTTAGCAGAGGTAATGAGCTATTGGCACTTGAATATAGGGGAGAGATGTGGTCAGACCTTAATGCAGCACAATGAACATTTTAGCAACTATGTATTGGTTTTTTGTATAAGGACAAATGACTTGGAAAGCCTACTTAATAAGCTATTGCAAAAGTGAGGGCCTAAATAAGAGTGGTGGCTGTGCAATTGGAGATAGACTTGAAAGATCTATGTCAATAGAATCAACAGCTGATAGCTGATTGATTAGAAATAAAAAATTTCAAGCCAATTTTTTTTAATACTTTTTTAAACTTCATAGAAAATACTCATTTTTGCTAAAAATCCTATATCTTTACAAACAGCATAAAAAAGGACAGTGCTTTACACCCCAACTTAGCAGAGAACATTTTACATAAAAAAAGCAAATTATGGCATGATTATCTGATGAAAGCTGAGTTTGATAATAGTTAATAGTTTGATTTCTATAGATATTTTAATTGTTTTGAAAAGTGAACCTCTCAGGTTTGCTATAATACTTACAAAGTCAAATCATCTCTGAAAATTCCAAAAATTACTCCAAACATCCAACCTTTAAAAAGGTATTGTTGAGCTAATTTTAATAATTTGTGTTAAAGCTAATCTATATATTCATACAGAAGAAGCCATGACCCTACAAGTATACTAATAATTGGAAATTGTAAATGAATAAAATTAAATTATTTTGAACTGTTAATAAAATTCAGTGATTTTTCACTTTTTTAACATTCAGACTTTAGATTTGATATAAAATGTATATGGTCCTATCCATATATATATATCCTATCCTGGAATATAGTATTCATTAGTAATAGCTAAATTATACTACTTAGAATAATTTAGCAACATTTTTTATTTCTTTTTTATTTCTTTGGTTTTTATGAAGCCAAAATGGGAATTTTAAAAAAGATGACCAATTTTGTATCTCTTTTATTTAGGGTCCACCAAAGTATACAAAATCTATTCTTAAGAAGGGAGATAAAACTAACTTTCCCAAAAAAGGAGATATTGTTCATTGCTGGTACACTGGAACATTACAGGATGGAACTGTTTTTGATACTAACATTCAAACTAGTAAGTCTACATGTAAATGAATTATTTGGTTTTACTTGAAAGACAATGTATTATTTGTGCAGATAAGTTGGGAAAATAAAGTAGCCATTGCCTTTTATTATCCACTTTCAGACATTTCCACAAGAATTTTTTATTTTAGCTTAGCATAGAGTTGAAGATTCTATTTTTCAAGACATGTCACAGGCTATGTTATCCCCATTTACTAGTATTTTTATACTTGACTGAGAAAATACGTGACAAAAGTTACTATGAATTAAAAAACTTTTAATGACTTAGTAATCATAACAGCATCTATATACATTTAAAAAATGATTGATAATACATACATTAATCATGCTGCATTTTTATTGGAAGTTTAGTTTTATAAAAAATGACAATGCTTGGTACATATGTGTATCTGATGATCCTTGTAACAATTTTACTCTTCCTCTTCCCCCTCCCTCATCTGCCCCCCCCCAAAAAAGGGTCCATGGTCCACAAGTTGGGAACCATTAGTTTATTTCACACTACACTGAACTTTTGTATAGTTAAGAAACCTAGATTCTAGTCTAGGCAAATCTTTGTGACTGACCTTGATTCTGTTCCCTCATTTGTAAAATGAGGATAAAAACACCAGTACTTCTGTACAGGCTATTGTGAGGTTTAAATTAGATACATGAAAATGTTTTATAACCATAAAGCACTATAAATAAAAGATGTCTCATTAACAAGTCTCCTTTTTCACTAGCTGATGATAGGCTATTGACAGCACTGTGCCTTCCACACAGTTGATAAGGATAGGTTAATTCAAAATCTGAGTAGAATCCCCTAATTCCCCAGCCTTGAATGATGCAGCATTATAGGGCCTGAAATACTTGGACTAAACGTCATTCAAGCCTAATTGAACAACCAAAAACAAATAAAGCTTCTCAGTGGTAAGCTTGAGTATTTAAAACAATAAAGAATTCTGAGTCATCTGATTTTTTTTGGCTTTTACTTTGTTTTATATTTCCAAAAAGCCTGCATAGTGACATCAGCAAGAACATAATCGGTTAAACTGGCTACTGTTTAAATTTAAAAAAAAAAAAAAAAATCAAGTTTTCAAAAAATAGAACATATATCTGAAAATTGTTTTCCAGGTGCAAAGAAGAAAAAGAATGCTAAACCTCTAAGTTTTAAAGTGGGAGTGGGCAAAGTTATCAGAGGAGTAAGTAATCAACATATACTTGAATTTCTATTCCATATAAGACATTGTCAGTTCTTATCAAAGATAAGATTTATCTTGCACTTAACAGCCTTTACCGTATAAGTTTGTAATCAATTCTTTTCTTTATTTAGTAAAGCATTGAGATTGTTTAAAAATTAGAAATAAAAAATTCTAGTTTTTATTTAAATTATGTATAACTTACTAAATGACAGATTTGGATTTTGCTTGCTATTGGGTAATTTTTGTTAAGTTTTAAATACCTGAATAATTTGGGGACGATTCCCCATATACATAGTATCTTCCAAATTATTTTGGTCATCTAATACCTATTAATAACCCTTTCTACTTTAACATTTTACGTAGCTTAGTGATAACACAGTTCTGGAATTTAAATTAAAACTCAAATGTCTCTTCCAGGTTTTGACTAAGAAATGAGGGGGGTTGGACTTGATAACCTCTAAGTTCCTTTACTATTACAATTCTATAGTGCTTGTAGGAACAAGAAAAGAATCAAGTAATGTTTTGTCACTTTGATGCATAGGGACAGGTCTCTGTTATCTGAAACTTTCTGCAGTTTTTTCACCTGTTTCTTACCCTTCAAATACAGGCTCAATAAAGAGAAACTTAAGTGACCAGGTTTCATTACAGTATACCATCTTACACTAAGTGAGGCATAAGGCAACTTTCAAGTTCTGTTCAGTCAGATCTTATTTTCCATCCTAGCAGTTAGCTAGCAATATGGAAACTTAAGTACAGAATTATACATTAAAACCAAATAATACAGTAGAAATCCCAGAACTCAGGTGTTTTATGTTTTAGCAAAAAAAAAAAATAAAATTATAAAAAACATTTGGGATTGTTTCATTCATTATATTTTGATCTCTATCCTAGGGTGAGTGCTTAATGCTTGACTGTTCACTAGAGACCAGAATGAATTTGTAACTAGACAACTTACCCCACTTATATTTCTGCTGCTTTTTAAGGCCTCCTCCCCTTCCCCCCCCCCCCGGGAAATTTTTGCTCAATTTGAGATTATCCACTGTTTGAGATAGCTATATTATAGGTTAAATAAGTTGAGGACAATTGATTCTGGGTGCTTGCATACCACAAAATCATGATTTGCTGCCTCAGAAACAGCTTTAAGAATCAGAATGGGAAATGAGGCAGGGAAGGATCTCATATTTTATAAAGTTAAAAGATTCTTATTTGGAATTCCTGTTTTGTCATGTTTTTTTACTTTTAGTGGGATGAAGCACTCTTAACAATGAGTAAAGGAGAAAAGGCTCGCCTGGAAATTGAACCCGAATGGGCTTATGGCAAGAAAGGACAGCCTGATGCAAAGTATCCTTTTTTTCTTTGAAGAGAGGAAAAATCTAGTTGGTGAAGTTATTCATTCATAGCTTCTGACTTTATCTCTCTAGTAAATACCTACTTCTTGAAGCAAGTGTTTTGCTTACTAGGAAATTGTCACATATCACCTAATCCACTGAAGCAACTAACTCAGGTTACCTTTTATAAAGCTTAAAGTGCTTTTTTCCTTTTACTCATTTGGAGTAGAAAAGGGAAAAAGACAGGTAGAGCTTACCTGGAATATGGAAGAAAATGACTAGTTACTAGCATGTAGTGCATGTATTCCAGAGGCCTTTTCTTGTGGTTAAAAACTTCCTGAAGATAGCTTTTAGTTTGCCCCAACATTTCTTTTTAAGTTTGAAATGTCAGGTAATATCTATATTGTGATATCTGAAAAATATTTTCAGAATAGTCCATAGCAAGTACCTTTATTGGTTTATAGATCACTTTTTGTGGAGGGAAGGGAGAAGAGAATGGCTTTGGAGTATTGTGATTAAAGTAATTGTCTGATTTAGCACTTATTTACCTTGACTTCTCAAACAGAATTCCACCAAATGCAAAACTCAATTTTGAAGTGGAATTAGTGGACATTGATTGAAGTGATAAATGTTTTATCAACCAAACCACATAACTTCAGGAGCTACTTCTACAAACCTGTGGCCTTGTTTATACTTGAAGAACTGATCTTATTCTTGGGGGTGGGGGAAGCATTATTCATTTTGAGAATAAACCCCTCAAACTGACTGTATATTATTGAGGCTATGTAAAAGGCTGGTTGGGATTCAGTTTTCTATTATTTAATAGTCATGTCGTAAATAGAAAATCCTGAATACAAATATATTAACACAAGTAATTGGATGACTCATTGAATTTTCTGGGGTTGCATTAATAAGTTCCTTCAAGTGTGCACTTTAAATATTTTTATTAAGTGCTTTTCCCACTAGTAATTCAACAGTTATCTGTGATAATTTGACTAAACCTAATAAAGGTTTTTAACACCTTTATTAGTTATAACACAAAATAGCAGGTATGTTTAAACCTAAACTATGAAATCTGCCTATTTTCAGTAAAGGAATAAACCTTACTGATGATCCCTATGTTAGCTATTATACGTAATGAAATCTTTTAGCAACTGTACCAGATGAGGTTACATAACCCCCAACTTGTTGCTAAACTCTTGACTTCTTTCCACATCACTGTATCTGTCATATCACTAATGGGCACAGTTTTTCTTGCTGGTTGTAAATAATATATATACACATTGAAAGATTTTGAGTGCTCAGAAGTCAGTGGCTGAAGAGTTGAGGATCTAGGTTTAAGTCCCCCTCTGAATGTGAGCAAGGCAAACCCCTCTTTACAGGTTTACTTGGATACCTGTATACAATCAAGATTATGCAAGGAGCAGAGTTTTTTGGCATTTAAAAGAAAAATGAATAAATATCAAAAGTCTCACCCACCTAGTAGCCTGTTTTAATTGGCACAAGTTTAAATTTCTAGAATATGGTTTTAAAAAATTCATAAGCAATTGTTATAGAAGTCCTTGTTTTATTACGAAAACGATCAGTTTGATCAAAAAAGTCTGCTCACAAGTTATACATAAACATTCTACATACAAAAGTCTTTGTGAAGCAGCATATTTTTAATGAATTTCACTTTTAAAGGGATGCAAATATTTTGACATTTTATCACTTATGAATATCCATTTAAGGATTAGTTCCTTATATTTCTATAAGTAGATGCAATGTCACAACAAGGACAAATTGGAACATGACCTGGACACCGCCTTTTTTAGGTTCAAAATTTGAAATAATTTTTGATAGATGAGGTGAAGACATGTTAAATAATCAGCCCTTACATATATTCAGAATTACTTGCTCAATTGACATAACTGTCAGTTTTTTTTTTCTCCTTAAGGCTATTAGACGACTTGGTTTCAAATATGTTTAAGAGAATTCTAGACCGCTTAATGCAAAAATTAAAAAAAAAAAAAAAAAATTTCCTCAAAGTAATAAACAAACAGTATGTTATTTGCTATTCAGTGAAATATCATCCCAATGTTACATATGAACAGGGAAGACAAGTTTATCAAATGTTACCAAATTATGTTTTGTTCATACCCCTCATTTAAAAAAAAAGTTTTGTTTCTTCCCCCCCCCCCCAGACAATAGCAATTACGAAATATTAAAATGCTTTTTTTCATCAGGTTGGAGGGGGGGGATAATATTGTCCATAATTCCAGGGATTCTGGTAATTGTACTGTAAAGAAAAAAACAAAAAAACAAATTAGCAGTTTAGAATTAGAATCTGAAAATTCATCAAAATTAGGTAATTTTTAAAGAAAGGAAGAACTTTCACTTTCACAGATCTGAGGCACATAGAAAACTCCCAGTACAGCAGTACTGGAATCAGATATTTTGACTCCTAATTCAAAAATGATCTTAACAATTAGCTGTGGCTCTAAAAGCCTGAAACATTTAGCAAAGAAAGTTTGGAATCAGGAACAGGGTTTTTAAGTGTCTGGTTCCTACAGTGACTCATGAGCAAATCCTAGGTCTCCCATCAACTCTTTAGGACATTTATAGATGGCCTGCAATCTGCATTATTTCCAATATGTGCTAGACACTGTATTATCTACACTATACCAATATCCTCTTACTACAAAAAATATTAAATAATGCTTCCCCCTCCCCTGGAAGTTTACAATACATAGGTTATTGATACATTGCCATGTGTAAAAAGTCAGTGGCAAAGATTAAAAAGCCCCAAATCTGAATGTTTTATACTTACTTGATACCAGGCACTATAATTATATGCAGCTTGGTTAGCTTGGATATCTCCATCAATTATCTGAGTAGATGCTAAAGCTGCATCTTCTGTGTGTACTTTTTTTTCATCTGGTTCTTCTGCACTATTTAAGACAAACAAAAATACTTATTAGTATTTCAAAATTCTGGTCAGCAAGACCATGTAATTCTGTTTCCATTAAGCACACCCAAATATTTCACCATAAGAGTCTTTTTTGCTTTCACTGAAAAACTGGTTTGTCTATGTAGACTTTGTCTTTTAAATTTTTTTTCTGTGATCAGAAAAAGAATTAACCTCTGAACCAAAAAGAGAATGTGGGATAATTTATATGAGAACCGACATTCCCAATTTATGCATATTCAAGACCATAGATTTAAAGTTAGAAGATATTTTTAAATGCTGTCATTTAAGAGATAAGAAAACAGAAACAGAAGTTGAATTGCCTGGTAAAATATCAAAAGCAAGATTTGAATCTAGGTCTGAGTCCAAAGTCAGTGGTTTCTGGGTTAGACATAATCTTTAGACGCGTCAAAGTATTTCAAGCTAATCTACTTTAATGAACTATCTTAATCTTATAGATGGTAACATACCCATTTTCAGCTTTCCTTTTTAAAGAATCTTGTTCTTTTAAAAGTATCTGATGTTCATCATAAGCATCCAGAAGCCTGAATAGAAAAAAGTGCATTAAGGTTTGTTCCATTCCATATTTTAAACTTTTTAAGTTTTATCATATATCATTTTATAATGATAACAAATAATTATTTTTTCAAGAAAATATACTATTTCAAAAATGAGTTTTTCAAGGTAAAAAAAAACCCCAAGTTAAACGAAAACCAAAGTTTTCAACTTTAATTGACTCATTAACATCATCTTTCTTTGAACTTTTATGGACTCCTTTACATTTCAAGTAAATGTTACCAAACTTGATATTTTCTATGAAAGGATTTTCATAAAACAAAATTCCATGGAATTTATTAAGATGGATTAAATAAAACAATGCCCAGCTTAATCTTGCATTATAATCTTATTTGTAACAAGATTTCTGACAAAATCTACAAATTCAATCCATTTAATGAGAGAAATCCTACTTTAAATTTTAAAAATTATTTCCATGATTAAAACTATTTTTAAAAAATCAATATTTGTGCTTAAAAAAATTCAAAATCATGACTAGTCATAAGAGACTATACTTTTAATGCATAGCCAAGAAACATTTTACCCAAGTCATATTTTTAAAACTATACAATTTTTGCATAAATACAAGCTGGACAATGATGTGTATTACTTTCATTTCCTCAAATGGCTGGTATACATTCACCTAAAATAATCAGTAAATATAGCCCTGAGGAATTATGGGTATTGAATTCAGAAAAGGCACCAGTTTAGATTTTTTTTTTTCTAGCAAAGCAAAAACTGGCAGATCCTATCATGTTGAAGAAGCTTTTAATTATGCCTTTGGTTCCAGATTTTTGTCAATTTTCTGAAGATCAGAAAAGATATTTAGGCAACCATATTATCATGAATTGTTTGGTCAAAATACCACATTTATGAGGCCCTCTTTTATTCATTTTCTACCTGTGTAAGCTTCAACAGGGTACTATGGGTCTCAATATCTTCATCTGTAAAATGTGAGGATTGAATTAGTGCGAAATGGTTGAGAAAAGGAAAGACTTTAAAAATCAACGTTTTTAAGACCATCTATACATATTAGCTACTAGTAGACTAAGAAATCATTATTCAAAAATCTTAAAGTCCTGACTCAGGCCAGATTTTTATCCACCATATAATAAGCTTTGTCTCTTATTTCCAGGATGCAGTAAATTTTGGCCCATATGTTCCAATTATCTTCATAGTGATATTTTCAAAACCTCATTATTACTGAAATTAGACAGCCAATTTTGCCCATCGAAATGTTATTTTTTGTTGCCTTTGGACCCATGAAAAAACATCTCTGACAAAGCCTTTTATTTGCCTCCATGAGAAAAATCTGAATCATTCTTAAATTACATTCCAAGTTCCTTGTCTTATTTCTTTTATAGTGTAAGTGTTTGGGGAGAGAGGCATTCCCTATCTTCAGGTCAAACTTTTATTTTTTCTTACTCAACAGATCTGTGATCGGAATTTAGAAATTTCCAACCTAGAATGCAGCACATCAATTCCTGTAATGTCAAAAGTGCTGTACATGTTCATATCCTCTTAAGTTGACCAAAGGAGGAGCATTTAGTTTCTATATATTCCAGCTTTTTAAACTGTGATTCATGATCCCATATGGAATCTTGTAACCGAAAATAGGAATTGCAAAATTATGATTTATTATCAGTTGTTTTATTTACACACACACATAAATTTTTCAGGTGAAAAGGGGTTGTGGGTCGAAAAAAATTCAAGAAAATGTTCTATATTGAATTCTTCCTCACTTTCTTCTAACATTCTGAGAGCCTCTCTGTCATTTCTCGCCTTTACCACAAGACCAATCTATCTTTTTGTCATTTAGTTACCCAAGGATATGTTTTACACCTTTCTTCAAAATTCCTCACTACTCACACCATTTGGATGATTGGTAACTCATTTTCTTTCTTTCTTTCTTTTTTTTTTTTTTTTTGATGAGTGTTGTATTTCATGTCTTGATACCAAATCCCAACACTATTAAAGTGCTGGTCTTTTTTTTTTTTTTTTTTTTTTTAAATAAAGACCCTTAGTTTTCAAGGAAAATCTGGGTTTATGAAAAGAGCATTATGATTTCCCAAATTCAACACATCAACATAGCAGCCTGCTCTCCTCACATTCAGTTCTATCCATCTGAACTATCACACACCACACTGGTGAGTAAACTCCATAGGGTTGTACAAATAAATGCCTTTTGTAATCTGGGCAGTAGACATTTTTCATCCACTTAATCTTTTACCTTGGGCATGGTCTGCTTGATGTCCAAGGCTGGACAATCTCACCATCCTCACAGAATCCCTATGGTGCAAAGCAATTTTGGCAAATCTACATTTTGTATCTCTCTTATGCTTTGCCTGGTGTTATAAGAACTTTATTTCAGAGTTATTTCTGTTCGATCTTTCAAGAAAGTGAACACTGTAGACATATTCGTAAGATAACTGTTGTGAAGAGCCTTCCTGATGGTTGGTTTTTCTTTAAATCCATCAATGACAACAGTGATTGTGCAGTTTTGTATTCTCTGAGTTTACTTATTAATTGGTAAAGATGTGAGTCTGCTATTTTCCATTAATATCCTCACCAAACAAGCATGCCCTTATTCATATAAAAGTCTAAGGAGCATTCTGGGAGAGAGATATAGGTTTATTCTCTTAATTGCCTTTTTTCAGTAGCATTAAAGGCTGTGATTATCTTTTCTCCATGCCTTTGTAATGTTTTCAAACTTATGTATTCTGTGAAATCTTCACAAATTGATTAAAGTACAATATCAGTTGTACACTTATTTTTGATATTGTATTACTAGTAAATAATATTAAATTATTTCAACTGTATGTCGCTCTCATTTTCCTTTATTTGAAAAAATTAAATCCAAATACATTTCTGATTACAGAGTAAACTCAGTGATACTGCTACATCCAAAACAAATTAGGTTTTTTTCTGTTTCAAAATATATCCTATTGTGGTCTTTACGAGTATTAGTTGGTATTCATCATTTCCAGCACCTATCAAAAAAAAAAAATTTTTTTTTTGGGGGGGGGGGGGAGAAATTGTATTAAAGGTAAAACTTCTATAATTTATAAGCTTTATTCTTTTTCAACCCTTCTTCCTGAACTATTATTTTTTCATATATTTCTTCCACTTTTCTACTGAAATCAAGTATGAAGAATGGTATATGTTGAATTAATACGAGTCTTTTCAAGTTTTTTAAAGATTTTCTTTAATTTTTGACTCACAACTAATATTGATGCATAATCAATGTTGAGAATAGTATTAAATTTATAGAATATTCAAGTAATAAGGATTAGGGACTGTACCTCTGATTTCAGTGGTATAGGGAATTCTTTTTGTATTGCTGCAAGTCAAGCCAATCCCTATAACTTAAAGAACTGGCTAATAGCTTTATTATACTGATGTAGTAAAACATGCATTTCTTGTACACCACACCTATGTATCTATTTAGAACTTACACCAGACACTAAGCATACTATGAACTTTAAATAAGTATTTTAATCTTCAAGAAGCTAATACTCTATCAGAGGGGAGAGTATATTTGTAACATAAAAATATTTATCAAGGTGATTTGGTGAAACAAACACAAAGCTGGGCAAAGGAATCAAGAGGGATTTTATGTAGAATGTAACATTAGTGTAATTCTGAAAGGGCAAGGCATTTCGATATGCAGAGATGAAAAAGAAGCACATTTCATGAATAGAAATCAGCTGATGTGCATAAGATATGGACACAGATGATGGAGGTCCTTAACTAGAATAATAGCCATGTGAAGAGAGAAAACTAATGGGGATCCAAGAGTAAATAGACAATGGCTAATTTAATAAATATACTTAGGCTAAGAGAGTGAAGAGTTAAGAGTGACACTGAAGACCAGAAGGATAGTGATGTCCTTGAAAGAAATAATTATGAAAGAAAAAGGGAATAATGGGGAGAGGGACGATAGTAAGATATTTTATACATGCTAAATTTGATATGTCTACAAACCATCCAGTTTAATATGCCTCATACATAGCTAGCTAGCTGGTGATATGGGAACTTGAATTTAAAAAACTGATTTAGGAACTAAAGAGGTCACAAAGAGTGAAGGTGAGGCCAAGAGAGATCATTTGAGACAGAAAGGTAAAGGGTATATAATATGGATGATGGTACTAACAAATGGAAAATGATATGGATTAGAATGGAAGGGAACATGCTGGAAAGAACATTATTTTTCTGGGATACTACATGGTAGCAAAAGTAAATAAGAATTGGACTATGTAATGAGTGTCCCAAAAGTGTTTATTGTTGTTTTAAGGTATTTATGTTGTATTTAAGCTAAAATGGCACTAAAACTCCTGTACTACTACTAATCTCTTCTAGCTCTAAATCTATGGATTTCTTTCTAGGATAAAGTATGGTGGAAGCTTGAACCCCCTCCATATTGGCAATGGACCAGTGAAAGAAGTTCTCACACTGATCACTTCCAAGGACATATGAAAGCATTAAAAAAAAAAAAAAAAAAAAAAAAAAATCAATTAAACATTTATTGAGCTTCTATTCTAGGTGCTAAGTGCAAAGAAACAAAAACAAAGTAAAAATTAAAGACTTTTAAGCTAATTTCCATGAGCAAGTTGAAGATTTTTATCAGGGAAATAGTTTCTACTTAAGTAAAAGGATGAAACCATCAGTTTTAAAGCAAGGATAAACTTCACTAAGTTTAAATAAGACCTAATGGGACAGCTAGATGGTGTAGTGGATAGAGCACCAGTCCTGGAATCAGGAGGACCTGAATTCAAGAAGGCATCAACACTTACTAGCTATTTGACCCTGGTCAAGTCTCTTAACCCCCAATTGCCTAGTCAAAAAATCAAACCCATCACATTTTTTAAAATCTAGCTTTATCAGAAAATTTGATATATGCTAATATACATATTATTTTAAGTATTCCTTTAAAATGCAAATTTTGAAATGAATATTAATAAAACAAGCTTCCCCCCAAACTAATTAAAATTTTTACTGATTTTCTTTTTTTAAGGAACCTTCACAAACATCAGGAAACATAACGAACATTTTTATGTACAAAGAACAGAAACAAAAGATTATACAAAACCATGAATCTGCTACAGATGTTTTTTCTTTTAAAAATAATATTAAATATGACTACCAAAATTGCTTCTGTCCCCTGAATGTCCTTCTGATCAATTTCATTATTAAAGTCAATGCCATTTTTTTTGGATACAATTTGTCATTTCACTGGTATAGCTAATTTCTTCCAAAATAATTTCCTCTACCAATGAAAATCTATAACATTGTAATGCAGAGGGGAGACTAAGAGTTAAGTAACTTGCTTCAGGGTTATTCCTCCCTATCAGATCCACAGTTCTTGAATCCATGGAAATTCTCCATCTACTTGTAAAGATTTCATTTCATTTTGTTAACTGAAACTTTATTTTCAAAACATATGCAAGGACAATTTTTCAACATTGACCCTTGCAAAACCTTGCACTTCTCCCTCCTCTTCCTCCACTCTCTCCCCTAGATGGCAAGTAATCCAACATATGTTAAATATGGTTAAAAATATATGTAAATCCAATAAAGGCATATATATATTTATACAATTATCATACTGCACAAGAAAAATCAGATCAAAAAGAAAAAAAAAAGAAAGAAAATAAAAATAAAATTCAAGCAAACAATAACAAAAGAAGTAAAAATGCTATGCTGTGATCCACACTCAGTTCTCACAGTTCTCTCTCTGGGTATAGATGGCTCTTATAAGATTTCATCTTAAAAGTGGAAAAGTTCTTCCTTCAAAATACCCTAAGATTTTTTTATTCCCAAGTTCAGGACAGTTCTAATCACTAATTACTCTATTACTAGAAAAGCCTAAAAAAATAATCTTCTGACTATAACATTCCCTATTAGGTAGGCTACCAGATTAAACTATCATTCTGCTACAAATTTCAAATGGTTTCCCAATGTCTTAAAAAACTCTTAAATCTGATTTTTAAGACCTCACAATAAGTCAATGTGGACACATAACCAACTGTACCCTCCACTTAAGTAACAAAAAACAAAAACAAAAAACCCCACAAAAATGCTTCACTCAAACTAGGCTTTCCTTAATGATCACAATTTTAAACAAATTGATTCCTACCTCTATTAGAGAAGAACCTTCTTCCTTTTCCCTAAGCACCTTCAAAATAAATTCATGTTGCTTTCCCTTAACCTTCATTTTGGTTCTTAAATGTCAAAGAAAATGTGTTAAAACTCCCTGTTTCATGTGTGCACGTACTTAACTTTGGAGCAATTCCTTATACTTTATTGTCCCCCCCCCCCCCCCCCTCTCATGGTCTAAGAGTACCAAACAGGAAAGAGACATTTATTATTTGAGTTTAGTCATCATTTAAAAAAAAGCCATTCTCATAAAAAATTCCATTTAAAAAAGTCAAACAAATAATACGTAGCCACTAGTAACATTCCATTCTAATTCCCAGGGGGAGATGATGAAAACTACCATAGCAATCTATGAAGGTTCCTAAAAGCTCTAAAAGATCTAATACAGCCAAATGAAGTATTATACTAGTCTTTTCATTAATGTAATTTCATACATAATTAAATGATGATCTCTTTTTCCTCGGTCGTTGGAAGACTTTATCAAGAGAATTGACTTGGGAAATTGGGGATTCAGAACTTTATATATAAAATCTTCATCTTTAAGATTACTTTTTAAAAAAGAGGTACAAGGTATAAAAAATAAGAAAAAAGAAGTAACACAGGAAAAAAGTGACACACTTTCCCTTAGTTAAAAACATCCAGTAGGATCTACTTTTCATTTGAATTTTTAAGGGCACAATAAATTTTTAAAAAGAAATCAGAAATAAAATTATCATTATTCCTTGACTTTTAATATGGAGGGGTTTTTTAATGCTTAATTTAGAAGGAAAAACATTCAAAATTATATAGATGTTTAAAGTGTTCTTAGAAGTCAATGTTCATTCATTTTTCAAATAATGGCAGATATGTCTTACTTGTTCACATCAGAACCAAAATCTTCTAGAAATTCCACTTTTCGTTGAGAAAATGTAATTCTCATCTTAATAGGCAATGAACCATGTATAGCTTTGTCAAAACAGGTGAGGATATTGTCTTCATTTTGTTTGAGGTCTCCACTATATTCCATTTCAAGTAAATTAAGGTACAATTTTGTGTTCTCCTATAGAAAAATAAAAACCAAATACATTACCTGTCTAAAATATAGACATAGAAGGACAGAACTTAATACCATTCAATAATTAGATTGGTAATATTTTACATATATACATTATAACAAAATCTATGTAAATAACGTTTAAAGTCAGGGAATAGGTAGAGTTCAAGAATACCTACATACACAGAAAATTAAGAACACGCAAAGTAATATGCAGAGTAGACTAGTCACAAAAATGAGATTTGGAAAAGGCCTGTAGGTAATATGAAATCAAACTTTAAATGTGAGGGAATAAATTTCTATTTTCTCCTTAAGGCAATTATAAAGGAGCCATGGAGGTTTACCAAGTAGCAGTTGAAATAGTTAAGAGATAACGGAGGTAGAACAATGAGGAAGCTACCGCAATAGAATGACATGATGGCATCCTGGACCGAAGCAGGAAAAACAAGTTCCCATTCTCCAGAAATATATTCAAAATTATACAGTGTAATAAAAATTGTTCTATGCGGAAAAATATAAACTTTAGCATACAATTATGCCAAGTATGAGTTTATATAAACATACACAGTGTTCTCAAAAATTGCCTTTTGCTTTTAAAACAATAAATTATTTTGGCTGCCAAATTACTTAAACATGGGTAAACATTTGAAGTTCCATCTCTGCCTACACTTTTATTTTTTCCGTAATTGGTTCCTCCATTCATGATTTGAATATCAACATATGACAAAAGTTAATTTACATAAGTGGCTTATGTGTACTTTAATATTAACCAGATCCCTAATTTTGCTGGTATAAGAAAATAACAGGTGAATAAATTCCCCCTATCTCTCTAAAGACTGCCATTTGCCCCAAAAGTGGAAGTCTAAAGAAATGCCCATAGGTTAAGTAAACAAAAGGTCACAGAGCAAGGATGACTAAGGTAGGAGTCCAAGCCAGGACTCCTTAACTCAACATCAGCTTTTTAAAAAACAAGAATGGCAACATCAGCTTAGAGGGACTGGTGTCTCCATGTAGTAATATGATATATTACGTACAGACCACAACCTGTCATCATTGTTGCCAGTATGGTCAAATATTTGCTTATTAGCCTATCTCAAAATCTGAAATATGTAGAAACACATACTTTGTCTCTCTCAATGGCTTCCAAGAGTACTTTTCTGGATTTTGAAAGGTTCTTCTGTATCTTGAAAAGATGTCGGGCTAATTTTATAGCATAAAATGAGGATTCATTATTTGATTTGGCATTCTTTACAGCATCTTGAAGCAAGTGCTCAGCTTCTTCCATATTTCCATGCCGTCGCTCTAAACTTACTCTTCTCAAGCGAACCATTGCCAGTCCTAAAACACATTCTTCAAATGTTCTTAGAATGCTTCTTGCTTCATTAATATTACCTAGAAATATCAATATACAATATTTTTAAAAAGTCTTTTTCCACAGCATTCCCCCATCCTTTTGATTTGACAATGGAATTTTTACTTTAAATTATAAATATAATTTCAACTGATGTTGCAAATTCTTACCCTGCTGTTCTTCAAAAGCAGCCCATAGCATGTGAACCATGGGTTTCTTTGGAAGATGGATCGTGCAAGCCCTGCTGTAGACATGTCTCACTCCTTCGATACTATGGTTTTCCATGTACTTGGCATACTACACACAGAAACAGAGTAAACACTGAATAATTTATGATTGAGTAGGCCATTAAATACATTTCAGAACAATAAAATTCTATTTTTAAACCCATTCAGCACCTTTATTGAACCACTAGACTAGTTTCTGTAAGGAAGGACGAAGAGAGGCAACGAGGTTGGCATATGCAGCAGTCAAATCTGGTTGCAAGCAGACCATCTCCTAATGCAACAGATATAGTTACATGAACAACATTCGACAGAGGTACAAAAAAGGTTAGTCACTAGATCAATGTTTGTAATCTATTAAAATTCATTAGCATGTAATATTCTCACCTTAATCCAAAAGTCCTCATAGAGGGCACATGATATGACACATCTTTCAAAGAGAACCACAACACGTTCATGAGTTCCATTTTCAATTTCAAATTCTAAGTATTCCTTCCAATTTTTCAGTTGTGCTTTTTCCAATGGTTTCACATGGAAATAAGGTCTTTTAATCTGAAATTTAAAAAAATAGTATAGCAGTGCAAACATGCCAATACTGTTTACACAGAAATGTCAAATGTGAATTTGATAATATAAATTAAATACTGGTTTATTGTCTAAATTTTTTGATTTAATATCCCCTGTACTTGGTATAATGCCTATGAGGCACATGAATACATTCTAAACTACCTATTTAAAATATGCAGCTATACCATCATATAATATGAACTCGTTAACAAGGAACACTAATACTACTTGATTCATTATTCTGAGAATTCTAATAAAATCTTGATTGACTATGGTATCTACTGGAATTAAAATAGATTACTTTAATGAAATTTATATTTAGAATAGATCAGGATAATTCTTATCCTAATTAAGATAGTAGGTATGTAGTTTTTATTTCCTAGGTAAGACAGGCATAAAAATAATACAGAAAGTCAAGTTTCAAAACATATGAACTTCAAAAAAAAGAACTTACACCTTCTTCAAAGGTCCATCTTTTGCTAACCTCATGCTCATTATAATTAAACATTTCTTGATGAATCTCAATGATTCTATGTCTCATGTTTTCTATTTCAGTGATTAGCTTAGAGAGAAAAAAAAAAAAAAAAGGAAAGGGAGAGTTAAAAAAAAATGACAATTGCATATAAATAGACTTAAATTTATACCAGCTTGCTTGATCTCAGAATTATAAAGTTCTACAACACTACTTGTTCCACAGACAGAATATCAATGTGAAAATTCATCCCATATGGGATTTTCAGAAAAATACTATTTTTTTTGCATTTCTGAAAGTTCCTAGGTTGTATATTATTATCAAGAAATTCTTTTGTTATCTTTACATTCAAACCTAACAGTTGCAACTGAGGAATTAGTATTTTCCTTCAAGAGAAGTTAAAGACTTGCTATTTTAATAACTTCATTTTCAAAATTAGAATTGATTGGTAAACGGATAGGTTATAATTCAACAAATCACATCTACAATGAAGAATGTGCAAAGAGTTTATCATATACTAAGGGAAGAATTTTGACGTGACTTTTAAAATTACCTTTGCTGGGTCAGTTATATCTTCAATTCCAGATGGTAAATCATCACCAGGAGGGCCATCATCACCACTGTGTCCATTTACAGAAGCCAGTTCTCTTCGTAGCTGAATAAATTGCTCACTAGTTAAAAGATCTCTAGGCAAGTTATTCTGTACATGTTCTTTAAACCTAGAAGATTCAATAGTATCTATTAAACATTTCAAAGACCCTACCTATCTTACTCTTTTAGAATTAAGATGTGCTGACTTTTTAATGTCTCAGAATTCTAAAAACAAGAAAGTCTGATTGAACATAAATATATTCAAGGAAATTATTACAAAAACAGAAAAACCTAGTAACCAAGAGATAAAAACATAAAAGTATAAATTAGCACTAACAAAATTACACAGTATGGCCAAAACGATATAAATCACATATAAATTTGATTTCACTTTTGTTGTATACTTTTAAAAAACAGATGGACCCTTATCTCACAAAAATTGAATTTCTTTAGAAAAGTTGAAGTTAATTTTAGATTTTTTAATAATTCTTAAAAGTATTTATCTATTTACTAAATTCAGAAGTGAAAAGATTCCCTGGGGAAAGCCAACTAGAATATTTTTGTTTTATGCCCTCCACAAATTAAAAATCAAGATAAAAACATGGAGAAAATTGATTCATATTAGAAAACAAATGAATAATCAAATAATTTCTACATATAAATGTTTAGTTGTTCAATCACTTTTCATTCATATCTGACTTCTCATGATCCCCTTTGGAGTTTTCTTGGTAATTATTAGAGTGGTTTCTCATTTCCTTCTACAGCTAATTTTAAAGATGAGAAAATTGAGGTAAACATGGAAGTAACTTGGCCAGGATTACCCAAGGTCAGATCTGACTTCAGGAATGAGTCTTTTTGATTCCAGACCCAGCACTCTATCCACTGTCCTATCCAGCTACCCATAGAAATGCTCTATGCAAGCTAAATGTAACACACATGTCTATGTGCATAGGGATATGTATACTGTTGACATTTGGTTATCTGCCTAAAATAACATTTTATTTTATGTACAGATTTCCATTTAAAAAGCATAACTTATTTGATATTTGCCATGAAGAATCTTGTTTTAGTAAATATAATATCAGTCTCTAATTTCCTTACTTATGCTGACAAATATCTCACAATGTTTTTATGACATCAGAAATATAATTCTTCTGAATAAAAGTGTCATATTATGAGTAAATTTAGCAAAAGAGATAAAAGCCTCCTAACTACTTGCCTCTTCATTTACCAGTCACAATATATTTTTTAGCCAGGGGAGGAGACCCAAAGAAGAGAGAAAGAGACTATGTATAGACACAAATCCATACCTATATAAATACTGTAAAAAGACAAATACCAGCACCAAAAAAGAGAAAAATTTGGATAGCTTCTTCATATAGAACTTAACAGTAACATATCCAGATTATGGTTTTTTATTTGAAAAATGAAAAAAGATTTTGCAATCAATCAATTCAATTATTATCTTGAAAGTGCTTCTGACCAGCTTTAAAAAGTTAACTATTAATTATAGAATTTTAAAAAGTTGTTTCAAAGTCCTATTAATGATTAAGTAGTAGAGCCAAGATCCAGGGTCTTCCGATTCAAAATCCAATAATATTTCTACTACAATACACTGTGAAAATACTATTCAAGACTGTTACTAATTATTTTAAAATATTTAAAAATACTTTATTTTTCTACTTACCTCTGGAAATGGTGACTATAGAGCTGTGTTGGAATACCAAGAATACGATCATATATAGTTGTAACTTCTCTCAGATTTCCCTGTTCATTTTCCCAGTTTATGTACATTTCCCATAATCTATCAGATCGGAAATCTGTTCCTGCAGCTAAAACAGCATGCTCGAAAGTTCTGAAAAATTAAATCATTTCTAAATTTATCTGTAATAAAACCATTTTATAATTATTTCACAATCTTATAAATTAATCCTGATGCTAAGATTTACTTTAAATCTTATGTAATTAAAGAAATGTTAAAACTCCATGAGGGAAGTAATACAATATAATAATTATCCCTCAGATAAATAAAACTGCACAAAAATGAGACTACACATTTAATTCCAAAGGAAACTTAAGTTGCAAGCTGAAATGTGAAATAAACAAATGGAATAATCTTAAATGTAATGTTCTTATTTCTTATTTACCTTATTTACTTGCTATTTATTATATTATATATTATAATATTATTTATTTATTATATTATTTACTTTATTTATCTTTGCATTTAGCACAAAGCATTGCACAATAGGTACTTAATAAATGTTTGTTGAATGGAGAAACATAACTGCATAGGGAATTCTCTAAAGCACATTACCAAAGATACACAAAGTGACTGAAAAAATGATAAGAAAAGCATAACTAAAATTATCTCAGAATGAGCTAAGACCTACAAAAAGTCTTAACATGTATAACTCAATTCAGCAAAGATAATGGTGGTCTTTGCTTCTTTGATATGTGTGGATACTCTACTTTTGCAAGTAATAGTTTAAAATTTCTTTGGACTGTTGGTTTATTATTAACTTAAATCTCTGATCTTTTTTATCTGAGTAGCTATCAAGCCAAGTTTCATTTGTTTTATGCAGCTTTCTTTTTAAGACAGCTAGATGTTACTGTAGATAATGAGCATAAAGTTGCAATCAGTAATATCTAGTTTAAACTCTGGGTGACCTTTAGCAAATCCCTGAAATTTTGTTTGCCTCAGTTTTCTTATTTTAAAACAAGGATAATAGCATACAGCTTTCTAGTTGTGAGGATAAAACTAAAAGACATTTTAAAAACATTTTGCAAACCTCAAAGTGCTATATACATACCAACTCTAATAATAATTATTATATTAACCCAAACATCTACCCCTGTTAAATCCATCTTGTTGGTTTTAGTTCATTCTAGACTTAGATAATTTTGGGTAATTTTACATTGAACATCAAGTTCAGCTTTGTATTAGCCTCATTACAAATGTCTTCATACAAATATTTGACAAATATGCTGATCATGATAGGACACTTTGAAACCCTTTTGACTCTTATTTCTAAATCATCAAATGTTACTGGGCTTCTGTACTGTAATTTTAAAATGTTGGACTAGATAGGTTTCTAAAAATCCTTTCCAACTTTCTCTGTAATGTTATGATCATATAAATACAGAACTTCATGATTTGACATTAGAAACCTGCTTCTAAATCGCTATCTGCTAATCAAGACTTTGGATATGATTATTTAGCCAATTGCATTTTTTGTTTCCTTGTATGCTAACTGGAATGATATCATTTAAGTGATTGTTTAAATCATTCGAAAAGCATTAAGCTCCTCCAAGGTGCCAGACACTATATTAGGTACTGAAAATGTAAATATAATGAATTGTATACCCCTCCTTTAAAGGTGTTTGCATTCTAACAAGAGAGACAAAAAAGTACGCAGGTATATATCTTGCTAAAAATTATTATATTTCTTTTACATTGTCCTAACCTATTCAATGAATCCATTATAAAATGAAATTACATCAGATTGTTGTGACTTTCAATACTGGTTCTTAGTGGCCTGCTTTCTATTCCAGATCACAAACTATCTCTTCAGAAATATTTCTAGAATTTCTCCAAAAAAATATTTTGTATGGACTGACATCTAACTCAATTATCCATAGTTTTTCAGTATAATACTCCTTTCTCAAATCTGATATACTGAGGGAACATTTGTAAATAAGTGAGTCTAAAAAAAACAAAACAAAACAAAATCCAAATTGTTAAGCCCATCCTGTTTCATTTTCTCAAAGCTTATTGATAGTGAGCACAATAGCATAATCTTGGACTGCTGTAATCTAATTCATTGATCTTAATTACTTGCATTTAGGGTCTTTTTTGGGGGGGAGGGGGAATGGACTTTGAGTATAATTTCTTTTCTTTATATGATACTCATGTTAACTCTTTCAGTTTTTACCATCAGAATAATTTTCTAGAATTTGCTATCATAACGTAGATGTCCTCATGCTGTGGATCCAAGCTAACAGTAAAACATTTTAAACAGTTATTAACAAAAGTAGAAGATTTACACATCAAAGATGCAAAGATCACTATTATCTTTACTGAATTGAATTATAGATTTTATTTTAACATTTTCTGTGAAAAAAATTAGAAAGATTCAATAGAAGAGAAATTACAGAATGATAGAAACTAGCTCATCTGTAGAAGAACATTTGAGGGAAATGGGGAAGCTAAATGGAAAACTGTTTTAAAAGGTTTATCTTCAGATAAAGTCTGATGCAGATCTGAGAATACCTTTTTATTTTCTTTTTTTGATCTGTTTTCTTTTACAACATGGCTAATACATAGATAGGTTTTACATGACTGCACATTTATAAACTGCATCAAGTTTGCCTTCTCAAGGTAGGAGGGAGGGAAGGGAAAGAATTTGGAACTCAAATTTTTTTTAAAAAGAATGCTAAAAAAAGAAAAGACAGAAGGGCAACTAGGTGGCGCAAAAGATAGAGCACCAGCCCTGAAGTCAGGGGGAACCGAGTTCAAATTTGACCTCAGACACCTAACTCTTCCTAGTTGTGTGACCCTGGAAAAGAAAAGGTACAGATTTTCTAGTTCATGAGGACAAATGAAGGGCAAAAATATTAAGTTAAGATTTTTGACTCATCATAAGGAATAGTTATCCCAAAATGAAAGAAGTCATCATAATGAGGAAGTGATGCAAATTGCTCTAGACTAGAATATTTCTGAAATCCTTTTCAATCTGAGATAATATCAATCATGAATAAGCAAAGAATTTTTTAACCACTGTGGGTGAGAATATACTGTGTATGGGAACTCTTATCTTTACTCATCTACATATTCTTTTTCCAATCACATAGCTAATCAGTTTCAGAAATGGGTTAGAAATTGAGGTATTCCTCATTCCAAGTCCATCATGGCACACTGCTTGCCTATGGCTTTATCATTACATACTCAAATATATACATCTATTATCTCATTGATTCAGGAGTTCCTTGCAATAACTCAAGACAGAAACACATTATATTTAAATCTGTAGATCCATACAGACATCTATCTACAGATAGGTATATTTAATAAAATAAATTCTATCAAAGGTTAGACTGATATACATATATACACATATACTTGCAAATATAACAACTGCATTCAAAAAGTTAATCAAAATAAATTAATCGCCACACTAAGGCCAAAAGAATCCCAATAAATACTTTAGTCATCATGCATATGACTTTATGACAGATGGAGAAATACAAATAATGAGATCAAGACAAAACAATTTTGCAAAATCTTTACTAAGAGGGACAGAAAATTATGGGCAGTGTCATCTATTAAAGCAGAGAGAAGCAATTGAGAGTAAAACCACTTTAAAAAAATTTAACATGGTAAGTCACCCCAAGGATATTTATAGAACAAATAAAACATAAATAGAACAAATAACAGGAAAAACAGAAAGAAATCCATGCTTAAGGCAACCCAATTATGAGGACCTTGATATATTTAAATTAAAAGTATCTAAAGGAGCCAAAGATGCCCAAGGCATGGAGAAAATTATCTGACAATAATGCTGGAAAAAAGTAAGCAAAATAACGGTTACTGATCTAGACTCTGCTCTCTATTTATACAAAATATTCCTGAGACTTTATATGAATTGAAGGCATCCTCGATGAGAGTATTAGTAGAGGATAACATACTCAAATTTTTACCAATTCGTAAGTAATGAAGAGAATGCAAGACTACACATAGTCACTATGATTCTCTTGTTTAATTATAAAAAAAAAATGTTTTTAAAAGGACATTTTGGAAGGACAAAAATACTATATCACAGGATTCTTCACATCAAGGTTCTCCCATGGCTACGTCCACATTGTTCACGCTTCCTTGAAAAGACTTAACAGAAATAATCCTATTCAATAACCTTACCATAACATCAGATAAGACATAAGATATAGGCTCTGCCCCTTAAGAGAAGTATAAGGCCCAAAGTTCATGTTGAACCGGGATTCTTTGTGTATGGTAGACATCAAGCTGATCCTATCCAAGGTAAAGATTAAGTGGATGAAGAATGTCTATTGCCCAGATCCCAAAAAATATTTTTTTGTACAACCTATAGGGCTCACGTAGTACTGTGTGTGTCTGGGACAGACAATGCAGAAGCACAGAACTGAACGTGAGGAGAACAAGCTGCTATGTTGCTCTGCTGCCTTTGGGAAATTACAAAGCTCTTTTCATAAACCCAAGCTAAATGAAAAGTACGTGCCCCTGTTCATAGGTTTTTAAAAAACTGTTTTGCAAACCTTAAAAATGATAAGCGAATTCATAGAAATGTGGGAATCTGTGTGGCCCATCTAGTAGAATCAAGAAAAAGATTTAATATAGTAACTACAATAATTGTAAATAAAAACAATGAAAAGATTTAAGAACTTTCATCCAGGCAACAATTATGATTTCAGAAGTATTAACAAAACACAGTTCACCTCTCTCAGTAGAAAGGTCATGAATCAAGTAAGAATGAGATATTCTTCAGTTTGTGAATTTGTCTGATAACATATGCATAAATGGAAGATTTCTGGTTGGTATGGGCTGGGAGGATGGAGGCTTAAAAATACATAGCACACTAGTGGGATTTTTTTTTTTTTTTTTTAAAGAATATCAATAAAACATTTTAAAAATACTTAAGAGGAAAGTGGAGCCAAGATGGCAGGATGAAGGTAGAGACAACCAATTCTCCCTCAGATCCCTCCAAATACCTTTAAATGCTGACTTTAAACAAATTTTAGCATTTTGGAACCCATAAAAAGATGGAGTTGATTGAATAATTTTTCTTTTAGAGGTGGTCTGAAAAGTCATCAATAAGTCTGTTGCTTTGAAGTGGGTCTGGAGTACAATCTTTGCATAGGCCAGGTCAGTACAGTCCAGGCCTCAGGGAATCAGAAAGTAGCAGCAATCTCCAGATCTCTCAGCCCACAAAAGCCAAGGACAACTCAACTAGAAGGGTTTGGCACTAGGGTGGGAGGAAAAGCTCAGCCCAGGATTAGGGTTTGGGAGCCACTGAATCAACAGGTATGGCAGCAGCAACCTCTGGAGATCTCAGCCCATAGACAAGGGGTTTCAGACAGCTGATCAGAGGGAGATTGCAGGGGACCTCTTTATTGGCACTGTCAGGACTCTGTTCTTTGGGGAAGAGGAGCTCAGAAAGATCACAAAACTCCTGAAGCTTAGGAAATTACACCATCCACCAAGAAAGAGTCCTACTTTAACAAAGAGTTAAAAGCAAGTAACAGGCTGGAGAAATGAATAAGAAAAATAAAAAAATTCTGATCACCAGAAAGTTACTATAGTGACAAGGAAAATAAAAAATACACATTCAGAAGATAATCAAGTCAAAGCTCCTACATCCAAAGCCTCCAAGAAAAATAAGAATTAGTCTTAGGCTAAGGACGAGCTCAATAGGCATTCTGAAAATCAAGAGAGATTGGGAAATGAGAGTGATGCAAAATACAAAAAGCAAAATTGGCCAAACAGGAAAGAAGGTACAAAAACTCAATAAGAAAAATAATTCCTTAAAAATCAGAATTGAACAAATGGAAGTTAGTGACTTTATAAGAAATAAATACAATAAAACAAACAAGAAAGAAAAAGAAAAGAAAGAAAAGAAAGAAAAGAAAAGAAAAGAAAAGAAAAGAAAAGAAAAGAAAAGAAAAGAAAAGAAAAGAAAAGAAAAGAAAAGAAAAGAAAAGAAAAGAAAAGAAAAGAAAAGAAAAGAAAAGAAAAAAGGAAAAGAAAAGAAAAGAAAAAAGGAAAAGAAAAAAGGAAAAGAAAAAAGGAAAAGAAAAGAAAAGAAAAAGAAAAGAAAGAAAAGAAAGAAAAGAAAGAAAAGGAAAGAAAAGAAAAGAAAGGAAAGGAAAGAAAGAAAAGAAAGGAAAGAAAGGAAAGAAAGAAAAGAAAGAAAAGAAAAGAAAAATAGAAAAAAAAAAAAAAAAAAAAAAAAAAACATTCAACTGACCTGGAAAATAGATCTAGGAGGGATAATTTTAAAATTATTCGTCTACGTAAAAGCCATGATCAAAAAAAAAAAAAAAAAAAGAGCCTAGACATCATCTTTCAAGACATTATCAAGGAAAATTATTCTATTATTCTAGCATCATCAATCACCTTCTGAAGATTCCAAGATGAAAACTCCCAGGAAGATTATAACCAAATTCCAGAATTCTCAGGTCTGGAAGAAAATATTGTAAACATCCAGAAAGAAACAATTCAAATACAATGGAGCCACAGTCAATATAACAGATTTAGCAGTTACCACATAAAAGGATCAGAAGGAATAGAATGATATTTTGAAGAGCAATGGAGCTAGGATTACAACCAAGAATCACCTACTCAGAAAAACTGAATCTAAGCCTTCAGAGCAAAAAGGCAGATAATCAATGAAATAGAGGATTTTCAAATATTCTTGATAAAAAGACCAGAGTTGAATGAAAATTTGATTTTCAAATAAAAATCAGGCATATACAGAAAGTATAGGAGTATACCTCCTATACCTCAGCATAAGGAGGTAATTAAGAAACTGAAATCATAAGGGTTTTAACAAAGTTTATGCGTTTACATTTTGACCCAGGAAGATGCTATTAGTAATGCCTTAGAATTTCCTCATCATTATGGCATTTAGAAGAGATAATATCTGAAAAATAAAACAGAAATATACTGAAAGAAAGGGAAAGGCAGAGATTGAATGGTATAAATTATCTGCCAAAAAAAGAGGCAATAAAAAGCTTTTGCAATGGAGGATAGGAGGGAAATTGGCTCGAAGAAGAAATAACATACACACTCAATAAGGATATAGAAATCTATCTTAGCTTGCAGGAAAGTAGAAAGAGAATGGGATATGGGAAGGGGAGAGAATGATAGAAGAAAGGGGACACATTGGGGAAGGAGACTGTTCAAAAGAAAAAAAGGGGGCCAACACAATTAGAAATAGCAATTATGAAAGGGATTTGGAAGGAAGTTTCTCTGATGAAGGCCTCATTTCTCAAAAATATAGGGAACTAAATGAAATTTATAAAAATTAAGTCATCTCCCAATTTATATATAATCTATGGGTTATAAAATCATGTAAATCCTATGACCTAAAAATATGACTACTAGGCATGAATCCCAAAAAGAGACTTTAAAAGAAGAACCTAAAAGGAGAAAAGAGAATATTTATAGCAGCTCTTTTCTTAGGGTAAGGAATTGGAAATTGAGAAGATATCAACAAAATAGGAAATGGCTGAATAAACTGTGGTATGGGATTATGCAGGAATACAATTTTGTATAAAATGATGGGCAGAGGGCTACAGAAAAATCTGGAAAATTTTCCATGAACTCAAAGTGAAATGTACTATACATGTATATAGTAATAGTAAGATTGTGGGATGATCAGCTACGAATGACTTTGCTATTCTCATCAATTCCAAGACTACTCTAAAAGATTTATGAAAAATGCTGTCCGTGCCCAAAGAACTAATTATGTCTAAATGTAGAGTGAAGCATACTTTAAAAAAAAAAAAAAAATTTTCTTTGTGGGGTAGGGTAGGGACAGGTTTCTTTTCTTTTGCAACATGACTTTTATGGAAATGTTTTGCACAATTTCACAGGGGATCTTCTCAATAGGGTTTGAGGAGGAGAGGAAAGAATTTGAAACTCAAAAATATTAAAAACAAATGTAAAAAAAATTGCTCTACACTTAACTGGGGCAAATAAAATATATTTATATATTTTTGAAAATACATAGGAGATATGAGATTTGGAAGAGGTCAAAAACACGAATAGTTCTGCTATTGTATATATACACATAAAAATAAACTTCCTGCATATATTATATTGAAATTGTATTTTTGTTAAGTTCATAAGAAGAGGGTGGGGCAGAAAAGCAGCCAGGACAAAATCACCACCAAATGCCTCTCCCAAAACACTATTTCAGGAAAGTCCCAGCAAAGATACATTTTACTTTCTCCTCTCTGGGACCATTAAGTCGAGAGTCCCCCTTACAAAAACTATAAGATCAAAACCAGTAACCTTATTTTTAACTTAACAACACTAGGATCCTTTCCCTTTTCCCAGTTCTAGACCAACCAATCACCTTGAAGCAAATTCTTATATTGTTGTGGGATGAAGTATGTTGAATATTTACTGACCATTCCCATTTAAGTTTCTGAACTTAAGTATCTATTAGAATAATGTAACTTTTGTGAGAACAGGGAACTTCTTTTTCTATCTGTATTCCCAATGCATGCAATTTAATAAATGCCCTTTAAACATTCATTCAATTGTACATGTTTTAACATATATTAGATCACTAGCTGTCTAGGTGAGGGGATGGGAGAGAGGAGGGAGAAAAATATGGAACACAAAATCATGCAAGGATGAATGTTGAAATTTATCTTTGTATATATTTTGAAAATAAAAGGTTATTAAAAAAAAACACAAAAAATAAAAATTTTGCATCCTATTGAAAAAAAATTCAATTATACAATAATATTGCAGTTATTTTATTTTATTTTTTTAAAGGAGAACAAATTAGGTAGCTACTATCAAAAACTGAGTTAGAGGTAAGAAAATAATTTGGGAATCGTCAATAGGCAGTTTTCAGATGAAGAAATCAAAGCTATCTATAGTCCCAGGAAAAATGCTCTAATCACTATTGTTTACAGAAATTAAAATTAAAACAAATGAGTTATTACTTATTATCTATCAGATTGGCCAACAACAACAACAAAATTTAACTGTTGGAGAGGATATGGAAAAATTTGGATACTAATGCCCTATTTCTTGGTAGGGTTGTTAACTGATCAACCATTCTCAAAAGTAATTTTGACCATAAAAGTGTATACCCTTTGATCCAGTAATTCCATTACTAGGCCTATATCCCAAAGAGATATAAAAGAGAAAAGGACCCACATATATAAAAATATTTATAGCAGTTCTTGTAATGGCCAAGAATGTGAGGTGATGATCATCACCTGGAAAGTGGCCCAATTTGTGGTAACAATGTCATGTTGTGGTGCAAGAAATGACAAGCAGAATGACTTCAGAAAAACCTGAAAAGACTTACATGAACTGATTGATGCTAAGTGAAGGGAGTAGTAGATTATTGTACACAATAATACTGTATTGTAATAATGATCAATTATGAATACCTTAGCTCCTCCCAGCAATAAAATGAACCATGACAATTCCGAAGCGCTAATAAGCTAATCATGGGAAAAGTTATCCACATCCAAAGAAAGAATTAGAGTCTGAATACAGATCAAAGCATACTAGCTTAGTTTTTGTTTTCCTTCTCAGGTTTTTTTGCTTTCTTTCTATATCTGATTTTTCTTGTGCAGCAAGATAACTGTATAAATATGTATACATATATTGTATTTAACATATACTTTAACATATTTAACATGTATTGGACTACCTGCCATATAGGGGAGGGGGTGGGGAGAAAGGTTGGAACAGAAGGTTTTGCAACATTTGTTAATGTTGAAAAATTACTCATACATATATTTTGTAAATATTTTTTTAAAAAAAGAAGAAAATAAGCATACTAGCTTCACTTTCTTCAGCTTTTTTATAAGTTTTTTCCCCTGTCAGTCTGTTTCTTCTTTTATAATATCTCCTAAAAAAACACTCAGAAATATATCCAAAACCCAGAGCTTCCAGATCAAAGAACTAATGGAAATGGTCAAAAAAAAAACAAAAAACACAAAACAACCAAGGAATGACAGTGTTACAGTCAAAATTTAAAAAAAAAAAAGAAATCTTGGAATAAATCATACCAAAAAGCAGAAGAAAGGATATAATTACCAAGAATAACTTATCTTGCAAAACTGAGGATAATGTGAAAGGGTTATAAAAATAAAGGGGTGAGATGACAACCCCAAGGGAAATTCGCAACCATTTCTGATTAAAAGATCTTTCAAATACAAGCATGGGAAACAAGGAAAAACTGGAAAGGTAAATGCAGTTGCACAACTACAAAGGTGTAAGTGATGATACAGTAACTGCATTCCAATTAAGGAAAGAAAAAAACTGGCTCTTCAGATTAGGATCACAGAGAAAATAAAGACAAAGGCATGGTTCTGCTTTATTTTGTATGTTTTAAAAGAGGAAAGAAAATGGAAGGAAAGAGGAATATACTAAGTCAGAAATGGGGAGAGGGATTTATTTCTCTTAATTTTCCTAGACAAGAAGACTATAAAAACATAAGCGCAAAAAGAAGTTTAGCATTTAACAAACCTTATTTTCATTTGAAAAAGGCAAAGGAGGGGCGGAGCCAAGATGGCGGAGAAGAAACACACGACTCAGTGAACGTCCTCACTCCCTCACAACCAATTAGATAAATTAAGTCTCAAAATTAGCTCAGGACTGATAGATACCACAAGGACTGGAAGCACGACTTACCAGCTGAAGAGAATCTGGAGTTTCAACAGGAAAGGTCAGTTCTCAGGGGAGGAATAAGAAAGACCAGCACAGACGGTGGGGTAGGGGCACACTGCGCCCATTGCGCTGGGAGGGGCTCTGGGATCAGAGAAGCCACTGAGGTAAAGGAATCTGGCGCAGGCTGTTAGCTCTTCTCTGCTAATTATTTAGCAGTTCAGAAGAGAAAGCCAAAATATTTTAAAACTCAGATTAGATTTCCCCCCCCCCCACCCTGGGGGTGACTCGGCAGACTCCGCACCAGGGGGTGTGGCCTCAGCTACCTCCTGAGAATAGTTAAGAGACTGACAAGTGGGCGGATACGGCCCAAGGCAACACACACTGCCTAGCTTAGCTGGAGGGAGTGGAACTCAGCTCCAGGAAGTCCCAGAGAAGCGGAACCTTTGAACTAGGGACCGCGGTTTCTGGCAGACACTTCCAGTTTGAGCGCAGGGGCTTCTCACGTCACCTGCTGCAGACATCCACTCCCCACCCGGACACATAGGCTGAGCTTCTTGCTGTCTTCACTATTCTACGCCCTCAAAGCACAGCAGTGCTAATCACCTCTGAGGCGCTTCCAGGGAGGGGGTGGGGAACTCTCTCCCAGAGCTCTCTCTTAGCGCGGGCGCAGGGGCCGCTGCATCCATCCGGTCTGGGAGGAAGCTGGTAAAGAAGTAAATAATTTCCTACCCCAGGGACAGACCCCAAAACATTTTTTAAGTATGAGCAAAAAAGCTAGAAAAACTATAGATTCCTTCTATACAGAGAAAGAGCGGGTATCCAACCCCGAGGAAGTTAACAGCAAAGATTCAGAAGATAACAACCTAAAGGGGAACGATTCCTGCCCCCCATCACATAACTCTCTCCTAGAAGAAGCTCTTAAGAAATTGAGGGAGATCGAAGAAAAATGGGGCAAGGAAAGGGAAGTTATGATAGAGAATAACAACGTCCTGAAATTGGAGTTGGAAAAAATAAAGAATTCACAGGAGATGCAGGGAAACAAAATTAGTGAATTAGAAAAGGTTAAAAAAACACAGGAAAGTAGGATTTCTGAATTGGAAAAGATAAAAAAGTCTCAAGAAAACAGAATTTCTGAATTGGAAAAAGAAAATAATTCTCAAAAAAAAAAAATTAGGGAAATGGAAAAAAATTCAATAGAGCAAAACAATTCATTTAAAAACGAAATTGGGCATTTACAAAAAGAACTAAAAACTGTGAAAGAAGAAAATAACTCCTTAAAAGTCAGGATGGAACAAATAGAAATGAATGATTCACAGAGAACCCAAGAATCAGTCAAACAAAACAAAAAAAATGAGAAGCTGGAGAACAACGTCAAATACTTACTGGGAAAATCTATAGACCTGGAAAATAGATCTAGGAGAGATAATCTGCGGATTATTGGACTTCCAGAAAACTATGACCAAAAAAAGAGCCTAGATTCTATTTTACAGGAAATTATCAAAGAGAACTGTCCAGAGATAATAGAAACAGAAGGGAAAGTAGATGTGGAAAGAATTCATCGAACTCCTTCTGAAATAGACCCTAAAAAAAGAACACCACGAAATATTGTGGCTAAGCTGCAGAATTACCACACAAAGGAGAAAATCCTGCAAGCAGCTAGAAAAAAACAATTTAAATACCAAGGTGCCACAATAAGGGTCACCCAAGATCTGGCTGCCTCCACATTAAAAGATAGAAGGGCCTGGAACCTGATATTCCGTAAGGCAAAAGATCAAGGACTGCAACCAAGAATGAACTACCCAGCTAAGTTTAGCATCTTTTTCCACGGAAGAAGATGGTCATTCAATGAAACAGAGGAATTCTATATGTTTCTAAGAAAAAAACCAGACTTAAACAAAAAATTTGATCTACATCCACAAGACTGAAGAGAAACAGAAAAAGGTACACAGAACCCTTGAGAACTGTAACTCTGTTGTGGGTATATAAAAAATACTCAAGGATAATTTGATTTTACTGATATAAAAGAAAAAGGCAAAGGAAAGCTTCAACACATTAATTTATTATAGAAATCAAATAATTCAACAGGAAAATAGGTATAGAAGCAAAAAGGGAAAAGATATTTAAGGAGAGAATAATCACAAAACAAAATAAACACCAACTTTTGTTGTTTAGACATTTCAGTTGTGGGTGGCTCTTTTGACCCCATTTGGGATGTTCTTGTGAATGATATTGAAATGATTTGCATTTTCTTCTCTAGCTCATTTTACAGGTGAAGAAACTGAGACAAAGAAGGTAACAGCAGATCTGAATACAGGAAAATGAGTCTTCCCGACTCCAGGCCTGGCACTCTAACCACTTCAATACCTCCTTTTCCAAAAAACATCAATCACATAAGACTAATCAAAACAGGTGGGAGGGGAGGTCAAAAATAGAGTAAAAAATATAAAAATATATGTTCCAGGTCTGGGCAAAGAAGTAGTCAGGCAGATTATTAGTGAGGACCCCATTCCATTTTTTTTTGGCTTTGTAAATAGGTTTAGCTCTTAATGTAGTAGAGAACAGTATGAGTTAGAAAACAATCCAACAACATTGGATAACAAGAAACAAAGAAGCAAAAGTTTAACACAAAATTAAAGAGCTAGAGCAGAATTTATAAGGCCTCAAGGGAATCCAAATGATGTCAATGGCAATCATAAGCCAACAAATAATAGTTTAGAGGCAAGCCAAGTACTTTCACACCCAAAAAATTAACAAAGGTAACAAAGGACAAGAATACACAAAATTGGAAAAACATGGAAAAAAACAGGCATACTACCAGTGGAGGTGTGAATGATTGCAGCCATTTTGGGAAACAATATGGAATTATACAAATTACCCAAACATGCCACTGCTACATAAGTATCCAAGGAAGTGACTAATTTAAAAAAAAAAAAAAAAAAAAAAAAGCAGCAGCTCTATATATTCCAAAATATTACAGCAGGACTTTGTGATCAAAAAGAACTGGAAATAAACTAGCTGCCCATCAAATGGGGAATGCTTCGACTGTGATATATAACTGAAATGAAATATTATTGTGCTTATGAAAATACATAATAAATACAAAGGCGCATGGAAAAACATAATACATGCAAAACTAAGAGGAACCAAGAAAACAATATTTATCCCATCAATGGAAATGGAAAAACCGACCCCCACAAAAAACAAACAAAAAGAAAAAAAACCCGAAAACGAATATTGTAAAATTATAAAGAACAAGCTGGACCTCAAACAGAACTATAGTGAACTCCACTGTCCAAACTCCAACCCACCCATACTTCTTTAAAAATGGTAACATATTATGTCAAATTTTCTTAAAAAAAAAAAAAAAAAAAAAAAACCAAACAACTAATATATTCTGATAAACTTTAACTTCCTCTTTTCATTTAAAAATTCTTTCATATAAATGATGGCTTTCTGTGAAAAGATAGGGAAGAATACATTGGCAACAGATAAGCAATGCAAAAACAAAAGCTATCAATTTTTTGTTTTGTTTCAATTCAACTATATGATTTCAAAGACAATTGAAGTTTTAATATTCTATGATTCTAATAAATGGGTAAGCCTAGAACATATTAACACTTATAATACTGTTTCTAAAACAGGGATGGACTTGTAATTTCACTGGTATTGGGAATGTCTATGAAAGACAACACCTACCAATAAAGGTTGGCACCTTCATTGCAACTTCTGGATTTAGAAGTTAGATGATGAATGGCATAATATTTATGTTATTTAAAGGAAAATTTAATCAATTATAGGGAGACTGAAAAACTCAAGAGCTGGGGATTCAAAGTGCCCCTTCAAGATATAGACAAAGCTAACAGTAAGACAAATAAGAAGTCCCACCTATCTATAAAAACATCAAGTTTATAAGGGTAATTATAAAAGGGGGAGAGATGTCAAAAGTAGAATAAAAAAATGTAAGAACCTATGATCTGGATCCAGGCAAAGAAGAAATCAGGCGGATCCCCATTCCTATTCTTTCCCCACCTTTTTCCCTTTAGAAAGGAGGAAGTAGGGGACAAAGAGAAGAAAAATTAGAATAAGAGCTGATGGGGGGGAGAGGAAGGAGAGAGAACTAGAAGAAAATTTTAGAAAACTCAGTTAAAATAATTTTCTTCAATAAGTGAATAAAGTATTAAATGGAAACTGAAAGGAATTCAACTTTGAATTCTACTTTATAAAAACTAACCACATGCTGAGGCATAAAAAAAATTCAATCAAATGAACAGCAAAGTCCCATCCCATCTCAGGGCAAGAAAATAATCACCTACCCTCTTATTGTATTATTTGTCTCAGGATCATCTGGGTCCAATGTTTCTTTTAAGAAGTTTATATAATGAATCCAAAGATCAACACTAAGAGGTATTGCCTGAAGCCCTCGCCGATAAACCTAAGAAGAAAACAACAAACTGTACTTCAAATATTTATTTATTTCTTAAAAGAGAGGCAACACTGTGTTATCCGGTGAACCTTAGAAATACTAATTACTGGAATTTTGTTTAAATAATCTACCATTACCATTTGGGTGGAGGTTGGATAGAACATGGCAATGTTCTGATCCCCACGTGCAGAATCTTGATCTTCAAAGCGCAGCAGTCCCTGCATTCTGACCGGGTTGTGTGGGCAGGCTTTGGGGTACAGACCATAGGGCACAGACCCATTAGAGCATCAATGACAGCGTCTGACCAAAAATGCAATAAGACGTAGCAAATGTGACTAGCAAACCAACTATATTATTTGGAAAATGAGAAATAAATGTAAGTGAGAAAAGCCCTGCCCTACTTGTTAAGCTGCAGTGTAATACAGAGGCTTGCACTGCAAAGCTTGACAAACTGTTGAGGTTTTACGCACCTGCCAACAAAGAGAGAAAATATTAGCTACAAATGCCACAAGAGTGACAAATGCAAATAAAATACCCTATTAAACTATTTGAGCATATATGGTAGGTACTGCCAGCCAAAAAAAAAAACAAAAAAACAAAAAAACAAAAAAAAGTTTTGTTGTTATTTGGCTTACAGTACCTAATGGTATTAACTTCATTCTGTGATGTACGCACCTCATCTGATTGTTTAATGTTGTCATGGCGCTTTTCAAGATCTGCATACTTTTTCCAATAACCATAGCAATATGGGTAGTGTGTAAAAAATTTGTCAAATGCTCTCCTGGCAGCCAGCAAGTGATTCTGATGAGGAGGAAAGAAAGAAAAAAAACAAAAACAAACAAAATTCTTAAAAAAAAAAAAAAATCATTTCTTACATGAGAAACACAAACATACTTTTCCAAATAACACAAGAAAATGCTCATCTAACTAATAAGTTTTCATACAAATAAAGGAATAGATTAAAAGAAATACCAACTAATGAGGAAACTGATCCTGAAATTAAATTACTTCCTCAGGTTAGAATTTAGAAAGCAAAAACTGATTCAAAAGTTTTAATTCCAGAGTTAATCCCTATCCCATTAAATCATCATGCCATGAAACAAGTTTAAAATCTAGAGGATACTGATGACCAAACTTACACAACTCTCAAAGAGAATTAAATCTAATTGTGAGCACATTTAACTTTCAAAAACATATACAAGCTAGTATTTTTTCTTGTAAAGATGTTAGAAAGATTTCATTCAGTTTCTATTCTTTCCTGTCAAAATACAAGAATTTAGACAAAATCTTTAAGCATAATTACACTATAAAAATAACATTTTCAAACCTTAATAAAACTTTAAAAATGAAAGAAAAGTACTATAAAAGCTATACAAAAAATTTTCTTAAGAATACTTGATTGAAAATATTAATATTTTCTATGTATCCCCATTCATTCTTAATGAAATAATTACTAACCTCCTGTTCTACATATTGCAGCAAATATACCCAGCCAGTAAAATCTTGGAGATTATTTTCTACAGTTTTCCAAAACTTTTCATATTCGGGAGGAAATTGTGCTTCAGTGTCTGTCACCGGTAGTTCTACATTTGAAATTTCATTTTCCTCTGTGTTTTCTTCATTTACATTGGGAGAGCCATCAGGCGACTGTTCCATCTCTATAACATTCATAATCTCAGTACTGAAATCACTGGGCTGCTCTATGGCTACCTCAGAACCATTGCTTGCATTGCCATTGCTAGAACTGCTGTACTCATCCATGTGTGCAGAATTCTGCATAGCTGTTGGTGTTGTCTTCTGTTAAACAATAATCTGTGAAAACATACAATAAAAATTACCATCTTCCAAAAAAAAAAAAAAAAAAAAGAAAAAAAAAAAGCACAACACACAAAGCTCTTCAAGTAGCCTGCTTAAATGCAAAAAAAAAAATCTACAACTTAAAAGAACTTAACGATTTGTCCATAATTGTTTATGGTTTTACATGGAAATGTATACCATATAAGATTGACTTCAGCAATTGGGTACCTCAAAAGTAAGACTGAGGCACAGTTGAGTATTATCTGATTCTAAAAAGTAAAATTGCTTAGGAAAAGGTAAAAAAAAGCGATTATGTTATACAAATGAGGGGCAGAGTAAGAAGAACAGAGGCATTTGAGGAACAGAAAAGGACTGGAATTCTGAAAACCTACTCACATAATACTACATCATACTACTATATATACACATACCGTGACATGCATATACTACATACATACCAGGAAGAACATGTATGTAGCACCCTCCAAAATCTATAAAGAAATAAGGGGGAGGAATGAAGAGGGAAAGCAAAGGGTGAGGGAAGAAGATAAGGGAAAGATCCATGGGTAGGGGGAGGTTAAGTAATAGTAAAACAAGTTAAAGAGCAGAATTTAAGCAAAAGAGTTAGCAGGGATAGGAAAGAGAAGAAATACATAAATACAATTATTAAAAACAAAAAGTGCGGCTGGTAATCATTCATCTTAGACAAAATCAAACTTTTTATATCCTTATATCTCACTACTCATACAGCTATTATTACCCTCTTAGTTCAATCCCTCATTGACTATTGTGGTGGCTTCCTAATTCGTTTCCCTGCCACCTAAAATCTCTTTTTCTTCAATCCATCTTTTACAAAGCTGCCAAGATGATTTTTTAAAAAGTGCATCTTATTAACAGCCCATATGCTTAAGTGACCATATCACTCTCTTATTCAATAAAACTCCAGTGGTTTTCTATTAGCTCTAGGATAAAACAAACTCCATTGTTCAAAGCTCTTCCCAACCTGAGTTCAACCTATTTTTGGGAAGCTTTCTTATTACATTACTCCTCTTCATGAACCTTACATATACATTAAGCATTCCATTGCCCTGAAGAAGTTAAATATGGAAAACAATAATCCTCTGGGTAGATAGGTTCTTTTTTTTTTTTTTGGGGGGGGGGGTAGTTATTAAGAGGAAAAATGAAAGAATAGTAAAAGGAATATACAAGTGCAGGAAATCCAATCAATAAATATTTATTACATGCTTATTATGTGCCAGGTACTGTGCTAAGCTCAAGACAAAGAAAAGCTAAAAGTTCCTGCCCCCTAGCTCATAATTTAAAGGGGAAGGCAACATGTCCATATAAGATATCCATATATACCCATTAATACATAGGCATATATATGTATGCACATAAGATAAACTGCAAATGAGAAAAGGCACTAACATTAAGGAGGATCAATTAGAGTTTCTTACTGAAACAAAGATTTTTAACTATACCTTTGAGAAGGGAGAATGAAGAGAAAGAACTACGGGCATAAAAAACATCCAATGGGGGGAAAAATGCAAGGAGGTGGGAAATTGAATCTCTTGTGTAAGAAACAGCAAGTCATTGATTACAAAGTACATGGAAGAGAATAAGATGTAAGTACACTGAAAAGGTAGGAAGGGGCCAGGTCATGAAGGATTCTAAAAGGATTTTTATATTTATCTTGGTAGCTTTAGGGTGCAACTGGAATTAGTGAATTGGGGAGAAAGGTTATCAGAAAAGAGAAAGAAGGAGGTGGAACTTGCAATTTCTTATAGTTGAGGTACATGAGAACAACTATATATATATATATATATAGTAGGACAGCCACCAGATGGAATCACACTCATATGAAGCAAAGAAAAGTTGAATGAATGTGCATAACAGTTTAATGTAGAAATACATGATACTCAACAAGGACTTAAGCAAGGAGGGGAGGATGTTAAGAGGGAAGAAAATAACAGCAGAAACAATAAGCAAAATTCATTTCTTGATCTTGAAAGGGGACAGAAAGGGATCCCCACAAAAAGGGAGGGATGCCCATCAACTGGGGAAATGACAATAAATTTTAATAGATGAAGAGAATATTACTGTACTATAAGAAATAATGAAACATGATTTCAAAGAATCCTGGGTAAAAACAAATTATCAAGAGTGAAATGAGCAGAACCAGAACAGTTTACAAAAAAGGTAGCAATATTGCACTTTTGTTTTTCTTCCCAGATTATTTTTACCTTCTAAATCTGATTTTTCTTGTGTAGCAAGACAACTGTATAATATGTATACGTATATTGTATTTAACATATACTTTAACATATTTAACATATATGGGACTACCTGCCATCTAGGGGAGAAGGTGGGGGGAAGGAAGGGAAAAATTGGAACAGAAGTTTTTGCAAGGGTCAATGTTGAAAAATTACCCATGCATATGCTTTGTCAATGAAAAGCTATGATTTTTTTTTTAAAGGTAGCAAAATAGTAAAGAAAAACAAATTCTGAATGACCTAATTCTGAACAATGCAATGATCAATCAGGTCTCCATCTTAAACATCTTTAATTTTTAATTCTTGTGAAACTCCATCTTCCAAAAAAGTGTAGAATAAATCATCTAAATATGGTTTCAAAAATTATATTAAAGTTTCTGTAAGTAAATACATCTTACATGTATTGCCCTGGAACTGTAATTTCATTGGCATTGAATACAAAAAGCAAACAGCTTCTACTTTCTATAACAAGCCTACTTCTAGAATTTATATTCTCAAGAGTTTCCTGGGGTACTGAGAGGTTAAAGGATTTGAAGTGATTCAGAAAACTATTATGTCTAAGAAGTGGAACACCAAACCAAGGATTACTAAGGCCAGCTCTAACTCAAAGGAAAAAAAAAAAAAAGAAAAAAAACATCTTACGCAAATAAAAGATATTTGGTGAGAAGTGCAACAGGGAGTAACAGACTTGGAAATTAGATTTCTTGTTGCTCTTAAGTTAAAGTACTTAGCTAGCTATTCAGAAAGTAACAGGCCAAATAGTAATCCTAAATCATTCTTGATTTTATGTACTTCCTTTCTAATATTTATGAATAGAAAATATGACTCAATGATATGATGAAAAGAGAAAAATAATTAGCATTAACTTGTACATAAGCACAATTGTATTATGTACCCATTTTAGCATACATCTAGTTTGACTCTCATATAGATCCTAGAAAAGTTCCAGGGAAGATTGGCCTATAAACAATTGCCTAAAAAAGGTTGGTTTAAATTATTTTTTTTATTATTATATATTATATTTTTGTTTCTTTTGTTAAATATGTAGGACAGGTGCTAGACCCCCTTACAACAAATTGACTAGGCATCTTCAGATACAAAGAGGAAGCAGCTGAGCAGACCTAGACCCCATCTCAGCTCTCAGCTCCCATCTCCCATCTCCCAGCATTGTGCCTAGTCAGCCAGAAATAGTGAATTTAGTTAAATAGCAAAAGACCCAAGTCTTTTCATAGAATGGACTGAAAAACCATTGATCAATGGTGAGCAATGCTGTCTTATTTCCTTTGGGTCATCTCACTTCCTGAAGCTTAAGTCTAGGGTCTGACTTTTCCTGCCCTACAAACGGCCTATGGTATGACCTATTCCATCTCTCGGACTTGGAGAAATCTTCATCTAGTCTCATTCATAAATACTTCCCAATTACATTTCTTTTAAAATTTATTTTCAGTTCTGAATTTTCTCCATCTATCTAGCCTGAGACTCATTGAGAAGACAAGGGGGGGGGGAAAAATCCCATTATACATCTGAAATAATGCAAAACCTTTCTACTTTAGCCATGTTGAAAAAGAAAGAGGAAAAAAAATAAAGAAAGTGAAAGAAAACATGCTTAAATAAGCACTCATAAAGAGTTCTTCTTGGAGATGGATGATATTTTTTCATCATGAGTCTTCAAAAGTGCCATGAAATCACTGTATTAGAGGAAATAAGTCACAGTTGTTAAATATTGCTAACACTATGTATAATGTTCTTAAGTTCTGCTCATATCACTTTCAGCTCAAATAAATCTTAAGTTTTCTGAAACCACACACCTTAATATTTCATCACAAAACAAAAAACTTTTAAGGTAGTGATGCTATTTTTTATGACTCTACAATCATATTTTCTTCCTTTTGCTTCAAGGAGAAAAACAGGTCAAGTCCCATTATAGAGATATAGTGTGTTAGAAGCCCAGACATTTAGAATGAAATGTTCACCAGATAACTGGTTTTGAAGAACTAGATTTCAGAATAAAAATGAGGTTTATAAGTCATCTGAAAGGACAATTGAACCAGTACTTAAACAAAAATTGCTCCTAAAACATACCCATGCAGCTAATAGTTATCCATCTAGTCTATGCCAGAAAAAGGCTTTTAATTTCTCCCAAGGTAGCCCATTCCACTGTTAGCCAAACAATAGCCATTGTTTAATCCCCCCCCCCCCCTCAGAGGAACAAGGGCATCAGAGCTGAAAGCCAGGTATGGACCTTAAAGGTGAATGAACGAACAGCCCTTAAATGGGTGTGGAAAGGTCTCACACCTGAGGTTCTAGTCCTCCTTGGACATGACACTTTTGGAGAACTCTGTAATTACAGGTAGGGCAGAGAGATGATAAAATGCATATAGTGCTAAGGCTAAAGTCAGGAACACTCCTTTTCCCGAGTTCAAATCTGACCTCAGGGTGATCCTGGGTAAGTCATCTAACCCTGTTAGTCTCCATTTCCCCATCTATAAAATCATCTGTAGAAGAAAATGGAAAACCATTCTAACTAAGTATCTTTGTCAAGAAAACCCCAAAGAGGGTCATAATGAATCAGACATGACTGGACAACAAATAATTATAGTTGAGGGCAGAATTCCAAAGGATGTGGCATCTTGTAAATCCTAAATATGAACAATTAATGTTAAAAATGGTAGAATTTAAAACCCATATATCATAATGATTTAAAATTTGTAAAGTTATGTTCAAACTAAACTGAGCTCATGTAATCATTAAAGCTAATTTAATGAGCTCAATTAATTTAATAATTAAATCCCAAATGAAATATTATGTCATTTGAGTTTCATACCCCTGTGAGGTATGTAACATACAGTATGGCTGTGCACACTTACCAATGAGGAAAGTCAGGCCCAGAGAACTTAACTAATTTACCCATTGTCACACAATAAATATGAAGGAATCTAAACCCAAGCTGGACTCCAAATCCAAAATTGTCCACTCTACCACATTGTCCAAACTAACACAGCATGTGGTAGAAACACAAACTCCTTTTGTATGGTACAAGAGAAATAACACTGGACTTGAAGTTAAAAGTTGTTTTTTTTTTTTTTTTTGGAATCATAACCACATTACATGTATACAAGTCATGAACACATCATGACAACACATCTTTATGGGCCAGAACTCTGAAACAAGGATTCTTACAAGATGTTAAGTCAGTGGAATTGATGAGACAATGGTTATCTAGTTTAACATGATGCTTAATAGTTCTCCAAGTTCAGTATGATTGATTTAATCTTACAAAAAATTATAGTTTCCTAGTGACATAATGATTAGTTTATACTGAGTGTAGAGCCTCAGCCAAATTCATTTAAGAGCTAGGGAAGACAAGCAGACTGGAGACAAGCACAAGCCCTTGTACTCAGATTCATTCATCCCATCTCACACCCTGTGGTGGCAGACCTGTCCTCCTGCATTTTCTCCACTGAAACTAAGACTATGGAAGGCCTCAAAGAAAGCTAATTAAAGCCCCAGGCAAGGAGACAAGACTTTGAAGATGATAAAGGATTTGGACTTTAAAACCTGGCTATTCTTGTGGTCATTACTCTACTGAAACAAAAGCTACCCCAAGACCTCCAGAAACCCACCAAGGACACTACGACGTCTCCATATATCTATGTTCTCTCCATATATGGGTTCAAATAATTAATGACAAATACTCATATAAGGCCATTTTAGCTCTCTCCTACTTCAAGACTAGAAGCCAGGTATCTTGACTTATGTTCCAAAGCTCTAGTATACCAAAGAGACTCTTGTATTTGCAATATTCTTATAAAGTACATACTGTATACACCAATAATTTTTTTTTTCCTGAGGCAATTGGGATTAAGTGACTTGCCCAGGATCACACTGCTAGGAAGTATTAAGTGCCTGAGGCTGGATTTGAACTCAGGTCCTCCAGACTTCAGGGTCAGTGCTCTATCCATCATGCCATCTAGCTGCCTGTATTTAATACTATTTATAAGAGAGATCTTAAGGTACAGGGAGAAAAAAAGGATATATTTTAGGGAACCACATGAAAATGGTTTACAAAATTACGTATCAGTCTTGTCAATTATATCCACAGAACAGGTCTTGAATTCACCCCTTTCTTTCTATGTACTACAATCATCCTACTCCCATCCTCCATCACTTGAACCATCATAGTACCCTCCAACTAAATATCATCTAAATCTCTTAATGAGCAGGCTCAAACCAGTCTTTCCAGGTTGACTTCACATTAATCCCCTTCAAAGACTTTATTAGTCAAAGTGGTTTACTTGTTCTTTCTTCTACATATTCTGTTCTGTTAATAAACATGTACCCATGCCTAGAATACACTCCGTTAAGACTTAGTCCTCTTCAAAGTTTAGCTCAAATGCTACTTGTCTTTTTTTTTCTTATTTCCTCCATTAGTACTTCCTTTTCCATCCATTTCCAAATTATTTTAAATTTCTTTTGTATATATTTTCTATTTATCTGTAGATAAACTATACTCTTTAGGATAAAGTTAAATTCATTAAATTTTTGTCTTTGCATCCTTGATGAGAGTTATGATGACCTGAGACAGCCCTGTAAAGTTATGTAAAATCACCAACAAAAAGTTATACAAACTCAAATGGTCTTATATCCTCTGGAGACAGGAAGATATTGAGTCTTCAGAAAACGTCTCTTTACAACTCACTTCTCTCTTGAGAACGATATTGCCTGCCAAGGAAGTCTTTCTCTTGGTGCCTCTTTAACAATAAAAGCTTTTTATCACAGCCTTTGAGTTTATCGAATTTCCTTCACTGTGAACTTGAGCCTTGGAGAGAACAAGAAAACCCTCACCCATTCCTGCCACACCTCTCCTTCGGTACCTTGTCCTCACCATCCTCTCCATTTCTTACACAAAATATCCCGATGAAAAGTAGGTATTTAATAAATGCTTGTTAAATTGTAAATCAGTCATAAGTAATTCAAATGTTTCCTACAGCATAATAAATTTGACTACGTTAGCCATGACAAACACTAAGTTTTGATTCAACAAAAACTTTCATAATTTAGAATTTTAAGGAGCTTTTTGGAATGATTTGAATGACCCACCTTTCTGTAAAAAATGGAGAGGAAAAAGGGGAGGAAACACATCTATTTTCTCTGGGAAATTTTCCTTGTAACTAACAAAAAGATCCCACAAATAATATTAATGATTATTATTTTCAGAAGTAGTTTTTGCAATATTTAAATATTAGAAGACATCATTAAGAACTGGTTGTCAGGAAACAAAGCTTTTTAGTCCTAGGGCTGATAGCAACTTCTTAAACTTAGTTTCCTAAATTTATTCCAATGAAAAGTGTAGGAATAAATTTTAAAAATGAGAAGCACGAATATCAGGGATAGAATTTTTTAAAAAGAGCTAAATTGCAGTTGCTTGTACTCTTAAACTTCCAGATTATTTTTGGTTGTAAGTCACTTGTTAAGAGTGATTAAAACAAGGGGCAGCTAGGTGGTGCAGTGGATAGAGCACCAGCACTGAATTCAGGAGGACCCGAGTTCAAATCTGATCTCAGATACTTAACACTTCCTAGCTGTGTGACCGTGGGCAAGTCACTTAACCCCAGCCTCAAAACAAAACAAAACAACAACAACAACAACAAAAGAGTGATTAAAACAAACACAGCTTAGGTTAATAAAGAAAGGCTAAGCAAAGCCTTTAAGATCCTCTGATAACAACTGAAATTTAACCAATGTGTAAATAAATGTGTACCAAATAAGGACTCAGAAACAATCCTGAATGGCTCAGTTGTTGACATACATTAACTTCATTAATTTAAACTATAATGAAATACATTAAATTAGTTCAACAAAGCCTACAAACATACATCTATGAAACAAAAGTACAGAATAGAACTTACACAAAGTTACTTTAAATTAGGTTATAAATATGAACTGATAAAAGAGGTAATCAGTCTTTGATGCCTTAAAAAAACTAAAATAACTATCTAAAATAATTCTATAATTTAGCAATACACAATGTTTTTAAACAAGGACCCATTACTACTATCCATAAAAAGAAAATTGTTTCCATAAAGTTAGAATTGCATTATCTTTTTTCCCTAGGTAATAATTATTTTTAAGTCTACTAATAATGCTGCTATGGACAACTTCAGAAGGAGAAAATTGATTCTTCCTGTCTCAAGTATTACCTCAGTTATGGACATCAATAATTCACCTCACCTATTATCCCTATAATCTATTTTTATGGAGCTGATTATTGGGGTCATAAAAATCTAGTAAGACCTCTACTTCTTACTGCCATTTTATCTTTATTAAAGGATACACGGAAAAGTTCCACACCTCAGAAAACATATAAAGTTAAAAGTAGTTCCAAGTTAGCAGCTTTACTTATAGTAGCATGTAATAAGCACTTTAAAAGCGTTTTCATTGCACTCACTCGGGGCACTGAGAAGTTAAATGATGTGCCCAAGGTTATAGCTAGTATACTACAAGAGGCACTAGTGTGAAACAAAATGTTGATTCTAGTATCCAAACTGCCTAACTTGTTGCCCTGTTAATAAAGAAACATTACTTTTTAACCTAAAAACTTCTCACTAGATCCTACCACCCCCTCAAGTTTTCATTATTTCTCCCCTCCATTTATCAAGCTCCTAAAATAAACCACATTCATTACTTGACTTCTCTTACTTCCCACCTCAGCTGAAACTTTCTCTAAATGATCTCAATTCCCAAATTTGACAGTCTTTTCTCAATCCTGAGCTCTAAGATCTGTTAAATCATCCTCTCAGTTCTGGTTATTATTTTCCTAGCTTACCTAAATCCTATTCAGTTCCCTTAGCTAGATTATCCATCACTTTGTATTCCACCTTTAAGTATATCTTAAGGCTCTGTGCTAGGACTTTTTCCTCTTCCCTCTACTATATCTCATGAACCAGCATATATATTCCTATGCAGAAGATTCCTAGATATAGTTAGTTCAAGTCTTTCCTGGAATCCAGTCTCATAAATAATTTATCGGACATTTCAAACTGAGTGTTCCATGTAATTATCTTGAATCCAAAAAGTTCAAAACGGAAAAGATCTTTTCCTCAGAAACACAATCAACTTCTAGACTTTCCTATTTCTAGTGAGATCATCATCATTTTTATAGGTACCCAAGGCTTTTAAAAACTCTGGTGTCATGCCCAACTCCTCAATTCTCCAGACCCCACAACTCAATGGATGCCAAATCTTGTCCTTTGTATCTCCAAAAACATCTCCCACATCTGCTAATTTTATCCAAGCCACTATTGCTATCCTAGTTCAGGTCCTTATCAATTCAAAATTCTAATTAGTTTTACCTCTCTCTCAAGCCTGGTCTCCTCACCCCCACCCCCACTTTCAATCCATTCTTCATACAACTAAAATTTTTCCTAAAAGATCCAACCACGTTAATTCCCATTAATGAACAGACTGTAGTGATTTCCTATTATTTCTAGAATAAAACACAAACTCTTTTGCCCGGCAAAAGCCTTGTCCCACTCCTACCATCCTTCAGAGTGGACATGTCTAAAAAGTTTAATTCCCTTGTTTGCGACTCTCATAACGTCTAATTTAAAGACATAGCTCCACTTTTAACACGAGGCCTCTCTCAAATGTTAGTATTCTCCTCAAAAAAAAAACAACTGCCTTTTCCTATTTATAAAAAAAAAAGTGTGGTTTCTTCCCTTCATACCCGAGAGGATAGACTTTCATTTGTCTTTATCGCCAACAGAACTTAGCACAATTCCTAGCATATTAGACACTTCCTAGAGTGTTTGCTGGGTAATAATGCAAAGTGGGAATGAATCCCGAGGCTGGCTCTGAAACGATCAGGAACAACAGCTAGTCTTCAAGCTGACTTCCCTGTTCCCGAAGCGGCCACATTAAAAGCGGACTTTGGCCTAGCTTTAGAACGCTGCTACCCGTTTAAGGCCCAGGACTGAGCACAGTGCCTGACACCACAATAGGGTGATTAATGTGCTTGTAGAATGCCTGGAGAGTAGGATTTTCTATAGCCTGGAGGAGTAATTAAGACTTAGCTCAGTAGGACTGTCCGGGATCCTTACCTCCCAGTCCGGATTGCCTTCGAATTTGAGGAGGAGGGGACGCAAGGATGGCTATCTGGGGAAATTCGCCTAACCTCGTGGGGCCAAATTCCAGCCTAAACATGAAAGAGCCGCTCCTCGTGTAAAAAGCCCGCGGAACTGCAATCCGGCAAAGCCAGAGGAAGGGAGGGGCCGTGGGGGGGGAAGCAGTAGCAGTGGGAGCTTCGGGCGCCAAGTCCGGACCAGGCCGCAAGGGCCTGTGGGGTTGGAGTGGGGGTGGGGAAGTGGAATTAGGCCCCGAACCGAGACAAACCAAACCAGGCTTTATTCCCGAGAAATCAGCCGCCGGCCCTCTGCTCGCGTTTCCACCACGCCGCCCGACCCGCACTAACCTTGAGCTAGAAGCCGTTCAAAGCCATTAAGGAGAGACTCGGGCCTGGCTCCCCACAAAACGAGCCCAGACAGCCACGTCTGCAGCGGTCGCAGCGGCTTCTACTACTGCGGCTGCGGTGGCTCCCGAGCGCCCCGCCCACGACACGCAAAGAGCTTAGAGCGCATGCGTCCGCGTCCCCCTCGCGGGCAGGCTTGGTCACGTGTCTTCGCGCTGCGCTCCACCCTCTCTGGCGCGTCCACCTGGGCTGGAGCTCGCGAGGCTCGGGGAAGTACCCCTTCCCTCTGCAAAGCCAGACTGTTCTTGCCACGCTCTCTGCTAGTCTCACCTGAGTGGAACTCCGGAATCCCCGGCACCTGGCGCCTCGCTGACCCCAGTGTTCTCCTGCCTCCCCTAGACTGGGCCGCGAAACCCAGAAGCTGGCGCTACTCTGCTAGAGTACTGTCCCTTAGTGTAAAGGGCTTGGCCGTGTACTCAGGCTTGAGAAAAAGCAAACAAACAAAACAGTCCTTGCTCCCTAGGAGCTCACGGGACACTATAGTTTTCAACACTGGAGGATAGGGATTTTTTTTTTTTTAATCGAACCAGCGCGGACTTAGCGGCTCTGAGTGTCATGTTTTGCTGCTATTTCCTGGGGGGAGTGGGGAGAATATATCTTTCGTGATAAACAGGACTTATTGTCATATTCTGGGAATGTCCATCTGATTGCGGAAACTGTACAATGCTGAGAAGGACTTTCTCCCATTCCAACCCCCGCTTAAAGCAGGAGAAACTCCTGCTCTCCAAACTGAATACCCGGTAGTTTTATTTGGAGTATTGAGGTGGAAATGAGTAGCTCTTCAATATTCAGAGGGTAGTGAACTGTCACATTTAATCTAATCCACTTTATTTTACAAAGGAGAAAATGTGAGGTGAAAATTAAGCGATTTATTCAAGGTCACTTAAGGGGTAGGAAATCAGTTACTTTAAATCTCAGACAAATAAGCAAAAATACCTCAATGAATCGCCTCGAATTTCAACAAACAAACCTTTTAACACGTGAAGAATAACAATATAAAAATTGTACATGAAAACGTGAACTGTTTTGGGTAATTTCTCCCAATTTCCACTTTTTTGGTGGTTCTGGCTTGTCTGACTCCAGGTGATCCCCATCACCTTGACATGCCGGGCTCTCCTCGACGTTCTCACGAAGTTTGTCCAAGCCCACGTGTGTTATTTGTGTAACACCATCTACTTCATACTCTGCCGTCCCCTTTTCCTTTTGCCTTCAATCTTTCCCAGCATCGGGGTCTTCCCGTGAGTGGGGCCTTATTAAGTAGACAAAATATTAAAGCTTCAGCGAGGTATTTGATCTTTCATTGAATAACCTGAATTAACTTCTTTTTAAGTATTGACTGATTTTAAGTATTGACTAATGATTTTGATTGATTTCATCAAAATCATCAGTAGCTGGGTGGGCATTATCAGAGAAAGCCTGAAGCACTGACAGGTTTATAATATCCCCTGGGATAAGCAGGAAGGGATCTAATGGTATTATCACCGCAGTGAGCATTTTGTTCTTAAGTAGGTCTTTGGTTCGAGTGGAAGGTCAATTAAAGTCCCGCTCCAGGTGGAGTCTCTAACAGCCCTACCTTTACTTGTCCAATCGGAAAGCCGTGATGGCAAACCCGGGAGGGTATATTTCCCCTATAAAAATCAGCTTGATTATCTGTGATGGAGTTGGCTCTTTCAGCCAATTCCAACAGACTTGGGAAAGAGTCATCTACATCCGGACAGAATACTATGAAGACTAAAGGGATCACAACATACTATTTTCACCTTTTTTCTGGTTGTTGTTTGCTTCCTTGTTTTTTTCTTTCTCATTTTTTCCCTTTTGATCTGATTTTTATTGTAGAGAATGATAAATGTGGAAATGTGTTTAGAAGAATTGCACATGTTTAATCTATGTTGGATTATTTGCTGTATAGGAGAGGGGGGAGGGAGGAAGAGAGAAAAATTTAGAATACAGGATTTTTTTTCCAAGGGTGAATGTTGAAAATTAACTTTGCATATATTTTTAAAAATAAAAAGCTATTATTGTAAAAAAAAAAAAAAAAAAAAAAGTCAGCCCATATTGTAGAAATTTGCTTAATCTCTCTTAAAGCTAGTCCACAAATCAATTGTATAATCCCCTTCCCTTGCTAACTCCCTTTTGGGGTTAGTCTGCTAAATTCTATGGATTTAACTTGCCAATCACTGGCTAACTCTCACCTTATATTGAATTCCCTCTAATGGCCTCTTCTTTCCAGTTAGTTGTGAGTTCTAGAAAATTTCTTTCTCCTTATTAATTCTTAAAAACCCTTTTTCTTGCTGACTCCTGTATGTTAATTCACATAATAAATAACATGTCTTTGTAACTTATGATGGATGCCTATGACCATAATTACTTTGTCTCAAATTGAATCTATTATTATGCTATTTTAAATATAATATTCTTTTTACCTGAATCTATTTCATATTTACAACTCCTTGTCTCTATTTTATCCCTTCAATTTGACCTCCTTATTATCCAAGGAACTCTGTGTGTGTGTGTATCTAAGGAACTCTTAAAAGAATTCTCCAGGGGCAACTAGGTGGTGCAGTGGATAGAATACCAGCCCTGAAGTCAGGATGACTTGAGTTCAAATGTGGCCTGAGATACTTAACATTTCTTGGCTGTGTGACTCTGGGCAAGTCACTTAACCCTAATTGCCTCAGAGGAAAAAAAATTCTTCAGCACCAAGATTTGAAAAGCAACAATTCTGCAGTGCTCAGCTTTCCTTATAAGTCTAACTCGTACAGCCATATATCGCTGCTGGAAAAACCATAGTTCTGACTTTTGTCCATAAGATAATGTCTCTATTTATTAATATGCCTTATTTTCCATAACTTTTCTTCCAAAGAGCAAGTATTAACCAATTTGATAGAATGATATCAAAGTTCCATATATGAAGCCCCAGAGCTATGAGCTTTAAAGTCCAAGTAATGTTGCTTAACTGTAGAAAGTTAACTAAAGGCCTTCCACCTTTGTTTTTTATTGTCATGGTGATCAAGTCCAGAATAGCAGAGATGACAACTACATGGAAAATCCCCAAACATATTTTTGTACTTCCAGAATATTCTCTTATCCAACAGGAGCAGGCGAACACTTTATGACCATTTAGGTCACTGATCTCACTTATATCATTTCCTCTAACCGAAACTAAGAAGAAACCTGTTCATCTTGGGTGGAGATATTTCTTGCTTCTCCTAATTTGTGATCCTGCTGATATATTATTTTGCTTATTTTAGTTTGTGTCACATGTCAATCAGTGAAATTATTCTGTATTTGGTATAGTTGTTCTTGAATTATAAAAATAGAGCCCAGGTAGAGAGAAGTATCTCAGATCATGAAGAAAAGATAAGGTCCACTTCATTAAAGGGGACTATAAACCCTTTGATAAAATATTAGCTCAGAGCTCTGCCTTACTCTTTTTTATTGTAGATGAAATAATTTTAATCCTCAGAGAACCCAAGATTATAAAATCTAACACTGCTTTCTTTTTTCTTCTCTCTATCAGGAAGTGATGGGATAAGTTACCAGAATCTTAGGATTTTTTGATGTTAAACTGAACACAGCTTTTATACTTTTCTCTTTTGCCTTTATCAAGATCTCTTAATTCTTTATTTTCTGCCATCAGAATGGTATCATTTATGAATTTGAGATTATTGATATTTCTCCTAGCAAAAATTTGGACTTTTGAAAATAAATTTTATTTTTTAAAAAAAAGTTATAAGCTTTTTGAAGGTAAAAATTGTCCTTTCTTTTTATTAAGAAAGTTTTTTAAAATTCATTTTTGTAAGACTTTGTTTTCCAAATTTTTCTCCCTCCTTCCCTTAATTCCTTCTCTCCCCAAGACAGCAAGCAATTAATATAGCTTAAAGATGTACAATCTTTTCCCCTTTCCACTCCCACCTTTTTTTTTTTTTTTAAATTAAAGCTTTTTATTTACAGAGCATATGCATGGGTAATTTTTCCAACATTGACCCTTGCATAACCTTTTGTTGCAAAATTTCCCCTTCTTTTCCCCATTCTCTGGCCTGCCATTCTATCTGGCAGGTAGTCCAATACATGTTAAATATTTGAAATATATGTTAGATCCAATATATGTATACATAATTCTACAATTATCTTGTTGCACAAGAAAAATCAGATCAAAAAGGAAGAAAAAGAAAAACTGAGAAAGAAAACAAAATGCAAGCAAATAACAATAGAGAGAGTGAGAGTGCTATGTTGTGTTCCATACTCTGTTCCCATGGTTCTCTCTCTGGATGTAGATGGCTCTCTTCATCACTGAACAAATGAAACTGGTTTGAATCCTCTCATTGTTGAAGAAAGCCACGTCCATCAGAATTGATCATCATATAGTCTTGTTGCTGTGTATTATGATCTTCTGATTCTGCTCATTTCACTTTGCATCAGTTCATGTAAGTCTCTCCATCCAGGTCTCTCTGAAATCATCCTGCTAGTCATTTCTTACAGAACAATAATAATCCATAACATTCATATACCATAATTTATTCAGCCATTCTCCAACTGATGGGTATCCACTCAGTTTCCAGTTTCTTGCCTCTACAAAGAGGGCTGGCACAAACATTTTTGTACATACAGGTCCCTTTTCCTCCTTTAAGATCTCTTTGGGATAAAGCCCAGTAGAAATACTGCTAGATCAAATGGTATGCACAGTTTGATAACTTTTTGAGCATAGTTCTAAACTGCTCTCCAGAATGGTTGGATCCATTCACAGTTCCACCAATAATGTTATCAGTGTCCCAGTTTTCCCACATCCTCTACAATATTCATCATTATCTTTTTTTGTCATTTTAGCCAATCTGAGAGATATATAGTGGTATCTCAGAGTTGTCTTAATTTGCATTTCTCTGATCAACAATGATTTGGAGCATCTTTTCAAGTGGCTGCAAATAGTTTCAATTTCTTCATCTGAAACTTGTCTGTTCATATCCTTTGACCATTTATCAATTGGAGAATGGCTTGAACTATTATAAATTTGAGTCAATTCTCTATTTTAGAAATGAGGCCTTTATCAGATCCTTTAGATATAAAAATGTTTTCTCAGTTTATTGCTTCCCTTCTAATCTTGTCTGCATTAGTTATGTTTGTACAAAAAAATTTTAACTTAATATAATCAAAATTATCTATTTTATGATCAATAATAATCTCTAGTTTTTCTTTGGTCACAAATTCCTTTCTCCTCCACAAATTTGAGAGGTAGACTCTCCTATGTTCTTCTGATTTGTTTATAGTATCATTCTTTATGTCTAGATCATGAACACATTTTGACCTTATCTTGGTGTATGGTGTTAAGTGTGAATCAATGCCTAGTTTCTGCCATAGTAGTTTCCAATTTTCCCAATAGTTTTTGTCAAATAATGAATTCTTATCCCAAAAGGTGGAGCTTTTCAGTTTGTCAAATACTAGATTGTTATAGTCAGTGGCTATTTTGTTCTGTGAGCCTAACCTATTCCACTGATCAACTAGTCTACTTCTTAGCCAGTACCCCTCCCACTTTTTTTATAAGATGAGAGATGTTTCTCAGTGAAATCAAATATATCTAATATTCTTTCTTTGGTCCAAATCTGATGAGAGTAAGATTCACATAATATTCCTCACCCTCCTTTCTTTCCCTCAATTATAATATGTTTTCTTTGTCAATTCCTGAGATGTAATTTCCCTCATTTTACCTCCACTTTCCCCTCTTTTTCTGTTACAATCCCCTTTCCATGTCTAGGTTTTTTTATATTATAACAGTAAAATCAGATTTTACATATACTCTCTATGTATACCCATAACAGAAATATAGTTCTCAAGAGTTTTTTTTTCTTTTTATACTTCTCTTGAATTTTCTATTTGGAGGTCAAATTTTTTGTTTAGCTCTGGTCTTTTCATCAAAAGTAAATGGAATTCATCATTCTTCCTTGAAAGAAAATGTTCAGTTTAGCAGAGTAATTTATTCTTGACTGCATTCCAAGTTCCTCTGCCTTTCAGAATATGAGATTCCAGGCCCTTCGATCCTTTAAAGTGGAAGTGGCTAGGTCTTAGGTAAATCCTTATTGTAGCTTCTCAGTGTTAGAATTGTTTCTTTCTTGACCAACAGAATGATTTCAGAAGGCCTGGAGAGACTTATATGAACTGATGCTGAGTGAAATGAGCAGGACCAGAAGATCGTTGTATACTTCAACAACATTAGTATATGGTGATCAATTCTGATGGAGGTGGCCATTTTCAACAATGAGATGATCCAAATCAGTTTCAATAGAGCAGTAATGAACTAAACCAGCTTACCAGCAAAAGAACTCTAGGGGATGACTATGAACCACTACATAGAATTCCCAATCCCTCTAATTTTATCCGCCTGCATTTTGGATTTCCTTCAGGCTAATTGTACACTATTTCAAAGTCTGATCCTTTTTGTACAACAAAACAACTGTTTGGACATGTATACATATATTGTATTTAATTTATACTTTAACATATTTAACATGTATTGGTCAACCTGCCATCTTGGTGGGGGGGAAGGAGGGGAAAAATTAGAATAAAAGGTTTGGCAATTGTCAATGTTGTAAAATTATCCATGCATATATCTGGTAAATAAAAACTATTAAAATTAAAAAGTAAATAAATAAAAAAAAAAGAATTGTTTCTTTCTGGCTGGTTGTAATATTTTTTTTCTTGGTCTGATAGTTCTCAAATTTAGCCATGATATTCCTTGGGGTTTTAATTTTGGGGTCTCTTTCAGGAGGTGTTTGGTGAATTCTTTCAATGGTCACTTTACCTTCTGATTCTATGATATCTGGGCAGTTCTCTTTGAGGATTTCCTGAAAGATAGTGTCTAGGCTCTTTTTTTTCATCATATATTTCAGGGAGTCCAATAATCCTTAGATTGTCTCTCCTAGGTTTATTTTCCAGGTCAATTGTTTTCCCAATTAGGTATTTTGCATTTTTTCCTATTTTTTCATTTTTTTGATTTTGCTTGACTGATTCTTGTTGTCTCATTGAGTCATTCATTTCCATTTGTTCAATTCTGAATTTTAGTGAATTATTTTTGTCCTTTTTTTTTTTTTTTTTTTTTTTTTTTTTTTTACTTCTTTTTGTATTTGTCCAATTGAATTTTTTAGTGAGTTGTTTTATTCTATGGAATTTTTTTCCATTTCACAAATTCTATTTTTAAGGAGTTATTTTCTTTTTCTATTTCACAAATTCTCTTTTTCTGGAAGTTGCTTTCTCTTTCCATTTTATCAAATCTATCTTTTGATGAGTTAAGTGCTTTTTCCATTTCACTGTCTATTTTGTAGTGAATTTCCTTCAGATTATTTCTGTGTTACCTTTTCCAAATGCAAAGTTTTCATTTCCTTTCTCCATTTTTTTTTCTAGCTCTCTTTTAAGATCCTTTTTAATTTCTTCTAGGAGAGCCTTGTGTAATGGGGACCAAGTTATATCAACCTTTGGGGGCTTCATGTGGAGAAAATTTGCCTTTAGTCTCCTCAGGATTTGAAATCTGTTCTGTTTTGCCATAAAAACTGTCAATCATTAGAGTCCTCTTTACTTTTTTACTCATTTAAAAAAAAAAATTAACGTCTCCCTTTAGGGTGGAGAAGGTTTCCCAAGCGGCCATAGCTGAGCTGGGTCAATGCGGATTCACTATGAGTGCTGGGTGGGCATGGCCAGGTCCCATGAGATTCTGGCGTTCTGGGATTCTCTACTGATCTTTTGTGTTTGTGTTCTATGTTTTATAACTTTTCTGCTGATCTACTGGCTTGCAACCAGGGCAGAGTGGCCAACACTGCTGTAGATTCCTCCCTGTAAATTCTCTGCCACACAGAGTCAACAGAGTGCACCACCCAGCAGAGTCTGCACAGTCCTGAATATGTACAATCTTTATAAATATATTTCTATATTCATCATATTGTAAAAGAAAAATCGTATCAAAAAGGGAAAAACAATAAAGAAAACAAACAAACAAAAGATGAAAATACTATGTTTCAAACCACATTCAATCCCCATACTCCTCTTTCTGGAAAGCAGATAGCATTTTCCATCCGAAGTCTATTGGAATTGCCTTAAATCACTTTGTTCATTTGCATATATTTTGAAAAATAAAAAGCTATTATTATAAAAAATCAACCCATGTTGTAGATCTTTGTTAAATCTGTCTCAAGGCTGGTCCACAAATCAATTGTTGTTGAGAAGAGCCAAGTCCATCACAGTTGATCATTACATCTTGTTACTATGTACAATGTTGTCCTGAATCTACTCACTTCACTTAGCACCAGTCATGTAAGTCTCTCCAGGCCTCTCTGAAATCATCCTGATGGTCATTTCTTACAGAACAATAATATTCCATAGCATTCATATACCATAACTTATTCAGCCATTCTCCAACTGATAGGTATCCAGTTCTTTGGCATACTTGCTTTTAAATCATATTTGTATTGACATAGTTGGTTTTTATATCACTGAATTTATTTTGATGTTGACTCTCTGTGAATTCCTAAAAGTAGTGACTATTTTTTTACCTTTCTTTGCATCCCTAGCACTTAGCACACTGCTTACTGATACATATGAATGCTCATTGACTTATTAACTGACCAATAAGTAATAGAATGTATTTTGAGTTGGAAGATTCCATTTTGTAACAAAAGTGATTAATTAATCCAAGTGTGACTAATTAATGGATTAGGGAGTTTGGGGGGGTCCCTAATTAATTGGGCCCAAGATCTTTCCATCAATGACCCCTTCCTTTTGAAGCTACCTGCTACTTTTATGCATTTGGAAGGGCACTAAATATACTAGATGTGTTACAATTCACTGATTGGTAAGTTCCAAAACTGAGGAAATCTTGTGATTGGCAAATGTAAATGCCCATCAATCATAACCAGTTAATCAATAGGCCTTTCACAGGTTATGAGAACTTCCATAGGTCATCAATACAGATCGTTTCAGCAGTAGCTGTCCAAAAGTCATAATGATGGGAATGCAAGACCACTCAAACCTTAAAAATATATTGGGTTTTCAGGCTCTCCCCATATGGTCCACTAAATGGTGGAGAGAAGAGGTTTGGACCTCAAAAATATATTGGAATCTCTAGTCAGTGTTATGAAGTGTCTCAAAAGAATGTGTAGGATTAGATCTTCTCCAAATCAAGAGGCATCAATGATTGTATTAATGAATTAAACAGAATAAAGTTTGAAATAATCATATTAATTGATGTTGTTAGGATGAATTATGAAAGATTAATTCACCATGTATTTATGATTATATTAATCGCATTTGATTTATCATAGTCATAGTGTTAGAAATATAATAAGAATGTAAGTGCTACCCTAATCCCCAAACTTTACTCTGTAACCTGCTAAAATAAGATTTGTTTTGTGATGCAATACCCTGTCTGCTTTATTCATTAATACAATCACTGATCTCATAAAATCACAATAAACTGAATAAATGCTGATTAATTTGATTTGGAACATCAAAATTATCATCTACAAAATAAAAACAGAGTAACTTGTCCAATTGTATTATGTTCAAAACAAGTTTCTATAATTTTTTCAATTCCTCTCTATTGCTATCAAACCCATCTCTGTTAATTATTTTTGGTCTCGGATGTCAGGAATCAGATGACCTGATTTGATATACAAATGCTAATTTTGTAGATAGTGGATGGATACCTAATTTTGTCCAGTTTCCTTTTTATTTCAGATTATCAATTTTAACACTAGTAGGGAGAGATTTGAATAGTTTTTTCATTTTTCCCCAGGCTGTATTCATTTTGTGCCTTTTTTTTTGTTTTTTTTTTTTTTTTTGTTTATACTATGTCCTCAAGGATACCTTTTTCTCCCCCTCCCTCAAGGGCAAGAGCTATCTATTATTTTTTGTCTTTTTATCCTCAAAGTTTAGCACAGTGACTAAAACTTAGTGGATGTAATAAATGATTTTTTCATTTATTGACTCTTATGGAGATGAGGAAAGATGCAAGAGATATTGTAAAAATAGAACTCATAAGACTTAATTCTCTTGTCTCTTTGGTTCCTGGTGTTTTCTGTAGCTGTCCTACATATCTCAAATGCTCTCCTTCTTTAGCTCCATCCCTTGCTTTTCCTGCCTTCCTTCAAATCTCATTCTCTCGTCTTTCTCTCTCTCTCTCTCTCTGTCTCTCTTTTCTCTCTCTCTTGTCTCTGTGTCTCTCTGTCTCTCTCTGTCTCTCTCTCTCTCTCTCTCTGTCTCTCTTTTCTCTCTCTCTTGTCTCTGTGTCTCTCTGTCTCTCTCTGTCTCTCTCTGTCTCTCTCTCTGTCTCTCTCTCTATATATAAATATATATCTTGGTCACTTTATATTATTCCAAATTGCTTCCCAAAATAATTACCATTTTACAGCTCCATTAATAATGTATTAGTATACTTATCACTCACAATCCCTCCAACATGGACTATTACTATTACCATTTTTTGGCCATCTTTACAAATTTGTAGAGTGTGAGGCTTTACCTCAGAGTCGGTTTGTTTTGCATTTTCCTTAAATTACTGACTTGGAGTATCTTTTCATGGGGTTGTAAATATTTTGTAATTCTTCATTTGAAAACTGTCCATTCATATCATCTGATCTTTCATGTATTGGGAATGGCTATTTGTCATGTAGATATATAAATAAATATACAATTATATGCAAATATATATATTTAATTGTTTATATGTCTGAAATGTCAAACTCTTATGAGAAAAATTTAATATGAAAATATTTTCCATCCTATCAATTCCCTTATACTATGTGCATTAATTTTTTATAATAATAGCTTTTTATTTTTCAAAATATATGCAAAGGTAGTTTTCAACATTCACCTTTGCAAAATCTTGTGTTTAAAATTTTTCTCCTTTCCTTCTTCCCTCTCCCCTCCCCTAGACAGCAAGTAATCCAATATAGGTTAAACATGTGTAATTTTTCTAAACATAGGAAATCCCATGTACTCTAGGAAACCTCTCCCATTCCCTCTGAATTCTAGTGCCTTTCCTCTTTTAATTATTATTGCTTTATTGTTATTACGATTATTAAATTTTTATTTAATTGTTTCCTATTTGTCTTCTATCTTGTTTGTACAATTTTTGTTTGTTTTCTTTCGCCATTCGAATGTGAGCTCTTCCATTTCCCCAACTGATGGATGATCTGGGAATCTATGCCCAGGGATTATGAAGTCATGCACATCCTTTGGTTTAGCAGAGACATGACTGGACAAGAATCCCAAGAGAGTTTGAAAGAGGGAGAAGAACCTATATGTATGAGGATATTTGTAGTGGCTCTTTTCTCGGGGAGTGAGGGAGAATTGGGAATTGGTGGGATACTCATCAATTGAGGAAAGGCTGAATAGATCATAGAATGGGATTGTGAGGGAATATTGTCCTGTGGGAAGTGATAAGCAGGATGCTCTCAGACCGTGGACTCTGGCTGAGTGAAATGTGCTTTATGCAATGTTATGGTGGAATTGTGGGATGATCAGCTGTGAATGACTTTGCTGTTCTCAGTGGTGCAGTGATCCATAGCTGTTCTGAAGGACTTGTGATGGGGAGTGCCATACATGCTCAAGGAGGGAACTGATTGTGTCTAAATACAGACTGAGGAACACTTTTTTAAAAAAAGTTTTTTGTCTTGATTTTTTTTTTTTGGGGGGGAAGAGATATATTTTCTTTTGCAGCATGGCTTTTATGGAAATGTTTTGCTTTGGCCTTCTCAATGAGAAAGTATGAGGAGGAGGAAGGAAGAATGTGAAACTTGAAGACTGGGGAAAATAAAAATATTTAAAATAAAATATAAAAAGGATATGAACTCTTTCAGTATTGTTCATAATAACAGTAATATTATATGATGGTCCACTGTGAATAACTTAGCTATTCTCAGCAATACAATAATCCAAAATAATCTTAAAGGATTTATGATGAAAGATGCTATCCATCTCTAAAAAAAAGAACTAGTAGAGGCTGAATGCTGATTGAAGATACTTTTTCTTTACTTTGTAGTTTGTGGGTTTTGTTTGTTATCTTTCATAGTATAACTTACATGGAATGTGCTTTGCATGACTACACATGTAGTCAAATCTATTTCAAAATGCTTCTCTCCTCAATGGGGCTGGAAGTAAGGGAGGGAAAGAATTTGGAACTCAAAATTTGAAGGAAAAAAAAGAATGTTAAATTATTTTTACATGTAATGGGGTATGTGAATAAAATATTAAATAAAAAAAGAATGTGAGCTCTATGAGAGCAGAGTCTGGTTTTTAAAAATTTATATTGTCCATACTTAGCATAATGCTTTCTACTTTACTTAATAAATGCTTTCTTTTTTTGTCTCCTCAGGGCCTGAGGTATTATAGGGGAAAGTATGGCCCAGGTTCCTGACATTGTCTGTGATGCAGGATTTCCCTTTACTTTCAACTAGCTCCACAACAGATTAAGACCCTCATAAACTCATGGCTGCCCTCAGAACTGGACATATCGATCTCAGTATTGGTGTATGATCACCTACACTCAGGAAAGAAATAAAACAGCAGAAAAAGCCTAAGACCTAGAATCAGGCCTGCTCACACATGTGCTTTAGCTATCACTGTGTCTTCTTGATGTGAACTCTATAAGAGTTCATTATATCCCCGTTATCAGGATTAATCTTATGGTTTGTCCTTCATTTTTAAAGAGGATCATGACATTGGGGAGGTGATTCTATGACGTGCAAGTGAATTGGATTGAAATGAGGGAGGACTGAGCAAGGTCACTTGCCTCACTTTCCCCTCCAGAACCATCAGGATCCAGTGTCCAGATAGAGATCAGAAAGATTAGACATGGCCCTGGAAGAAATGAAAGACCCTGTCCTTTTCAAACTAAGGTTCAATTTTGATTGATTTAGGATTGCCTTCTTATGCATGACCTATAGAAACAAAGCAAGGTAGATATTTTCTGTGGATGCATATTCAAAGACAGGAAGCTGGAGAAAATTGGTGAGAGATGGAATTATGAACAGAATTATTTTCCTCTCCAGAATGAACTCCTGGGTCTCCAGGATCCTTCTACTGTGCCATAAATTTTTTTTTTACTTTAGAAGTTCCTTTACCCCTAAACCTGTCCCATTAGTTGTATTCTCCTCTCTGTGGTATTTTCCTTTGATTGGCTGGCTCCTCCCAGCTCTGTGAGAAAGGTATTATTATGATCTTTATTTTTTTTATTATAGCTTTTTATTGATATGCATGGGCAATTTTTCAACATTCACCCTTGCAAAAACTTCTGTTCCAACTTTTCCCCTCCTTCCCTCTACCCTCTCTCCTAGATGGCAGTTAGTCCCATACATGTTAAACATGTTAAAATATATGTTAAATACAATATATGTATGCATATTATACAGTTATCTTGCTGCACAAGAAAGATTGGATTTAGAAAGAAAGTAAAAATGACCTGAGAAGAAAAAACAAAAATGCAAGCAAATAATAATAGAGTGCAAATGCTATTTTGTGGTCCATACTCATTTTCCAGTGTCCTTTCTCTGGGTGTAGCTAATTCTGTTCCTACTGACCAATTGGAACTGATTTGATGATCCTTATATTTTACAGATTGGGAAACTGAGCTTGGGGTTAAGTGATCTGCTCAGCATAGCACAGCTAAAACAAATTTCTAAGGAAGCAATTCAAATCAGGTCTTTTTGATTCCAAATATGACACTATCTGCTTAATCACCTAGCTGCCCAATTGATAGTTTATTTTTTCCCATATTTCTAGGATATATAAGAGCAGAAAAATGTGTTGCAGATTTTTTCTCCAGTTAACCGTTTCCTTTCTCATTCTAAACACATTTCTTTTTTTCATGTACAAAATTTTTTCTATTTTATGGAATCAAGACTGTTCTTTTGCTCTCTTTGGTAAATGGGATTGACGTGAAGTGATGCGTAGTGAAATAAGTAAAAGTTCTTACCTTACTATGAGAGTTACCTCCTTTCTTTCTCATCTTGTGTCACAGTTCTCTTCTAATTGTCCTGACTCAATTTCCCTAATTGGTCCTGCCTCAGTTTCCTTAATTGTTCTGCAACCCCCCCTCCAGTTCATTAAGACTGGTATAACTCAGAGGTTAATATGTAAATTCAAAAAGGGGGAATTCAGGCATTCTGTCTCTAGTCAGACACTTTCTTAATACTCAGCTTGTTAGAATTTATGGTCTTACCTCCCAATCTGTCAGAGACCAGTGATGGCTCCTGCCTGGAGATTCCTGTTCACCAGAGTTTGGATTCCATCCCCATCTTTGTTTAGCTACTGTGTATAAGTATGTCATTGAGAACTTGCATTGGCTGCTGGATGCAGCCTCTTGGAGAGGATAGTCTCATTCAGCCCTGGGACCAAACCATGGATCCATTTGGTCCCAGTAAATCTCTCCCTTTCAAATAAAATATTAAAAACTCTCTAATCTCTCTCTTGCCTCAGTTTCTCCGGCATTACAGCCTAACTTATAGAAACTTTTATATCTAGGTCATGTATTCATTGGAAGTTTATAATGTGGTTTATAGTGTGAAATCTTCTAAATCTAATTTCTGCAAGACTTCAAATTTTTAGCGTTTATTTGTTTTCAGTCATATTTAACTCTTCATGACTTCCCTTTTTGTTTGTGGAAGAAGGAGAGCATATCTTGGCAAAGACACTGCATTGGTTTCCCATTTTCTTTCCTAGATCATTTTACAGGTTAAGTGATAAACTGAAGCAAACAGGCTTAAATGACTTACCTAAAGACAGTAATATAAATGGCTGATTTTAAATCTGAATTCAGGTCTTCTCTACCCAAGGCCCAAAACTCTATTTACTGTGCCACCCAGCTGTCCTGTGTTCCAATTATCTCAGCAATTAAAAAAAATATATCAAGTCCTTAAGCCAGTTTGTTCTTGAGTTTACTGAAAATCATGTTGCAGTGCTTTTTAAATTTATTGACTTTTTTTTTTTTTTTTTTTTTTTTAGTGTGCCCATAGAAAATTAGAACCTTAATGGAGGGCTTAATAAAGTTATAATTGTCTCTGAATGAAATTGGCCAAAACTTTTCCTTCTACGTTTTTGAGAACATATGAAAAAAATAATACAAACCTTTGCATCTGAAGGTTTTTCCCTATTCTTGAAGATGATTGGAAAAGAAAAATTTGTCTGATGTAACCAAAATCATATGATAGTATCATTTATATAAACAGTAATAATTCCACTTATCACTGCTTAGCTGAGTTTAAAAATATCCAACATGACTGCAATTCAACAAGAAAAAACTGAGTAGAAATAATTATAATTTTCATTTGCTTCTAGATATCAAGATTTGTTTTTGTACAAGAGTCAGTCACAGTTAAAATCACTTTGTTGTTAATAGATAATAGCACTTCATTAAGGTGATAAAATCAGCATTAAATAGTAAAGCCTACTCAACTTGTATTTCTACTTAATCACTGACTATATATATAGCAACATAAGTTTCTCTGTTTAAGTAAATTTCTAAAACTATTTGATTAATTAAAAAAAAAAACCTTGTCATTGAATGTTTTCTTAGTTGATTTATGCTATTATAAGATTTTTTATGAGACCTTATCTCACAAAATATATCATAATGATAACGTTTAGATTTAGGGAACCAAAATGAGATTAGGGTTTCTGGTGGTAAGGTAGTTAAATGATAAAGTCTAGGGGCAGGTTCAGGATTCAGGGAACCAAATGGAGAGGTTTGGCTCCCCTGCAACCCTTGGGATTCGTCATAAGAGTAGGGAGTTTTGGGGACTTCCTTCTGGCAGCGCAGAGGTTCTCTGTAAAGGAATCTACAGGCCGGAAAACCTAGATTGATAAAAAAGGTTTATTATAGGGATTGGGAAGTTAACTTAGAAATCCTGACAGAGAGGCATAAAGTCTGGTTAGGGAAATAGATGGGGGTAAAGAAAGGGTGGCACTGGAAAAGAATATTCCAGTGGACAGATCTATGGAAAATTGAGTTTTGCACTGAGAATGCAATTCTTTTTGTTGAGAATGCTTTTTTTTTTTTTTTTTTTTTTAATTATTATAGCTTTTTAGTTACAAGATACATACATGGGTAATTTTCCAGTATTGAGAATTGCAAAACCTTTTGTTCCAACTTTTCCCCTCTTCCTCCCCACCCCTTCCCCCAGATGGCAGATTGACCGATTTACATGTTAAATATGTTAAAATATAAGTTAAATACAATATATGTATACATGTCCATACAATTGTTTTTCTGTACAAAAAGAATCGGACTTTGAAATAGTGTACAATTAGCCTATGAAGGAAATCCAAAATGCAGGCGGACAAAAATAGAGGGGTTGGGAATTCTATGTAGTGGTTCATAATCATCTCCCAGAGTTCTTTCACTGGGTGTAGCTGGTTCAGTTCATTACGGCTCTATTGGAACTGATTTGTTTCATCTCATTGTTGAAGAGGGCCACATCCATCAGAATTGATCATCATATAATATTGTTGTTGAAGTATACAATGACCTCCTGGTTCTGCTCATTTCACTCAGCATCAGTTCATGTAAATCTCTCCAGGCCTTTCTGAAATCATCCCGCTGGTCGTTTATTACAGAACAATAATATTCCATAACATTCATATACCACAATTTATTCAGCCATTTCCCAACTGATGGGCATTCACTCAGTTTCCAGTTTCTGGCCACTACAAAGAAGGCTGCACATACAGGTCAAAGGGATGCTTTTTGACCAGGATTTGTAATTGAATCAAAGGCTCTGGCATCCTGAAAAGACAACTTGTCTGGGGAAGATATACCTCAGCCAGGAGGTTGAGAATCTGAAAGGAATCACAGATCAATAGGAAATACAGTTTCTTAAAGGGATCACAATCTGCTTCAATAATACATTTTCTTAAAAAAAACAAAAAAACAAAAAACTTTTGTTACCTAATTTCTTGTGGCATATCTTGGAATGTGAATATACCGCTTGGATTTCCCCTTTGTTGTCCTTATATATTCAAGGCCACATACACATATCTGTCTATCTCTTTCATATGTTCTTGGATTGACAAAGAAGCTTTATATTTTTAATAAAGATGCAAAATATGTCCAAAAATTTGATTTTAAAAAATGGGGATGTGCAAGGCAAAGGATGGTATATAGCTGGGAAAGTAAGCACATAGGTTATCAATTATAGATTTTCTCATGTTCTTTCAATTTTTTCTTTTTTTTCTTCTTTCTTTTCTCTTCTTCCTTTCTTGTTTCCTTTTCTCCTCTCCTTCCTTTCTTTTTTTCTCACTTTTCCCCCTTGTTTTCCTCTTCTCTTTCCTTTTTTCTTTAGTTCTCTGCTCTAATTTCCTTTTTTTCTTTCTTTTCTTTTTAGCATGAATAGGTTCTGAAATATTTTCTCACACCTTTGGTGTCTCCTCCTTTAGATACTTTATATCTATATCAGTTTTTCAAAACTCTCACTAATGTCTTCAGCACAAGTTTTCTTTATATAAAATCCAATCTGGCTGTTTTTCTCATTTCAGTTCTTTCTTTAGGACCCTTTCTAACTCTGTTAAGCACCTTAGAGATTATCATTCTACTTCTTTCCATTTTTTCCCTTTTTTGTAGTCTTTTTATTTATTTCTTTCCTTTAATGCCCTAGAGATGACTTTGCTTGATTGAATATTTTCCCACATATTCTTCAAACTTGTCTTACTATTTACTGCTTCTCTTTGTTTTATGAGACAGGATTACTCATGATTATTCATCCTATATTTTAAATGGGTGTTGACTATCTCTGTTTGCCAATTAAGTTAGATGTTTGCTGACTAGGCAAACTAAGGCATTTTCTAGGCCCTTTGATCTCCTTGTAACAACTACTTTATAGTGGTTAAACTAGATGAAAGCATTCTAGTCTGAGGCAATGCCATTTATTTTTATTCATTTCCCATTTTTTATTTTTAGTTACTCATTTATAGATTTGGGTTCAATTATTTTAATTACATTCCATGTGTTTTATTTATTATTTTTTATTTAAAATTTTTACAAATACTGCTTTTTATTAAATTGATAATGACTATACATGTCTCAAAATGTAATAAGAATTTTTCCATGTCTACTAAGCCTGATTTAATTTACATTTTTGAGTGTTCACCTTGTCCAATGTCTACCAATTCTTCTTTTAAAATGTTGTTATCCATTTCTTAGTTTATTTATTTATTTATTTTATTTTCTGAGGCTGGGGTTAAGTGACTTGCCCAGGGTCACACAGCTAGGAAGTGTCAAGTGTCTGAGACCAGATTTGAACTCTGGTCCTCCTGAATTCAAGGCTAGTGCTCTATCCACTGCACCACTTAGCTGCCCTCTATCTTTTTTTAAATCACTATAATCCTCTCCAGTATCTCTACTCTTAGAGTCAGTCATCTCAGAGGACAAATTTTTTAAAGACACAAAAATGGGGGGGGGGGGAATCATAATTAATCAATATATTGAAATAATCTGAATATATGCAATGTATAACATTTATGAACTGAATCTCACCTCTGCAAAAGGGTGGGGTGAGAGTATCTTTTCTTTCTAACCATGTCAATTCTATAAAATTTTGCAATATTGAATTTTAATTTTTTGGGTATTCTTTTCATTTGTATTAATCATTGTGTATATCTTTTTTTGTTGTTTTGCTACTTCCTTTTGCATCAGCTCATATAGATCATTTCATGTTTCTCTATATTCATCACATTGTCATTTCTTGCAGCACAGCAATTAATTCCATTATATTTATCTGCTACAATTTATTTAGAGTTGATATTTAATGGCTATCTACTTTGGTTTCATTTTTTTGCTAATAAGGAAATGCTACTTTGATGTTTATCAAGACTATCTGTGGCCCTTATGGGGTATAAATCTAATAATGAAATCTCTAGGTAAAAGGATATGAATCTTTTCTTCATTTATTCACAATTATTCAGATAATTAAAATTATTTTATAAAATAATAGGGCTGATTCATCACCAACAATGCCTGGAATATTGCAATAGTCTATTGGTTGGTTTTCTTGTTAAAAGTCTCTCCAAAAACTGGAAATTGAGTGAATATCCATGAGTTGGGTAATGCCTGAATAAGTCAAGGCATGTGAATGTAATGGACTATTATCATTCTGTAAGAAATGATGAGCAGGCTGATGAATGACTGAGGTGTCACTTTACAACTTGCAAATAGCAAAAATAAAAGATAAGAATGGTCTCTGATGGAACAGTCCAGATAAAAGTTTAATGAGTGTCTATATTTGTCACCCTATGGTATGCACATGATATACAAAGAAAGATAAAAGCCAATCCCCTTGAACAGTCTCTAGGGAGTAAAACTTACAAAATGAGATAAAAACAAGCTTTAGTGCAAGATAAATTGGATATAATCAAAAGAGAATCAAAAGAGAATTGGGAAAGACTTTCTATAGAAAGTGGGACTTTAGCAGGAGACAGAGATGAAGAGGGAGCATATTCCAGCTATAGGAGTTGGGAAGGTTTTAATCTTTAATTACATAATTGCAGATGTGGGTGTTGTATAGAGCAGGAACACCTGGAATCAGTCTTGTCCTCTTTTTATACCCTAAATGCAACACTCCCTTGATGCCTCATGAGCCGAGTGACACAACCCTAAAGGAGTGCATGATTTCCCTCTGTGTGAATCTCTACCCTCACCACCTCATTACTCCTTCCTTGGCATAATATTTGGAAGTAGTTCAATCCTTCTGGATTCTCTGTTGGCAGAGTACTATTTTATCTGAAGTAGGACAGTCTAAATCTCTGCAAGTGTAAGTGGTTCTTTACCTTTAATTACCTCTCACAAGTATCTGGCGAATCTCCACCCTTGATTATATTTTCCTTTCATTTTCAAATCTAAAACCCTAATTCTGATTACATTCTTTTATTTCTTTGTTCTGAGTCCTAACCTCCATTTCTTGGGTTTTAATTTAATTTTTCTGTAGTTCTAATTCAATTTTCTCCCTCACTCAAATCCAATTCACTTGCATGTCATAGTATCACCTCCTTAATGATTTATGGTCTTTGAGAATGAAGGACAAATAGCAATACATAGTATAACATCAACCTTTTGGTGGCCCTATCTGGGAAGTCTGGTTGCACTCCCTTAAACATCATCCTTTAGTGGGCCATTTGGGAAAGTAATATGGGTTTTAAGAAACCCCTAATATATTTTTTTGGGTTTAATACCCACAATCCCCATAGAAATTTTTCAGCTTCATGTAATTCAAATTATGTTTTTTTTTCCTTCTGTAGTTGCCTCTTTTTTGTTTGATGAATAATACATCTCTAATGATAGCTGTGAAAGGTATACAATGATTTTTTCTTTAATGTTTACTTCACATATTTTAAGTGTTACAGAGTATGATGTAAAGTGTTGGTCTAAGACTAATTTCTGCCCAAAGATTTCCCAGCAATTTTTAATCAGAGTTCTTCCTTAACTAGTTTGTGTTCCATCTATCAAACATTGTATAACGGAATTCCATTGTTTCTGATTTTTGCTTGTCTAGTCTGTCCCACTAACCTATTTATCTCTTTAAATCAATACTAGATGATGTTGATGATTGTCATGGTCCAGATCTTTTATTTTTCAAAATGAATTTTATCTAGTAAAGGAGCCATCCTTTTTATTCCTGGCATAAATTCAACCTATTCATGATGATTTTTTTTTTACTGCAGTTTGTTATATTATTTTAAAAGATTTTATCAGTTTTTCTTTTATTTTTTATCTTTCCTTTAAGAACTAGACTGTATTTGTCTGATAAAAAGAATCTGAGGATGCTTTTTCAATTTTTGAGAGTAATTTGTATATTATTTGATGTGAATCCTGAAATCAGGTTATTCTCTCTCCTTTCTTCAGGGAATGCTAAAATGGGATTTTAAGTTTTCTAGTCTGTCTTATTACTATAGTTAGGGTAACTATGATGATTCCCAACTGCAATTAGCATCTTTTAGATACCTAAGATGGGAATTTCCCAGACTGTTTTGTTAAGCCTGATGGGAACCAAGTTTTCTCAGAATATCTTTAAGGCAGTCTCAGTACCAATATATACATCTTTTTCTCCCCAACTCTTTCCAGGTATTTCTCCTCCTCCCCTGAGGAATCCACATGGTAATATTTCCCCTATAAAATATATGCTTATGATGAAGATCTAAGTTAAGTCCTTTTTGGGACTAAGCCAGCTTATGAGGTATTCTCTCCATCCTTATGTCTTCCCTTTAATGGCATCTTTCTCCTTATTATAGCCAATTCTGTATTTTCTGCTAAACTTCTCTATGGATTTAGCCTGACAATCAATGAAGCATCTCATGGCATATATCTTTAATGTTTTCTTCCAAACTCCTTTACTTGCTAATTCTATTGCTCTCCTAAATCTATTTCTATTTACCACTCCTGGTGCCTCTTTTACCCCTTCATTTAGTCTGTAACCTCTTCTCTTAAATAAAGCTACCTTTTGGCAAGGAGAAAGCCCTTGTGAATTTATCACAAGTGCCTTGTACTGCATGAATTAGGATTTGCTCTTCTGACCTCATCACTATTGATATTAATTATTCCTTAAAAGTTTGAATTCTTCAGTGAAGCTATCAGGGTTGAGTTGGTCACCTTTCCCCCATCTTCTCACTTTCCTCTTCTTTGGTAGTTCCCCTATGTGAAAAATAATTGAACAGGAGTTCCCTATTGGTTGAGTACTATCCTATCTGAAAAGCCTAATTCTCCCAAGTAAATCTGTCTCCTTCTCTGATTATATCATTACATCTGTCCCCCCATCATTTATAAATGGTTCTTCATCTCTAATTTCACCTTGTTCATTTTTATTTTGTTGGTTTGATTTCTTGCCTTCTTTTAAAATCAGATTAAAGATTTATCCATTCAAAGTCTTTCCAAAGAACTAGATTTTAGTTTAGTTTCTAATTTCTACAGCTTTTTAAATTTGTTTAAAATTTGTCTGTGATGTAGATAAAGCAATCCTCTAGAAAAAATTCTATTCTTCTAAACATACACTATTAACAAAATAGAAAATGAGATGACTGATGAATGTACATTAAAAAAAATATAAAGCCAACAACTAAATCTAAAATAAACACAAGAAATATAAAAATTAGAGAAGCAAACTAACAATTTTTAAAAAATAATAAAACATCTAATGGCTGAACTACACATTCCTTTAAACCCCAAAATCAGATTTGATTGGTCAGAACTACTTTAAACAAAAGGATGAACTGTGTTAACAACAAATATGTCAAGTAGCATATTAAAAAAGTTCAATTAGGTGTTACCATCATCTCAAGAACTATAAAAATCAGTAATTCAGCTAGATATTTTAAACCTTGAAATGCAACCAATCCAAAATGATATCCTCAGATAGGTAAATTGGGCTTCATGATAGCTACTTATTCAGGAATTTTTAGTTGGGGACTGTCTCTTGAAAAAAAGACCATCATTCTAAATGCCAAGACACCCACTCTTCCATAAGCAGTATGTTTGTTTTTACTGTAATTCTATTCTCATAGTATAATATTAATAATTTTCTATCTCTTTACAGTCAATCTATTTGTTTTACTATTAAGTTTATCTGCATATTTTTTCAGTTCTAAATGTTTTAGGGATTTGAAGATGAATCTGCTCGTTACTTTCAAAATTGGAAACCATAAAAAGAGTTTATGAATCTTAAGACAAACATTTGATTATTTTTCCATTTTGAGGGGGAGGAAAAACAACACCTCACACATCTACAGAAATAAATCCCTTTATTTTATAACATTCCTTTTCCTTTTTAAAATGTAGTACAGTACTTGTAGCTGGATAACCTTGAGAAAATCTATAGAAGACCTGGCACTATTGTTGAAAATTAGACAACTGGGCAGAGATATAATACCTTTATAAATGTTTGGACAGAGAGAAAATTTAGTGTTTTCACACAAAGATATGGAAGTTATATTTAACACGTTCTCTTAAATAACGTGTATTTTAAAATATTTGAAAATTTGTTTCCTAAAAATTTGTTGTCATGCTTTATTATGTTATTTAAATCTTACAGTTTCATAGATGGTAATGCCCAATAGTTAAACAAATATATTACATCAACATATCAGCAATAGCAAGCTAATACTGCACAATCATATTGGTGGACTGATTTAAGAAATACATCTTTTTTTTTTTTTTTTTTTTTTTTTTACAAGTAGCAAACAAATCCCTCTTTGTGGTACATATATTTCAATGACTTTTTTCTACTTTTGTAAAATAAGGCTAAGTAATAAGACATATCAGAACATGATTACATAATAAAAAGTATATTTTTAATTACAAATCTAATTGTACATATAGGGCAACATACTGTAGTTTCTACAGAGGAGTGCAAATGAGCAGGACTTTATAAATGTTAAAGATGAATTCATTCCATGTGTTTTCAAACAGAATTTTTGAGTGTTATACTGATTGTTTCATATGTATTATAGGTTTGATCATGAGTGGTAGTCACTAGTATGAGACAGAGGTGTGCTTTACAAGTTTTCAAGAGTTGTCATTCTAGATAGTTTCTAAATGAAAAGTGTAGGTACCGTGATAATTTAACTTTAAAAAGGCTCCATCTGTCTTCATGTAAACAGGTATTTTTAGCCTATCTTATTGCATTACACATTAATGGAGTAACATACATAATTCATTTTAAGTTGTCATTTCAAGCAATTCTTCTAAACTCTTTTTAATCTGTGGTGGCTGAGATGCAGCCTGGTTTAATAGACCTTGACCCATTTGTGCAAAAAGTGCTTTTGATAATTTAGCTGTGGCTGTTCGGATATTTCCTCCAGCTCCTGGTAGTGAGCCACTATTTGTCATGTTGCTTAATAAATGCCAAAGAACAGCCAACACCTTCTGTTCTATAGCATGAGGTTTCCTTTGATAGAGATCCATAACAAGATCTGAAATGCAACAATATGGCATGTGAGTAAATAACTTGTAATTCAGTTCATTTTAATTAAAAATATCTAAAATACAATTTACAGTATAAAATATAAGTGTTACAAAATTTACTATAGAATGAAAATAAAAAATTGAATCTACTTCAAAATCAGTAACAAAATAAAACATACTTCAACTATAATGAATTATTTTCAGAAGAACAGGAATATTGGAACCAAACCCTCACTTCACACTGAGATCCTTTCTGAATGAAAATTATATTCCATTACAAAGAAATAAAACTACATTCTAAATCATAGGTCATAATGAGAAAAATACAGAGGGAGCATATTCTCTATCTTGTAAATAATTTCTATTTTTCAGGGTTTCAAGATAAGGGCTTTTCTTACAGCCTTTAAAAAAAAAAAGCAGTATTAAGAAGACAGAAACCATTAAAAAATGCTTTATAATGCTCTAAAAAGTCTTCTTGGGGTACACAACATGACTAGCTTTAATTTTAAGGCAAAATGATGCTTAATCAGGTAGGTTTTTAAGTACTGATTATCTATTAATACACAACTAAATATCCATCATAATAATAAAATCCCATAATTGGATTACAATTATAATTTACAATGTAAATACAACATACTTACCAGCAAGTTTTTCAGTCATATCCTGTTTTGCTTTTCCATTTAAAAACTGTGCTTTAGTACAGAAAGGCTGTAGAAGTAGATAATTGTCTAAATAAAAGAGAAATTGCATATAGTTACGTAAATATTAATTTTTCATTAAAAGGCAGAAAAACATTTATTTCTTGAATGCAGATAATTACACAATAATAAAAACCAAGTAATTAATTTAAAATTCTTTACTAGGCTAATGTGTTTGAAAAAATTGAGAAATAAAAAGATTAGGAACATTTTTTCAAATTAAATGTAAATTTTTTTTAAGCTTTAAATTGAAATTTCTTACCAATATGCTGACTCAGAGCATGAATAACATTTGTGGCAGCAGCATAAATTCCTGGATTCTTGGAATTTAGATTGTTATCCACTATTGCTGGAATGAGCATGTTGATTACAGGTGATAAGTTATCTCTGAGCAAAGGAATCATTTTGTGCATTGTTTCCAGAGCTATTAGATTTACTTTACTATTTGAGTCATGTAGTCGAGATTTAAATGCATCAAAGATCTGAAAATAAATTAGTTGATGACATTAAGTAATGAAATGGGAAAATTTTTTAAAAACTCATTAATGCTAACTCTAGAAAATTTAAGCTAGACCTAGATTTCTTGTTATTGTCCAGTTATTTCAGTAGTATATGCAAAGTGGTTTGTAGGCTTTCAGGTACTATATTTGTTGTTGAGCTGTTTTAGTTGTGTTAGACTCTTTGTGAGCTCATTTGGGATTTTCTTTTCTTTTCTTTTTTTAAATAAATATTATAATTATTTATAATTATATTATAATCATATTTATAATTATAATTATAATTTTTTGACAGTACATATGCATGAGTAATTTTTTTTTTTTTAAATAACATTATCCCTTGTATTCACTTTTCTGAATTTTCCCCTCCCTTCCTCCCTCTACTCCCTCCCCTAGATGACAGGCAATCTCATTTGGAATTTTCTTGATAAAGATACTGGAGTAGTTTGTCCATTTCCTTCTCCAGTTCATTCTATAAATGAGGAAACTGAGGCAAACAGAGTTATGATTTGTGTAGGGTCACATGGTTAGTAAGTGGCTGAAGTCACATTTGAACTCAAGATCTTCCTGACTCTGGGTATAGTACTGTGCTTCATAGCTGCCTATGATACAGATAATAAGTTGATAATAATATGATACAGATAATAATCAATTGTAAAAATATTAAAGATTTGCATTCAAAAGCTGTATTTTTGAGCCCTTTAGCAAAAGAAAAAAAGCTTAGAACGTCATTCTGAATTTCAGTATTACAATTCTGTTAAAATCTTAATTCCAGTCATAAAGCAGGACAAGAAATCTATGCCCACATCAATAAGATCACATATTGACTTAAATAATAATTCACTTTATTATATTAATACAAAAGAAAATGAATCAAATTAATTTGAAATGAAAGAACAAGTAATGTTTTAATTCTGGTGTCACTAATCTTTATCTAAAATATAGATTTGCATAATATTCTGATAGTGTTAGTATAATTGAAGTTCAAGTAGATCTGAATTAAGGTCAGTTGCAAATTAATTTTAAAACCACATATAAAGGGTTTCTTTTGAGCAAATAGGACCTCTCCATCTAACACTTATTATAGATATTAAGTTCATTCTAATGCCTTATTCTCTTCTAAATTAAGTCTTTCTTTTTTTTTTCTTTTTCTTTTTTTTTTTTGATCAGCTGGATTTGCTTATTTTTTTCTTAACACTTTTTATTTTCAAAACATATGCATAGATATATATAATTTTCAACCCTGCAACCCTTACAAAACCTTGTGTTCCAAATTTTTTTCCCCTCCATAAAACAGGAAATAATCCAAAACAGATTAACCATGTGCAATTCCTCCATACATATTTCCACAAATATCATGTTGAACAACAACAAAAAATCAGATTAAAAAGGAAAAAATGAGAAAAAGCCCAAAATGGAAGCAATAACAACAACAAAAAAGTGAAAACATTATGTTGTAATCCGCACTCAGTCCCCAGAGTTTTCTCCCTGGGTGCAGAGGGCTCTATCACAAGATCATTGGAACAGATCTGAATCACCTTGCTATTCAAAAGATAGGCTTACTTTCTAAGTCTTATTCTTCCTATTAGCTCTAATTTTCAAGATCTCAAAACAAAAGGATAAAATTATCTGGTTACATATTTTAAATTTATTTATTCACCTACACAGAGAGTGAAGCTTAACTGCTACATAATACTTTTTGAATACTAACCTTTACAATGTTTCCAACAACAAGTTCTTGATTGTTTTCAGTGTCTGATAAAAGTTGCTTGATCCCATTTATTCGATCTCGGAAGTCTTTTGCATTTAATAAACCTGTTAGGACCTTAATATATTCAGCACTCTCTAAAGAACTGCGGGGAACACCTTTTCTTACTTCACGTATGTCTATAATCTCCCTAAAGGGAAAGAAAAGAAGCAATTTCCTGGAAGGTCATCCACCCAATAATACATCATATATAATAAATAAAAATTTATATTCCCAGGATTCTCAAAACTATCTTCTGTTTTGTTCTTTTAGTGTCATGGAAAAAAAATATCTTTTTGAGGAGTCTTCATTTTATTAGAACTTATAAATCCTTTTTTTTGTTTGTGAGACAATTAGAGTTAAGTGACTTGCCCAGGGTCACACAGGTAGGAAGTATTTAAGTGTCTGGGGCCAAATTTGAACTCAGGTCTTCCTGACTTCAGGTGCTTTACCATTGTGCCATATAGCTGCTCCTCATACATCCTTTTAAATGATGGAAGACAGAATTCCCTCTTCACTCAAAAAGACAGGAAAATATTAAATCTGAGGAATATTTTCAAAAACAGTATAATCTATTATGACCGTAGTTTTTTCGTTTTTGTTTTTTTAAGCAGCATACTATTTTTTACATTGTGACTAAATAGAAATAATCAATTCTGAAAATGATCCTATAAACACTGAGGACTTAAGGGAAAAATACTTTTTATTTGGAGGTTGCTGGTGGCAATGATTATCATAACTGAAAAAGTTAAATCAGATAATTCTCTGCTGCTCTGAAACTGTCATTGCAGAAGCATAAAGATTTAGTTGCATTTCTGTTCGGTTGTAATTGTCAAAAAATTCTTTATTAAGTGGTCAGCCTTCTGGTATTAGATTTCTCTATGTTTAAATTAGTCTGGTTTTTGGAGATCAGGTCCAGCCTTTTTCCAGAATCTTACTTAAAATATGTTCATTATGATGAACCTAATTAATCTTATATTCTGCTAGTATGGCCATCAAGAATCCAAAGTCATTCCCACAAGACAAAAAAGCAATGAAAAGATGTGTCATATTATTTAAGCTAAAATAGATTATTTGTAGAGCTTAAAGAATATATTCATAAAAACTCTTCTCCTTTTTTTCCCTACAGTATCTTGAGATATTAATTTTTTTGATGAACTATAAAAAAATTTTTTTGAACACAATGTTTTCTCCAAAAGTCTCATAAAAGCAGTACTATCATGCAAACAATGAAACATATCACATAACATACGTTTTTTCATGTTGGCTTGGAACTCCTATTCAATAATATAATTATACAGTTATCAAAAAAAAGAATACAATACTCTCAAAGGTTAAAAAAAACAAAACAACTTTGGGATCCAATTCAGACTTACTATATTAAGCTTTAAGCTATGTAAAAATAGGACAACAAAATGTTTTACTAGTAGATTTGTTTGATAAACCTACCCAAGGCTTAACTGCTTGGTGACAATAAGAATGCTGTAAATATATAACTGCCTTATTACTTCATAGTTTGTGTGTCATACTTAAACTTTTGACATTTCATTCAATTTTTACAGTTCCTCTGGGGGAAAACAGTTCAAGTAAAAAGCCAAAGATAATTAACCAAATTATATGATATATGAAATGGTCCTGCCTTTCAGCTGAATTGAGAACATCTCTAGAAACAGAGGATGACCTTGTACTTCCAACACTGCCGGCATGAGAACGCCTCCCTTTGGCGGATGGAGTGTCTAATGGCATGTCTCCTAAACCCTGAAAGTGAAAAAAAGAAAGTCAAGTATTATAATATACACTTAAAATCAGAAAACTAGTAATTTAAATTAAAAACAGATAAAACAAATTTTTCATACTAGTAATTACATTGTTGTTTTAATATGTTAATAATCATTACAATATGTGCACTGTTAGTTATGAGGTGATCCTTAACAGTATTTAGTAGCAGCAAATTATTATTTTATAATGAATTCTAATATGAAATAAACTATTGGTCTGTGGCATAAGCAGTTTTTGACTCTAAATAACCCAGTAGTTGTTTCCTCTAAGCTGATCTCTAAAATGTCTTGTCCCTGATATCTGTTATGGCCCAGCAGCTCATGTAACAGTTGACAGGAACAAATGTTACATTTTAAAATCAATTTTTAAAAATCATATCTATAAATTTAACATTTATTTAACCTTGTGGAACTCCACAAAATAAACAATATGACAACATTCTTTCAATAACTACATAATTTCTTACTACCAATTTGAAAATTTCATCCTAAATCATCAATTTAGAGCTAGAATGGGATTTTACAATCATATAGTCCATCTTAAACATTTTACAGCTGAAGAAACTGAGATCTAGAGACATTAAATGACATTCTCAAAGTCACACAAAGTAAGTGTTGTTAAATGCACATGTGTGTGTACTCACATGTGTGAATACATAGCATGCTTTCATTGATAATAATACTTGAAATAAATCTCTAAGCACAAATGCTTCATTTGTCAAAAAACAGATTTTTGCTTGGGGTAGAAATCTGAATATTGGAATTTTCATGTTTAGTAAATAAAAGGATAGGATGGGGGTTGGAGAAGACATATAAACCCTTACCAGTTCTGAAATTCTGTGACTCTAATGACTAACATGGTATAGTAGATAGCAAGCTTACTTTGAGGAAGAAAGACCTGGGTTCAAATTCTTCATCTAATATATGCTAGCTATGTGACCCTTAACCTTTCAGTGTTCTATGTAGCTCTTTGAGACTATAGTTTCAGAGTTGATGTAGAAATGCACTGGTAAAGTAGGAGACCTCACCTAAGAGTACTCTACACCAATGTAATCACAGATATAATCACCTATTCCTATCTTCTAGCTACCATAGATTTTGTCAGAGTTACAAGGAATCTCAGAAGCCATTTAATGCAAATGACAGTCAAAAAAATTTTGTTCTAAAACCCTACAAATTGCTATGCTTTTGCTTTAAAATCTCCAAAGACAGGAAAACCAGTGCTTCCCAAGATAGCCCCTTCAACCTTTGGATAGCTCCTTACTATTTATCATAAGTGTGAATGCACGGTTTTGGGGTTTTTTTGACTAACTTTCATCAATTATTACTGGTCCTGCCCTCCTTGGCATATTTCCTAAGGTTATCAGTAAAGATATACTCAGTGATGATAATTCAAGCTAATACTAAATTAAATATGTTTTTAATATATCAAAATCGCATCTATTCCACCATTACGAGGTTAGCTATTATCTAGAAAAGCTCTACCACTAAGAATAAAGAGATTTAATTATATAAGGAAAATTGCATTTTAGAAGCTCTATTGCTGAAGGAACATTTGCTCTAAGTAGTTAACATTATGGAAGAAGAAAAAGAAAATAGTTATTTCTCTTTTTAATCATCCAAGGTGAAATATTCTCAATTTTTAAATTGTTCATTAAAACCCAGTCTTTTTTTTTTTTTTTAAAGTTTGCAACATTTGCTTTTATAAGATTTTGATTTCTATTTTTTCTCCCTCTCTCCCATCCCCCAATCTTTTTCACATACCTTCTGACGCAAGTTTTTAACAGATTCTTTAATATAAAGCAAATCTTTACATGGGACATATTTTTCAAGCATTTTATCAAAGTTAGGATGTGACATCATGAGGAATAGCATCTTTCGACCATAATACCTGCAAACATGTAAGAAGTGTTTTTATCATTTAGACTTAAGAGTTTGTATTATTAGCTACAATTATTCTAAATTCAAGCCCCAAATCTACTTGCTGCTATAATTTTAAAGAGATTTGAAAGCACCATTTCCTAATGTTTTGAGGTCAGCTGGTTATAGATCATAGTCTAGATGAAGGGCCAACTGTTTTGCTCAGTCTTGTGAGTACCTATAGGAATCCTGTTTTCCAATATTGGCTAGCTTTCAGCAAAACTGTGAAGCAGATCAAGTACAGTGTTAGCATTTGCTTCAATGCCCAGTAATTCTGATTGCTAACCACCTATTTAAAGCTTCTGACTCAGCTGTTGCACTTAAGAGCTTGATATCTTATGTAGGAACTCTATAATCTGATTTTTCTTTCTAAATCTACCCACACAAAAAACTTACCTGTCCTTTGTGTACTTATCTATCTCTCAGGAAATTGTTCTCTGTCTTTTAGGGATAGTTAATTAACTGGTTTAAGTTTATATTAATGTTGCTAATATAAGTGCTTCTCTTTTCCCAGAAAAAATATGAATTTTTATACCAATCTTCTAGAAATAATATTTTAAAGAAATGATACTCAGTAGGAATTTCAAGTGCCACAATTCAAAGCCAGCAGAATTTACAGCAGCAAGGGGTGGAATGGGGGTAGAGATAGGGAACTTAAGAACTTCAACTTCTTTTAAGCAGAAAGCTAGCTGCCTTTTCTGCTAAAGTGCTGGACTGGCTCTGATATGAGTTCCAATGTGTTTTCTCTTTTTGTCTCTACTTCTAGGTGTGGTATATAATTTGGGGAAAGAAAGCGATAAAGAGGCACTGAGATCTTAGAAAGCCTAAACAAATCTGTTTCCTTTCTATGTTCCTCTCTATCAGAAAAGAATTATGAAAATGGGAATATGTGGGGAAAACAGACTTGATCCTTCCATTCCCATGGTCCTAGAACCAGAATATGGCTCACAATACAAATGACCACTCACTCCTCAACTGTTATAAAGTTTCTTGGACACAACCATGGTACCTACTTAAACCTCAATTGGGGATCTAAGGATATAAAAAAGATCCTATAATCCAGAAAGGTCAATAGCCAAGTGATAAAGAACATATGAAGTGGAAAATATTTCATCTTGAATATTTAATTTTCACTATACAATAATTTCAAAATTATAAAGATGAATTAAAAAATTCATTAAAAATAAAACCCCAATGACTGCCATTAAGGGGAAGTAAAGGGGTATATCTCAAAGAATCCTAGGTTCCCATAATAATATAGCATGTTCCTATCATTTATGAAATTTGTCTAAATCCTTCCTTTATATCACTCTCTATCCTGTACCACTTTAGGAATAATAAGTTCCAAAGGTTTATTCACTGCTAAGTAAAATAGTAATTCTATGTTTAAAATATATCCTCTTTAATGTTTTAAAGCCTGTCTCTGTAATCAACTTATCAATTACTATTTAATCATTTTGATCATTATTCCTTTTCAAGCTTTATTTTTCTAATCAAAAAATCCTAAGAAACCCTTCAATCTTAGTAGTACCCTTCTTTAGAAATCTTTATTATGCCTTATTTTTCTTGAGAATAAAAAATGCACATAGTATTCCAAATATATTATGGCCCTGAACATTGGTAAAATAACATTCCCCTCCATGTTAATCTTGATGATATCTAGCACTTTGATGGCCTTTTCACTGCAGTAGCACACTGGGCCATGTCTCCAGTGAAAAGTTTAATGACCCTTAAATACTTTCCTGGATTTTAACTGAGCAATTGGAGCCCATTATTCTATAAGTATAATTTGGATTATGTTTCCCTAAATGCATTACCTTACACTTGCCCATAATGAAGTTCATCTGCCACTTTTCTGCCCACTCATACAGCCTCGTGTCGTTTTCCTGAAGTTCATCCCTGTGACTTGGCATTTCACTACCCAGAAGTGCGTAGTGTCATCTGTAAATTTGGAGAATTCACTGTGCACTCCTTCTTCCAGGTTATTTATAAAAATGTTAAACAAGTTCAGTCCCAGCACCAATCCCGAGGGATCCCACTGTTGACATTTCTCATTTCAGAGAAACTCCCGTTTGTCCCTACCCTTTGTGTCCTACTTTTAAGTCAGTTTCCTATTTGTGTCAAAAATATTCTTCCCAATCCCAAATGTTACTAGATTAAACTTATTTTATGAGCACCAGCTCACCTAGTTTCTTGTGAGCTGTCTTGTGCAAATTTTGCAGCAGCTGGCAATATTCTGTCAGCCAGATCTTTTGTTCCAGATAAAATCCTTTCTGGTTCCATTTGCTCTACCACATCAGATAAGTGCTGGGCTGTACATCTTCTTACTGCAATGTGTAAATGGCTGCAAGGAAATTATAATAAAATAAAACTAGTTGATGAGATTAACTATTTACCAGATTTAAGAGTTCTTAGGAAAGACCAATAAGTTGTTCTTAACCTTCTAACCCAATCCTTCTAAGTTCAAGAAGGAAGCTTGGTATTAATAATTTGAATTGGCTACCCCTGCACAAATAGCAAAAAAAAAAAAAAAAAAAGATATTTCTAATCAGTGGTTTAGCACAGTGCCTGGCATATAGCAGGCATTAAATGTTTATTAAATGACTGAGAGAGACATCTGTTTTCTTTTACACTGCTGTGTAAATAAGACTATAAAATTTGCCTTCTTTCTCTATAGTCTAGGCAGTATGAAATTTAATTTTAGCTAAACTTATTTCAATTTTTAATGAATATTACCTTTGTCCTCCATTTATTAAAGAATTAATTGCACGTGCTGGAGTTACATTATTAACCATAGCCTTCAATGCTTTGTCTACATCTTCTCTTATAAATGTGTTTGATTCACCAGCTTTATGTAACAGAACTTTTACTGTGTTATCTATTTCTGGATCCATATTCTTTTTCAGATGAGTAAAGAGATCACCTAAACAGACCACAGCAGCACGAGAAACTCCAGAGCGTAAATTCTTCACCTAAAAATTTTAAAATCTGAAATAAGAATAAGTCTTGCTAATGTAAAAGGCAAATCAACAAAAATATAAATCCTATTTTTTACCAACATTAACCAATCTCTGTATTTCCATATTTCAAAATGTAATAGTAACATTTGTACCTTCCTGTTCCTGCTTGGGAATTCCTGCTTCCCAACCTATAAAGTTGGGTTTCTGGCTGGTTAGAATTTATCATATCCAGGGCAGCCCCAGATTCACAATTACATGTTCCTGCACTTCTATCTCCACATCAATAAATAATTGTCTTTCCTTGTCTTTCCTCTTGTCTTTCCTACTCTGGCTCTATAAAAAGTATTAAAATCAATGGAGCCACAAACCTCCTCCCTTGCCATTCCCTTAATATTTTGCATTTCTCTTAAGGCATAATTTTCTTCAGAAAAGAGACTGTCTTGCTTATTGTATGGGTTTCCCTAAAGCTTGGGAGAGGGCCAGGTAAACATTTAATAAATACAAAACTTTTTTATTCATTTATTCAGTGGAAATGACCAAAACAGAAAAAGGCTGCATTCCTTATCACTTATTAAAGTATAATAATTTTTTGAGAGGTTAAATACAGCCCCAATGACATGTCTATCCAAAAAGATGTTTTTAGGATTACCTCTTGAACAACAGCAAAACTTGTTTCATGTAACTTTACAGTCAAGACATCAGAATGAAAAGCAGATAAACATCGTATAAAATTCAGTCCTTCAATTTTTTTTTCCCTATGGAAAAATAAAACAGTAATAAAAGGATTAATCAAGAATGTTTACTCTCAACTGGATTTCAGACTCTAATATATTTTCAAAATGCAGTCAAAGAATAAAAGAACACTTTATTAATAAACTTGTAAGGTTAATTCACTACATCTTTCTGTGACAATGTCAGATTAGGAATCTGAAATGAAGGGTATTTGCCTTATGATCAAAGAGGAACTCTAATATTTGAGTTGGTACAAGAAGAATGTTGGGAACAAACAAGGTGAATTTATTTTTCCCTCAATGAGAAATTATAATCTTGTTCTACATATTTTGAAGCATAGGGAAAAGAAAGAAGAAAGGAAAAGAAGAGAATGGAATGATTAATGAAAGTTAATGGAGTAAATTTACTGTATGAACAATCCTTCTTAGGAGCATGGCTCTCATTTTAAAATTTCAACATGTAAAATATTACATGCTTATATAGCCTGTGCTTGTTTCCTATAACAACCTAGTATTTGCATTTTTTTCATTAATCCCCTTGAAATTCTTCAATTTCAATCTGTTCTTCCAGATGAACGGTGTTATTATTTTTTCTAGCTCTGTAATTTCTTGGTATTCTGATTGATAAGGCACTGAATAAGTAGATTAATTTAGGTGGAATTGTCATTTTTATTATATTAACTTGGCCTACCCACGAGCACTTGGTATTCTTCCAATTATGACAACCTAGTTTGCTCAAAGACAAGATTAAATAATTAAAATAAGAGAAAACTAAAGATAGCTAAAATTAAAGAAAAACAAAAGATATATTAAAGATAATTAATAGACATAAAGGAAGTAAGGCTGAGAGTTCTTTGTTTTTCTTTATATCTCTAGTGTTTAGCATAGGGCCCAGCATTTACTTAAATAAACATTTATTAAGCACTTTCTAAGTAAAATTTTCACATGTGAAATTTTTTCTGATGTCCTCAAAAGTAGGAACTAACTGAAGAATCTGTCCTCAACTAGTATCTTTGATGAGAACAGTGGCTTTTTCTCCCTGAGTATTTAAATCTCTACCATGAAGTATTGTTAATGTTATTGTTATGTTCCTTCATATTACTTTCTGAGAGGAACAAAACATTTTATATATTATTTTCAGGTGGGTGCTAAGTAGGAATGTGTGGAGGTAACTTATCCTCAGTGCTTCAATGAGAAATTCCAGGATCATGACCTCATATTTAGATAGATAGCACTTTAAGATTTGTGAAATACTATACATGCTATCTCATTTGATCCTCAAAATAACCCTAGGAGGTAGATGATTTTATTATCCCCATTTTACAGATGAGAAAACTGAAGATAGAAGAGGTTAAGTCATAGAACTCATAAGTGGCTGAGACTAGATTGTAACTCAGGTTCAAATCTAACACCATCCATCTAACCATCAAATCTAACACCATCCATTGTGCCACCTGGCTATTTTTGTATGCTTTTCTATCTAAGGATGCTTGGGAAAGGGTGGAGAGAGGGTGGTTTTGTTCAGAGGAAGCAGATGTGCTTAGGATATATCGGAGTCAGAGAACTCCATGATAAGATACAAATCATTGATTTATTGTTTTGTTCATGGTCTAGATTTAAGAAAGTGAGGCAGAAAATGGTAAAATGCAGATCAAATTTTAAAATGCATTATGTTGAAAAAGTTTTTCCTTGGAAAGCCAGATGTTAAAACATTTGCCAACATACACCTGCATGTACTTGTGTGTTGTCATGGGAACTGGAGAGATAGAGAAACTTGAGGGGGAGGGGCAGGAGACAAGAGGTTGATGTGAGCATGTAGCAAACTTATCTGGGAAGAGGGAGAGTAACCTGGAGATCTATCTATGATAGAAACCAGGATCTGGATAGAATGAGGTAAGTTTTAGAAAAGGGGAAGTTGGTGCTGAGTGATGATGGCACTAAAAATAATTATAGTTTAGCAAAAATGTACCTAAATATATGAATGGATCTGTGATCGCTATGATTTATATTCAATACACCCATGCCTGTGCCCACCCTGTGAGACTCTTGACCAAATCCTTTTATAAATTCACCACAGGAGGTTCAACTAATATGATGGAGTATGTACTCACAGACCATTTTAAGACTGGAGTCTATTCCCTAAATTAACTTGTGATCCCTTGTTTAAACAACATTGTACTAAGTTCTAAGCAAATGAATTAGAAATTAACTTTTGGAACACAATGGATTTATAAAGTAGGGTCTTTGTATACTTACCAATCATCATCAGCTAAAAATCTTAGGGCTTCTGTAAGTGCTAGTTCTGGTTTAGAAAAAGGTCTTAGTTCAGAAGGATCCATTATTTCTGGACTATGAGTGACAGATGGGATTCTTTCTTTGTATTGTGGCCTGGCCCCAGGAGACACTTCACCTATGAATGCAAACATTAAATAATCACAGACCAGATTGCCAAGTTCACTCAATACTGAAATACATGGTATTTTCATCTAATTTTATTTTCATTAGTCACAGAAAGCCAATTTTATTAACATTAATTTTAAACAAAATTGTGTAATTAAGTCAACAATAATAATGAGGAAGATGAGGATGATAGCTGACATTTATATAGAACCAGGCACTACACCAAGTACTTTACAATTATCTAAGTTGATCCTTACAGCTCTGGAAGGTAATGCAATTATTACCCTCATTTTGCAGATGAGAAAATTGAAATGAAGTTAAGTAACTTGCCTAGGGTCATGAAGCAAATGTGTGAGGCTGGATTTAAACTAATTCTTCCTAACTCCAGTCTTGGCATTTTATCCATTTTGCCATCTAGTTGCCTCTGTAGGACAAAAATAATTTGAATCTTCATTTCTTATGAACTTAAACCTATTTAGAAAATAGAGAAAACTTTATGTCTTTGACATTTCAGATGCTATTATATATTGTTTTGTTTTGTTCTTTTTAGGTACTGGTCATGTTATATAAAAGTTTGGCTTCACTTCATTCATTCACTCATTTATTGGCTTCACTTTTAAAATTGAAGATATTTATAAAATGACAGGATGAAGTCATAGTTCTTCCTGTAAGAAATATTCTGGGAATGGGAAATAAATAGATATAAGAAATTTGAAAACAAATCACACCCAGCTTATAATCCATTTTAATAATTCATAGGCTCATTGTATCTGGGACAGTCAGGTGGTGTACTGGACAGAGCACTGGACTGATTTCCCCAAGTTCAAATCTGACTTCAGACACTTAATAGCTCTGTGACCCTGAGCAAGTCATTTAACCCTGTCTGCATCAGTTTTGTCATCTGTAAAATGAGGTGATAGAAGAAATGGCAAATCATTCCAATATTTTTGTCAAGAAATTGTCCCAACCCATGGGGTCATAAAGATTTGGACATGACTGAAAAACAAAAACAAATAACAATAACATCTGTATATACTTAAAGCAAACTAATAATTTATTTGTCTCTAGATTTTGCAGTCTGTCAAGACTGATACTACTGATGGCAACTTTAATAATCCAAAGTCCAAGAGTGTTCAACATCAACTAGCATTTATTGAGAGCACATCATTTTTAAAGCCTAGTTGGGCCTAGTGAGAACATAAAGAGGTATAAGAAAATTGTAGTCCTTGAACAGCTTGCAGTTTAATCAGAGAGAACAAATATATAACTTGAATTCCCCCCTTCGTATCCTTAATCTTTAATCTGATTACTGTAGTTATATATTAGAATAATCTATTGGAGCAAGAAAAATGTATTTATTATTCTGGTATATTTTGAAATGAGAAATAAGTATTTTGATTAGGGAGTTACTATGCATGAATCTTAATGTTTAAAAAAATCAGATTAAAATTTTATTTTGTTATTTCAAGGATCAGTGAGCTTTAATGTTTCTACTTTCACTGAAACAAACTATAACACCTCTATCCCTCAGGAGGCAATCTTTAAGGTTATATGACCCAAAAAAAAAAAAAAAAGTATTGCCTGGTGGCCAATGCTCTGATTTCATCTTGGACATCTATTATGAGGTTTCTTAGACCCACCACCAGGGTTTTATAGATAACCCAGGATTACTTCCATAACAGCATGATGAGAAGATAGATAATAAAATATACTACACACTAAAACAATATAAATGTAATTTAATCTTTCTTTTATTAATAAGATAACCACTGAAAAAGGTTTACATGTAATAAATATAAACCTCTAGGTACTGTCACAATCAGGTAAGTCTAATGTAAGAGTTAATAGTTCTTACCGATCCTGGTTTAAAAACAAAAAAACCACAACAAATAGCTATTCCCTAAGAAAAGCTGGTAAACTGCTAGAATTAATCATGTAACATAATGAACTTTGAGTTCCTTCAAAGTCCCTACTATTTTCTGACTTTTTTTTTATTAATCTTCCCTCCGCCCCCTCACCCCCTGCATAACACAATACCTGCATATAATAAGTGCCTAATAAATGTGTAATTACTCTGACTCTAACTAACTGACTATAAATCCAGGCAACTCTAGAAATCTTATCCCTTCTTTATTTTCAAGGGAGAAAAAACCCTAACATTTTACAACATAAAAAAGTGTAAACAAAATATATCAGCTATGGGGAAATAAAACTGGATAGGCTAATAAGGGATTATTTAATTATAGTATCATTTTTACTTTCATTTCCAAATCTTAAATAGTAAAATAGTTCTGCCATGATACAGAAAACTATGTGTAGAAAAATCACATAACAGAAGTTTGAACCTTTCAAATTTTATTTGTAACACTAAGACTAAGAGCAGTCGACATTATCATTTGCTAACACTTTTGATTAAGGCACAGAATCTTAATCAGGCCTCATAACTAACACACATAATATACTCATTTATTTTTAACTTTATAAGTTCTTTAAGTTTATGAAAAAATCTATTCCATACCGCTCTCTAATAAAATTATGAGAGCAATCTGACTAGTTAGTTCTTCTGCATAAAAGAATCTTGTTAGCATAATCAGTAAAATATTTTCAATATTTAAAAATTATAAACAATTACTTTACCTGACTCTGAAAAAAGAAAAGATGGTGATCTTTTTAAATAGGATACTCCTTTTGATGAAGGGCTGAAGGTTACATTTTCTAAAGATAAACCTGATATCACCACCTCATCTCCAAAAATACTCAAGTCTAGAAAAGAAGAAAAAATAAACCCCGAAATTTAGATGAAGATAGTCTGTTAATTTTTAATAAAAGCCTTACATTGAACCAAGCAATTATTTTCTTTTTTACTACAGGGATTCAACACTTGTTCTATATATCAAATTAAAAAATTTCTCTGGTACTGACCAATGTAATATTATAATTCTGATCATGTCAAAGAGTAAAATGAAAAATTTTATATTACATCAGCTAGGATAATATTAATACAAACACAACAGTAGCCCTATACCCAATCCATAACTTTATTTGAACTAACTTCGTTGACATTCTTCAGCTTCAGTATGCTTATTGCGTTCTCAGTGGATTATGTTCCTTTTTTATCATGATCTTAATACTTCAAAAGCGTTCATTTATGAGTTATTTCTTTTTCTTCCTTTCTCTTCTGGTCTCATCTTGTCATAAGTGGATTTTGAAATGGAAGCTTTAATCTGCATTAAAAATTGAAAAATTTGAAGATAACAGTTTAAATAATTACTAATTTTTTTTTTACTCTTACACCCTGCACATATCCATCTATAATCTGTAACAAAGTCTATTCAACATAAAATAAATAATTAATGCCCATGTGTGGTTAAAAAATTGATTAAATTTCTTTTTTTTCACCTTACTAGTATTTTATTTTTCTAATTAAATGTAAAGATCAGTTTTCACCACTTTTGTAAGATTTTAAGTTTCAAATATTTTTCTCTCTTCATCATCTCCCCCTTCACCAAGCAGCAAGCAATAGGTTATACAAGTACAATCAAAATGATTAAATTTCAATACTGGCATCTAAGTGTAGGAAAAAATAACAAGTTGAGGTATGAAATGTCTCAAGCTTTTTGAAAAGTGATATGGCGTTATAAAGTACAGAGTTATGATACTCAGCAGTCCTGCTAGACTGACATTCTAAGGACACATTAATGTTGATTGGGTTAAAAAACTTATTTACAAAAAACATTTGTAGGAATAATAAATATAATGGCAGAAAAAATTACAAATTAACTTGAGTGTATAAAAACTGGGGAGAAACCGCATAATACCTATAAATAGATCTAATCTAATAAATCATTCTATAGTCTTGGTGACTCTAGGTCCTTAAAGGAGATAGCAAATGACAACAGAAAGAGAACTCTAGCAAATTCTCCTAGGCTAGAATGACTCTGGGTATGAAGCTATCACAGACCTGTAATTGTTTTCAAAATGCTGATTTTCCTACATTTGGAGATTTATTACTAGCAAGCTGACTCTAAATTATAATAATGAACAATAAAATGAAAAACACAAAATGGCTTTCAGGCCTTTGTGGGCTTTCTTGGTTTTTGGCAGTGATAGTGACAGACTGACAAAAAAAATTAAGAAAAAAAAAGAGGCCAAGTGTACTAAGATGAACATTTTCAGGCTGCCTATGAACATTAAACTTAGGCAGATCCTCTATTGGAGTTGGTTTTATTGCACTTGCAAACCAACAGAATCAATGGGATAACCTTGTGTTGCAGTACTGATGATAAGCACTAGTTAAAAAGATAAACATGAAGATAATTGTAGCTTAGACACCAACTGTATGGGGAATAGTGAAGTAGAGGATAAGTTGCTTCAAATTAAACTAATAAGTTCTTTAATACTTAATGATATCAATAAAATGAGAGAATATAAAGATACAAGAAAATATAATTCTATAATAAGAAATGAGAAAGGCCAAAGTCTAATAAAGTATAAAAAGTTTTACTCCTACACAATAAGAATATTTTTTAAAGAAGTGATTTTAAAGAGATCAAACATGGCAAATATAAAATACTTAAAGAATTGATAGAAATTCACTGGTTATGCACGTAGGAGTCATTTTTGCATCAAATGTCTATGTAAAATAAGACTACTGACTTGTAAAGCAAAGACTTAAAAAATGCCAAATTAAAGAAGAATAAGAACTAGAAGTTATGGCACCACAATATATGGAAGACTGTGCTAAATTCTGGGGATACAAAGACAAACATTCTAACTGGGAAATCAATACATATATGTAGAATATACATGAAGAGAATATAAGATGGAAAAAAGGGTACTAGTAGATGAGGTTATAAGAAAAAGCTTCTAGAGCCTAAGTAAAAAGAATGTATGTGAGGAGGAAGAGGTTCTAGATATGGAAGACAGTCAATGAAAAGGCAAGGAGATTCCAGATACTCTTTGTATGTGGAACTTCAAATAGACCAGTAGGGAGTAATATGAGAAAAGAATAAAAAGATAAAAAGGGACCAGGTTGTGAAGAACTTTTAATGGCAGATGAGTTTATTTTTTATTTTAGAGATGATAGGCAACTACTAAAGTTTACTAAGGGATGATAACTTTTGATGACTGTCTGGAGGATGTATTGGAGTAGGGAAAAACTTGGGGAAAAACTTAGAAGGCCCATTGCAAACATTCAGGCAAGAGGCAATCAAGATTTGAAATAAACTGTGTAAGCAGAGAAAAGGGGATGTATATAAGAACTGTAGTAAAGAAAGAAATGACAAAATTTGGTAGATATAGAAATTGTTGAATGAGAACGAGCAACTGAAGTCAATACTGAGGTGGTGAATTTGAATGAATGAAAGGATGGTGGTGTCCTCAACAAAAAAAAAGTTTAGAAAAGGGATGAGTTTAAGGTGAATAACAATGCATTGTTTTGGACATATAGAATTTATAAAGCATATGAGACATCCATTATGAAATACCCAACTGCTACTTTGTGATGCAGGATTGGAACTCAGTATGGATGAGGACTACATACTATATCTGATATAGTATGTACCATAAAGAAAAGATAATTAAACCAAATAGAGCTGATGAGGTTACTAAAGGAAATAATATACAAAGAAAAGAGAAGATGTCCCAGAATAGAATACTGAGGCAGTATTCTATTGGATGATGAAATACCAAAAGAAAGAAGAGAAGTAGACAGATGGGGGGGGAGGGGGTGGTGAGGGGCGGGGGTGGAGAAGGAGGAGGAGGAAAGTTTATCCAAGTGTCAACAGTGTCAAATGTAACAGAGAAGTCAAAAAGGTTAAGAATAAAGTAAGGCCATTAGAATTGGTAGGTCATAGTTAATTTTGAGAAATTTGAGTTGAGAAAGTTTCAGTTGAATAATAAGGTTGGAAATCTGATTACTGAAGGTTTATTCAGAAAAGAGTGAGTGAAAAGAAAATGAAAGCATTAAGTGTGTTTCCTAAGGAATTTGGTTGAGAAAAAGAGGGGAGATAAGATGCTACATAATGGGGATGGAATGTCAAGATCTAGTGAGGGTTTCTTAAGATTAGAGAATACAGATATTTCATGGGCAAACATCACAGAAGAAACTAATAGAGAGAATGAAGACTAGAAAGAATAAGAAACCAATTGAAATACATTTATCCTGACCTATTGAAATTCAGATGTCAGAAAATGGGAAGTGAGTAATAGAACAGAACCTTGGCATCTCTCAAGGAATTTATGATAAACAGCCACAACTAGAAGGCCCACTAAATCCTAGAACTACCTTCAGTAGCAAGCACTTAATGACTGTGCCATATAGGGAGATATAGCGGCCAAGTGTATCAAGTAACTCAGTAAGCATTACTAAAGTAACTTTACTGTTACTTTAATCAAAGCATATTCACAGTTTTAAAGTCCATAAATCAATGATTCAAAATTTAGACTTTAAAAAGATAATATAGCCTTACATCTTTTTCATTTTCAACATCCAGATATGGTAGACTGTTCTGCTGGACTGCTCTTCCATAAATCCCTGATGGTGGTTCAATACTTGGTTTAATAGAGAGCGTATCCCCATTTTCCACAGAAGGTATCACTGATTGGTTACTTGTAACTGGAACTGAACTTGAGATTCCAAAAACACCTAAAGTCAATCAACCAGGAAATATTCATTGAATGACTGTGTACAAGGCAGAATGAGAAATACAAAGTTGATCCCTACTTTCAAGAGGTTTATAATTTAGTTGGGAAGTTTAATAAATACATGAAAAGCTAAACAGTGGCATAATACAATAGCATAGGAGATACTGAAGATGGTAGACGATTATATTAAATGAATAATACAGCTTTTTTACTACTTTGCTAAAATTTGCAAATTTAGAAAAGAGATTATGAACTAGATTAGCCTGAGTTGAGTTAATGTTTCAAGATAGGTATGATTTAACAAAGTAGGGGAGAAAAAACAAACAAACAAACAAACAAGATCGGGGCAAGAGAACAATAACACAAACAGGTGCATTTCTAATTAATTTCAACTTTTCAAATTTCAACAATTTTTTTCAAAATCTTTACTGAATAAACACTTGAATTAAATCAAACTCTCCTTTTTGATTTCAAACAGATAAGTTTCCCTATATGTGAATACTATAAAAAGGACTACATAGCTTTGAAATCTTAATACCTTTTCCAACAACTACTACTGAGTCTTCTGATAAGGAATTTGTTGAAGTGAAGTCAAAATTGGAAATTTGCTGTAAATTTGATGACCCTGTAAATCCTAAAAAAATAGGTTTAAAAAGAGAACAAAATTTTTCTACTTGCTTTTTCACCTCAATCACTTATAATGTAACAGCCTTTACACATATATATATATATACTTTTTTTCATACATTCAAATATAATAAAGGGATAACATGTAAAGTGCTAACCTTAAAGGACTATATCAATTTATGCTATTAATGATTATCATCTACATTTCAGTAACAAATGCTTTGTAATTTTTTTAAATATTTGAAGCAGATCAGAAAAGTAAAGTAAAAATACTATATTTATGTCTGGCTAATGGGTTGATTATTTTTGACTGTGATGATTGCTAAATATAGGTAAACTTATGGTCAACTTGGTCAACCAATCAGTTTGATGAATTTATTCCCCCAACTGATAAACTGATTCAAAAAAATTTTGATTGATTATGATCAGGCTTACTACCAGATTATCTGTGCTAATGGGAAGAACTAGGATGAAATCTGAAAATTATTTATATTTGGTTTTGGAATTTAACATAACATTTATCAAATTAGAATTACTCTACTATTTGTTTTTTTACTTTGGTGAGTACAAAAATTAGTTTATATTTTTATTACATATATGAATTGATTAGCAAAAGAAGAGTCTAAATAAATCACACAATGGAAGAGATAAGCCAACATGGGATTAAAAACCTGGGAAATACATACAGATAATCAAAAATTAGTTATAATTAACAACTGACAACTTACAGTAAGGAAAAAAATAACAGCCATCCCCAGGGTATGAATCATTGAGTTTTTAAATAATTTTTTTCATAGAAGTAGGCTATTAGTTCTCCTTTTTTTCATTTATGTATTCTTTGCAGTATAGTCTTTGCTGTACAAACAGAAACTTAAACTGTCTATTAATCATTAAGCAGAACATAAAAAAGGTTCAAAATAAGTGCCATATAAATGTGCCATATTTACTCATAATTTCCTCCCCTTTCCCCTAATATTTTCATTATATCAATGGAGTTCAAGTGAAAGAACATCTGGGGCCACATCTATCTATCCTCAGCAACCTTCATTAATTTTGTTCCCAGTCATCTCAAAGAAAGAATAAACTAGGGCAAAGTTTCTAGATGTCAAAAGGTAGGCTTAGGGAGATAAGAGAAGAGAAAGGACCAGCTGGTCCTACAAAAAAAAAAAAAAATACAAGTTGATCATATATATGTACGTATGTGTTTATACATATATATATTTTAATAATGTACACACACACATACTGCAATCACTATTTTGTAACTTTAGATTCTTTTTAAAGATGTCCTTGATATTTTTACTTGATTTCACTGGCATGAAAAAAGTTCGGGGGAGAGGGGTGTTAGGGCTAATCAAGTAGAAGGAAAAGCCCATATAGTATATAATTTGTCCTGGGGCCCACACTCCCCCCTTTACTAAAAAACAATGACTCACCCAGAGTTACACAGCAATCAGTAGCAAAATTAACTGGAATCTAAATCTACAGGCAATCCCCGCTTTTTTGCTGCAATGCACTCCTGGAAACCGCATCAGAAAGCAGAATGGCGAAAATGTATTATTTTTTTCATATGCACCATGCAGTCTGGAACTACCCTGTCCACCATTAGGTAGCCTTGATTTGGTATGGAATGCTGAGTTTATGGGGGCAATGGGAGAAGAAGAAAGAGCACCTAAAAGTGAGCTGATCAGGCTGTGAAAAGTGAAATACAGGTACTTTTTAGGCATTGCTAGCTGCGTATAGGTAGATGAAATTTGAGACAGCAAAAAGCAGACCTTGCTTCTAATGGTTTCTTTAGTACTTCACTCCTAAACTAAAGAATGCTGTGAGATTTTCCGATAGATAGGAAACTGCTTTGCAAATGAAGAAGAGTTGATATTTACATTTATAATTTCCTTTCATTTTCCTTTTCAAGTTTGGAGTTTTAATACCTTTGATCTACAAATTAACTTCTTGCATCCTCCCATAGTAAGAAGTGCACTGGTAAATCAACTGCCCCTAAAACCAGGGCCTACCAGAGGCAAGAAGGAAACAAAGGAGCAAGAAAAAAGGGCACAAGGCAGCTACTAAGGAGTGAATTCAATCAAGCCAGATGCTTTAAAAATTCAACCTTTTTCTGTCTAATCAAAAATAAAATTTGTTTTTAATAGGAACTCTTTTATTGGAAAGAAAAGTTCTTTCAATGAAGAAAAAGAACAGTAATATAGGTAGAGATTACAAGAAAGAAAAAAATTTTGGTTTTTCTTTTTTTTTAATTTTTTCTCAAATTCAAAGTACGGGGAAGAAATATTCAAGCAGAGAAAATATATGAGTAAATATGGTAGAAAAAAATTCATTTTATACAAAAGCTAAAGAAAATGGTTGCTATTATGACTAAATAAGACAATTACTAAACTATGCCATAGACTGAGTTTCTTAATTGAAATATAAGCATTTCTTCAGTTCTTTCCTCCCATTCCTTACTTAATTTACCATAAAAACAAATGACATAATAGATTTTCTGGTTAAATTAGTCTCATAAATATTCTCCACGAACTAAATTTTATTTTGCATATGATTAAATTAAAAGGAAAGCTGTTACATTCCAAGCACAAATTTTTACCTATTTTTTGTCATTTTTTGCTAAGATTTCAGCTTATAAAATAGTGGCTTATATGATTACACAATAGTTCCTTGCTATCTCATAGTAATATTATTATAAATTTGAACACAAGACAATTCTAAGTTATAAATATTATTGCTAGCGTCAATAATCCTTGAAAACTGCCCTCCCAACCTACTTCCTACATAGAATTCTAAGGGTAAATATAAGCAGTAAAACTCTTTCTGAAAGCTTGATCAGAATAATGGAGGGATGAAACTCTTGTCTATTATGCTATAAGAATTAAAACATAAAGATATTAATAATAAAGTAAATACTTCAGGTTTTAAGTTTTTACTAACACAATTTCCTTAATTTTTTTTCTTTTTAGCAGTTTTAGTAATAACTTTAAAAGTATTTGTATTTTGTGGGGTATTAATAAAAGAATTCTGTTGGGTAAATTTGGTCTAATAATTCACTTTTATAAGACTGTAGGGAAGTTCACAAACCTTTTGTGTGTTTATAATGCTTTAGGTGTTCTTTATTCTGCAATTTAAAAACACTAGGTGAAACATCTTGCAACTTGTCATCTTCAAAATCACCACAACCATATCCATAGTTCATGCGTTGGCCAATTATGCTCACATTCGATGTAATTCCTGCATGAGTAAATTTAAAGAAAAAGGTAATTCAGTATATTTTAAACAAACCTTCCCCACAAACTAGGACACAATAATCATTTTAAAGATTTTGGTTAATCAAAAAATTTTGATAATAAATATATGAGAAAATGTAATGGCACATATAGTAAAAAATAATTTCAAGAAATTTGTGAATTTAATTTACAAACACCAAATTAAAAAATTGTAGCTGTTAAAAGATATTATATATTTTTAGTTTATAAAAATTATGATAGGTATAAACATAAAGAAAAACCCTCATCAAACCCTAAAATTCATTTTGTCATAAAATTAGAAAATATATTAAGTAGACTTTTCTCACTGAAGTCATATTATATATAATTCAAAATTTCCATTCCAAATCCACTGTTATTTCTTGTTCTCTGATATTTATTAGTGTGAAAATGTGCAACTCAGCCTCTGTATGCCTCAGTTTCCACAACTGTAAAATGGGGATAGTAATACTATCTACCTCTCAGGATTGTTATATCAAATATGATAATATTTGCAGAATTTAAAATACTACATAGATGTAGAGAACTCTGGAGAAGTATAGTTGAAACAAGGTGTTAACTCAATTGGAACTGATGAGATAATGGTTCACATGTATACTTAGTACTTAGTATGGTGATGTAATGATTCTTTGGTTCACACATACTCAGCATACTATAATGATGTGATTGTAATAAGCTATTTAAACTTTGGACAAAGTTAGACTCAGAGGGAGACTGGTTGAAACTGCCAGTCTGCCAGTCTGACCTAGTTTTGATCTTACTGCAGGAGGTAGGAGAGCCACCACGAGGATGGTCAAAGATAGAATGTCTATCTTCCAGTCCTTCTTAGCCCTTTATATACCTTACTGTAATTACATCATTACAGTATATGTGTGAACTAGAAACAGCCCCAGGCAAAAAAAACACTTGGAGCATGATGGCAGTTGATGTTACACCTAAAGAGTCTTTATAAGTTCAGTACTTAAATAGTAGTTAATATTAATTAGTAGTAAGTTAAGGATAAAATATTAAATTAATATTAGGGTAAAATCTAAGTTCTTATATAAACTCATAGATATAAATTTATAGGAAGTCAAATAACCTTAATAAAATTCACTTTAAACAAATTATATATGATTTTTATCAGTCAGAACTAGAAGAATGAAAAGAATATCAGAGTTATGAAGCAGAATTAACAATGGATTTGGAAACCAGAGGATCTACATTGAGTAAGTCATAGTAAATGTTGCTTGATAGTGACAAAGCTGCTCAGAGTCAGGAAAAAAGACCTACATTGAAGTCTTATCCCTATCACCTAATGGAAAACACAAACAAAAACCCCAAAATATAAGTGACATGGAAAACAGGTAATGAAGAGAAAATATAATAGTTTAGGGATTTCCTGAAAACTATGACTAAAAAACAAAGCAAAACAGAAAACCTAGATACCATTCCCCCCCCCCCCCGTAAAGCACAAAAGAAAACCATTCAGATTTATTAGAAACAAAGGACAAAGCGAAATTATAATTTACCGATGTCTTCTTGAAAGAAATTCCAAAATGAAAATTCTCAGGAATAACATAGCCAAAATTCATTGCTTATGAGTTAAAACAAAACACTGTAAGCATTTAGGAATAAAAAATACCAAAGAATGACAGGATTCATGGACAGCTTAGAAACTATAATTATAAAAGTGAAGAGATTTTGAGTAAGATAAGGAAAAATAGATATAAGCTTATGACCAAGAATAATATACTCTGCAAAAGTGAAAGTGATACCATAGGGAGAAAAATAGCTTAATGGAACAGAGGATTATAAAAAGATAAAAGATGAGCAGAAGTTTTAAAATATGAAGAATCTAAATAGGTAAAAATATTTGAAGAATATTTGACTACACATGATGAAACACATTATAATAGAGAGAGAATAAAAAGTACACCTCTAGATCCCTAATTTCTTTCACAGTCACAGAGACAAATATAAGACAGAAGGCTTCAGGAATGTAGTTCATGCCCCTCATTTTGATAGGTTTTAGAAAGGAAATAAAGGGGAGAAGAGAAAGAAGAAAATTATAAAAGAAGGGAGGAAGGAAAGGGGGTAATGAACTATTTTTTATATTTAAGTAGTGTGAAAAAAAGTACAAACGTGGAAATGGAAAAGAAGGTAGAAAAGAACAATCATATGAATCTTACTCTGATATGAACTTATCAGTCAATATGAACTTATTAGGTGCCTACTTATTATGTGCTAGGTACTGTCTAAGTCCTGGGGATATAAAAAAAGCAAAATACAGTACCTACCTCCAAGGAACTTACAATATAATGGATAAGACAACAAATATGTACAAATATACTAATATGTAGGATAAAGAGGAAATAACTAAGGGAGGAAAGGCATTCAGTAAAATTGAGAGATTAGGAAAGGCTTCTTGTAGAAGACAGGATATTAAGTGAATTAGGAAGAGAATTTTGCAACTCTGGGACAGCCAGAGAAAATTTTAGGAGCTGAGAGATGGAGTGTCTTGTCTATATACTGGAAAAAAGACCAATGTCACTGGACTCAATATTAGGGTATAAAAAGACTGGAGGGAGAGGGGAGATTGGTTATAAATAACTCTTAGGTGCCAAATAGAGGATTTTATATTTGATGTTCAAGGCACTGGGGTTTATTGGGGAGCCAGATATGTATGGATCCTTGTTTTAGAAAAATTACTTTGGTAGCTAACTAGGAGAATGATTAGAGGGGGGAGAGACTTGATGCAGGCTGACCCACCAGCCCACTATTGCAATAATTCAGGAGGGTCTGTATTAGAATGGGGGGAGTGCCAGAGAAGAGAAGAGGAGACAGGAGAAATGCTGCAAACATGAAATTGACAGGTTCTAACAATATGTTGGAGAATAGGAGAGAGGCTGAGAGATTGTAAAGAGTTAAGCTAACACTTGACTACTGGGAGAATGAATTTCCCTTGATGGTAACTTCGAATCTAAATGGGACAGGGCTTAAGGGAAAAGACAGAAAATTCAGTCTTGGACATTCTGAGTTTAATGTGTACTGGATATTCAGCTGGAAATTCACAGCTGGAGATGTGAGATTGGAAGCAGCAGAGGTTAGGGGAGGATGTCATCAATGTAGAGAAGGGCATTCAGCATGGACGTTGATGAGATCACTAAGTAAAAGAGTAGGGGATGGAAGAATAAAGGACTTGAAGAATGAGATGTGTGGGACATGGTAAGTGGACATGAAATTGAGGAGTTTGCCTCTAAAAACCTAGGGGGAATCAATTGGGGAATGGCTCAATAAACTGTGGAATGTGTTTATATTGGAATATTATTCATCTATGGGAAATGATAAGCAAGATGCTCTCAAGGAAAAAATCAAAACAAAACCTGGAAAATCCTCTATGTACTCAAGCAAAGTGAAATGTACTATATGCAAAGTAATAGCAATGTGTCTGGGATTACCAGCTGTAAATGACTTTGCTATTCTCAGTAGTACAATCATCCATGACTACTCTGAATGATTTAGGATGAAAAATCCTATCCATCACCCAGAGAAGGAACTTGATTATGTCTGAATACAGATTAAAGTGTTCTCTCTAACTCTCTCTTTTTATTTTAAACATAATCTTTCTTGAGGGTTTGTATTTTCATTAGAGTGGGAGATCTGTTTTCTTTCATAACTTGACATTTATGGAAATGTTTTGCTTAACTTCACATGTGGTTTCTTAATTGTGGGCGGGGACAAGGGAAAGAAACTAGAACTCAAAACATTTTAAAAACAAATATAAAAAATTTGAGGAAAAATATTAAATAAATCAAACATAAAAACCTAGGAAGAATTATCAAGGAAAAGAGGGTAATCAACAGTGTCAAAGGCTGAAGAGAGAATGGGGATTGAAAAAAGATCACAGATTTGGCAATTAGAAGATCATTGGTAACTTTGGAGAGATCCAAGATGATTATAGAAGCCAGTCTTTAAAGAGATAAGAAGAAAATGAAAGCATGGAAAGGGGCCAAGAACTTGAGAGAAGAGGCCAATATAGAATTGAAATGGTTCTACCAAGAGTCAAGATGGAGGAAAGAGAAGAGTGGTTAATGCAGGAGTCACAGCCTAGGAGAGAACTGAATAGTTGAAGATTAAAGGTCATGGTGTAGATGAAGAATTGAGTTTGGGAAGAAAGAAGAAGTGGAAAACAAATAGGTTATGATAAGACAAGGGGATGTCAGAGTTGAGACAAAACTAGTCAAATCTAACAAAAACTTAAAATAAGAAAGAAATCAAATACCTGAATAGAATTTTGGAAAAGATATAATACCTATTAAATGGGAATAGAAAGAAGCATACACATATATGTAAAGTATATAGGGCAACTTTAGGAAAAAAACTGAACTCCTCTTCCAAACAAGCTTACTTTTTTTTTTTTTTTTAAATGAGGACTCCATTTTTTTTTTTTTTTTTAATCTTCAGTTACCCTCAACTCCCACTTCATCCAATCAACTGCTAAGTTTTATCATGAAGGTACAAGAGCCACCTCTTGTGTCCATACTCATCTTTCTTTGCTCCACACATGGCCACTGCCGTACTTATTACTTTATGTAGACTACCTTGACTACAGTAGTTTAATTGGTCTTGCTCCTTCCCAACTTTTTACTCAGATTCATTTTCCATGAAGGGACCAAGCTAATGCACAATAAAGCACTCCATTCCTCAATAACTATAATGAATCCCTATTACTTCTGTCTGGTATTTTAAGCCATTTGCCATTAGTCTCCAGTCTACTTTATCAATCTAATCTCATAGAATTCTCAGTGTGCACTCTACAAATGGGCTTACTGGCTGCCCTCCATATACATTATGTGCCCTGCTTTCAGACTATGGTAGCACAGTAGGCTCTCTTTGCCTATAACACCTCTATTGTCCTGCCATCTCCTGCCACCTTTTGTTCACACTAAGGTGCCACCTACATAAGACTAGTCCTTAATAATTAGTGCTCTCCTTCCCTCAAAAATTATTTTTTATTTGCTGTATTTATTATATAGAAAGGAATATATGTATGTATGTATATGCATATATATGCATATATATATATATATATATATATACACACACACACACAGAGACTCACATACACACATACATACTTTTTCCTTTGCATTTATCATATACATTTGTTTATCAATGGGGTACTGCTTTATGTTCTTCTTTGTACGTATAGTACATAAAACAAAGCTTAATTTGTAGCAGCAATTGATAAAGACTTACTGAACAAAGCTAACCAAGGCTGTTCCAATAATCTAGATGAAAGATGAGGAGGAACTGAATGAGAGGAATAGCTGCATGAGCAGAGACAGATACAGGAAATGCTAGGCAAGGATATGACTTATGAAGTGACTGATCAGGGGAAAACCAAGCATGACTCTAAGCTTTAAAGCCTGGGTTACTGGAAAGAAGTATCCTCAATAGGAGGAGGAAGCTAAGAAAAAGGGCAGGCTTTTTAAGAAAATTTTTTTTAGACATGTTAAATGTAATGGGACATCCTTGTGGAAAGTGCAACAGAAGGCAGCAACCACCTATGGCTGTAGACCTGGATATCTCAGAAGAGAGGTAAGGGATAAATATGTACTTATGAGGAAGAAAAGTCAGGTGGAAAAGCAGAAAGGCTGAGCTGTCATGAAAAACTAGGAAGAATGTATTATCCAGAAGGAGGAGATGTTCAGCAGTGTCAAAAATTGCAGAGGTCAAGATAGAGAAGCATAGAGAAAAGACTGACAAATTAGAGATGTTCGGCAAAAAACAATTGAAAATGAAAGCTGCAAAATTACAAGCAACAAGATTGAAGTCTGAATGCTGATGAAAGGTCACTTTTTAAACTTTATTACTCTTGTTTTTTGGGTCTGTGTTTTCTTTTGCAACATGGCAAATATGGAAAAGTTTTGCATAGTTACGGATTATGTAAACTACATAAAATTGCCTTCTCAAAGAGGGACGAGGAGAGAGAGGCAAACTGGAATTCACAATTTAAAAAAAATCCAAATTTAATGCAATTGAGAAAAAAACAAACATGAAATAAAAAAGACAATAGCTTGGAGGGATGACTAAAGTTAGTGAAAATTTAGGAATGGGAGAGATAGTTTTGTTTATAGGGAACAGGGTATAAAGCCAGAAGCTTAAGAGTGAAAAGATGAATGAAGAAGCAAGCTCCTGGAAGTTACATGAAATGATAGAATCAAAAACATAAGCAGAGAGATGATCTGAAAAGGAAAAAGGCTACCTCTTCTTGAAGATTACATTGAAATTTTATATGTATAAATAAGAAAAGGGGGTTCATGAGAGATAATGTCTATTTTCTTAGTAAAGTATGAAGAAAAGTATATGTAATAAAAAGCTGATGAAGGGAACAGAAGGTTCAGAACACTTGCTGTGGGGTGTGATATGAGGATAATTAGGGAAAAGTAAATGGATTGTCAAATTACCAGCAAGGGATCAATAGAGCTAATAGAAAGTAAATTTAGAGTGGATAATGTGAGTCATGTGCTGAGCTAGAAAATGGAACAAGTATGACTGGGAGAAAAAGAAGAGGAGACTCATAGACAAGAGTCACCCAGGTTCTGGATTACTGTAATCATAGTCAGCTAATAAATATTTATTAACACTTACTATATGCCAGGCACTGTGTTAAGCAGTGGACCTACAAAGAAAAATTTAAAAAAACAAACAGTCCTTGCTTTGAAGGGAATTATATGTATAACAGTGGAGACAACATGCAAACAATTATATACAAATCATCAACAAGATAAATTGGAAATAAGAGTGAAGACACTAGAATTAACCTGGATCTAGAAAGGCTTCCAAAAGATTGGATTTTAGTTAGAACCTAAAGGAAGCCAGGTAAGACAGGAAGTTGAACTGAAGAGAACATTCCAGGCATCTGTGCAGAGCTGGAAGATGATGGAGAATCCTACGCAAAGAAAAACCAGGAGGCCCGTGTTACTGGATTATGTAGGTAGAGATGGGGAGGAAGGAGCATAAAGTGAAAAAAAATTGCAAAAGTGGTGAGGGGAGGGAAGATTATGAAAGGCTTTTAATGTCAAACAAAGGTTTTTATATTTGATCCTGGAGATGACAGGGCATCACTGGAATTTACCAAGTAGGGGAGGTGGGGGTCAGATCTGCACTTTAGGATCACTGTGGCAGCAGATTAAAGGATGGAATGGAGTGGAAAGGACTTCAGGCAGGGAAATCAATCAGAAAGCTGTTGCAATACTCCCAGCGTGAGATGATGAGGATCTATCCTAGAGCAGTGACAGTGTTGGGAGTGAGAACGAGCCAAATATGAAACATGCTGTGAAAGCAGAATTAACAGGATTTGTCAACAGAATGGATATGGAGGAAGGAGTTGGAAGGATGGGAAGTAGGAGTGAGGAATCAAGGATTACACTGGGGTTGAGAATGTAAGTGCCTGGGAAGATGGTGAAGTTCCTGAATGGTAACAGGGATGTTTACAAGGGAGAGAGGGAAGTTGTTTTGGAAAAGATAATGAGTTCAATTTATGAGAAACTCAGTTTAAGAAGTCCCAGGACAGAGCCCTCTGAGACACTCATGTTTGGAAGGCATAACTGGATGAAGATGCTGCAAAGAAGATTGAGGAACAGTTAAATAGGTAGAAGAAAATGACATTTTGAAAAACTAAAGGAAAAAAAGAGTATCATGAAGAGGGTGATTGATGATATCAAAAGTTACAGAGAGGTCAACAAGAATAAAAATTGAGAAAAGACTGCTGCATTTGGCAATTAAGAATTCATTCGTAACCAGAGAAAGCAATTTCATTTGAATAATGAGAAGAAAATGAGAAGAGAGAAATGGAAACACCTGCTGTAGATAGCTTTCTCAAGGAATTTAGGCACAAAAGGAAAAAAAGATACAAGATAATAGCTAGCAGAAGTGGATGAATCAGGTGAGGGTTTTTTTAGGATCTGAAATGTTTGTAGGCATGTTAGTAGGGAAACAGTCAGTAGAAAGGGAAATACTATTGATAATTGAGAGTAAAAATGAGATAAGGGGTAAGAGAAGATGGGATAGAATGGGATTCTTTGTATAGGTAAAAGGGTTTGTCTTGGCAAGAAGTACCATCTTATCTCTTCGGGTAATACTGGGACAGAAAGTTAACTAGTTGAAATAAGAGGTAGCTCTTGGTGAATGGCTTCAAGATTTTTCAGAAAAATATGAAGCAAGGTTCTTAGGTTAAAAGAGTAGGGGGAAAGAAGCCACAGAAGGGTTGAGAAAGAAGAAAAGATTTGAAGATTTCCTATAGAAAGTGATACTGAGAGTTAATTATGGAAAAGCAGAAAAATTACCTTAATGAGGGGCCAGTTGAAATTACATACCATAAATTTGTAGAGGAACAGCTAGATGGAGGATGGATAGAGCATTGGCCTCGGAGTCAGGAAGACTGAGTTCAAATCTGACCTCATTATACCTAACACTTTCTAGCTTTATGATCTTGGACAAATCACTTAACCCTAATTGCTTTCCAAAAAATAAAAAAACACCCAAATCCCAAAAACAGACCAAAAAAAACCCCTCCAAATGCATACACACATACAAATAAATTTAAAGAAGATCCAGTCAGACCTGTCATCTCGGGAAAGGGGTGAGGGGAAGAAGGGGAAAAGTTGGAACAGAAGGTTTTGCAAGGGTCAATGCTGAAAAATTACCCATGCATATGTTTTGTAAATTAAAAGCTATAATAATAATAATAATAATAATAATAATAATAATAAAGATCCAGTCAGAATGGTTATTATGAGGCTGAGGAAGGCTGAGACCATCTGCTGTTTCCTAAGCTAAACATTCCAACTTTTATGTCCATTCTTGAAATGCACTTTCTCCCGTCCTTTGCTGTTTTTAAAATAAAGTCTCTACTCATCCACCATTTCCTTTCTTTATCTCCTTCCTTATTATTGCTATGTCAAATAATCAACATATATTATTTGTTATATATTTACATGTTTTGTCATCTTGAAGACAAGAACTGTTTTCCAATTTGTTTCTATATCCCAAGGGCCTACTACAGTAAGTTGAACATAATAAGAAAGCCAACAAATATTTGTTGGACTGGACCATTGCACAATTCTTTTAAAACTCATTGTTACATGTTGCCTTCAAATTATATAGTTTCAATTTATAAAATCTGAATTTTTGAAATAAGAATATAATTATTAAGTAAACTAGGATATACTCAAAATTATAACAGCCTTAAAATAAACCCAATTTATGAATTTATTAAATCTAATTTGCATTCAACACAATTTTTAACAATACCAAAATAGGAAACTGCATAGTTCTCACTAAAAGTGGTTGTATTTTATATCTGTTTGGAAGCAGTTGGATGCTAAAAAAAAAAAAATCAATCCATCAGTCTAATATGTGCCAGGTACTAAATTAAATGTTGGGCTATAAGAATAAAAATGAAACAGTTCATGCTTTTGGAGAATTTATATTCAAATGAAGCAGAAGACATATAAACATATGAGCATAAATAGAACACATACAAAACGAATACAAGAAGTTTTGGGAGGGGGTACCCTAACAGCTTGGGAAGGTTTTCTATAGAAGATGGTGCTTGAGCTGAGTTTTAGAACAAATGAAGGATTTGATAAACTGAAGCTGAAGAGGGAATGCATTCTAGGCTTGAGAGCCAGCCAATGCAAAAGCATTGTGTTAAAAATCTTGATGTTCTATTCAGACTTACTATATTAAGGTTCAAGATATGTAAAAATAGGACTATAAAATGTTTTACCATTAAATTTATTTGAAAACCTAAACAAGGCTTAATTGCTTGGTAGTAATAAGATGTTGTAAATATACCTTATTTCCAACTGCTGACATTCCTTTAAAATGTAACAAAATCCCATTTTTTATAAAAAGTCTTCCCTAACCTTTGTTATTTCTAGTGTCTTCCCTCAGTTATTTCCTATTTATCTTTTATCATAATTAGTTTGTATATTTTAGTTTGTTGTCTCTCCCAAGAGCCTGTCTACTCTTTAAGGCAAGAGATTGTGTTTTGCTTCTTTTTGTATCCCCAGTGTTTGCATAGTGCCTGGAATATAGCAGGAGATTAATAAATGTTTGACTGACTGAAGATGATCAAGAATGATGGAACAGAGAGGTCAAAGGAGTTGAAGATAGAAAAGCAGTCACTAAACATATAAGTCAGGAGATTTTTAATAATTTTGGAAACAGCAGTTTCATTTGATTGATAAAGTTATGAGACAGAAAAGGCACCAATTAAAGATAGCTTTTTAAAAGAATTTAGTTCAAAAGGGAAAAGACATAGATGATAAGTAGTGAGTACAATAGGATACAGTGAGGACTTTTAAGGGGACCTGGGAGCAAATAGGAATGGAACCAATAGAAACGAAGGCATGTAGGGACGATTGTGGAAACAATATGCTAGAGAAGTCTAGCAGGATGAGATCAAGGTTGCATGGAGAAGTGCTGATTTATGAGAAGGCCCATTTCTTTAAAAGAGACTGGAATAAAGGAGGAAATGGTGAGAGAATTATGTTGGGAAGACGAAGTTGGTTTCAGAAGAGGAGGAGGAAAGAAGAGAAAATATTCAATAAAATATGAGGCAAGAATCTGAAATGCATTTTTCTAAAGTAAATGATCTTATCTATTAAGTTTCTAGGCCATTTCACAATCCTGTTTTAACTTATAAATTAGCAGAAACTAATCAGTTTTTTATAGTAGGTAGAAAAAGTGTTCCATGATATCAGGAAGCCAGTAGAAACAAAAAATGCTTGGCCAGATATAACTGCTACAAGGATTAACAATATATTATGGAGTAATGCCCTATTTCTTCTCAAAGCTGAAAGTATACATTATATACACTCCTTTATCTCATTTTTCTAAAATAAATTTCCATTTATTTTTCATAAATTAAACTTATTACAGATTTATTATTTAAGTTTTTAAAAAATTAATTCAATTTTATTTTCTTTCAGTTCCAAATTCTCCCTATCCCATCCATGGAAAAAACAAAGACCACTACAAATAAGTATAGAAAAGAAGGAAGGAAGGAAAGAAGGAAGGAAGGAAGGAAGGAAGGAAGGAAGGAAGAAAGAAAGGAAGAAAATATGTTTCAATGTATTCTCTGATTGCATTTATTTTCTATCTGGAAATGGATACCTTATAACACTGTTTACTTTTTTTTTTTTTTTTTTTTTTGCTGAGACAATTGGAGTTAAGTGACTTGTCTATGGTCACACAGCCAGGAAATGTTAAGTGTCTGAGGCCACATTTGAACTCAGATCCTCCTGACTTCAGGATTGGTGCTCTATCCATTTCACCAACTAGCTGCCTTGACTGTTTACTTTTAAACAAAAAAGTTCTAATACAGAAGAATGCCTGCTCAAAGAAATCCTAGATATAAAATATTTTAGATATGAAATATATTCTGTATCACATGTTATATAAAATTTTCCTCTAATAAGGAAACTTCTTGCTTCTATTAGGCACTCTATTTGTTTATATTATAGACAATGAATACCTGAATTGGAGCTCTGTTCCACTACATGAGAATTTTTATTTTTTGCAGAGGAGAGTCTTGTTGAATAAGGTTTGGATCCAAATGTAGGAAAGATGTCTGCCCTAAAATAATACAAAGTAATTAAATAAGACTATTATATATGTAGAAAACATTTAACAAATCACTGTTTTTTTGCGACACTTTTAGAGAGTAAGACATGAACAAATAAGTATAAAAATCTTTATATCAAAATTGTCAGTTCACCATAGCCAAGCAATTCTATTCAAATTGATTCAAAGTATATGCATAAATACTGTATGATGACCAATTACAACAGACTTTGCTCTTATCAGCAATACAGTGATCCAAGACAATTCTAAAAGTCTTGTCATGGAAAAATGTCACCCACATCTAGAGAAAGAACTATGGAAACTGGATGCAGATCAAATCATACTATTTTTACTTTTTAAAAAAATTTTTTTCCCCGATTCTTCTTTCCCAACATAATTAATATGGAAGTATATTTAACACGACTGTATAGGGGTAATCTATATCAGACTGATTGCTATTTTGGGGAAGGAAAGGAGGAAGGAAGAAAAATTTATAAGTACTGGAATCAGCAACTAATTTAAATGATAACAGCTTCCTTCCTTAGAGGGATAGGATAAATTTAGATCATTTTTTAGCTTTTTTTTCCCTGGCATCAGAAAGACATGTGTTTCTTGTTTGATCAAGAAAGAAAATGGAGTATTAGTTAGGAACTTTAAAAACTTGATTTTGAATCAGAATATGTTAACACTATAAATATCTGACTCTTGGTTATATGAAACAGATTTTAATAGACACTGACAACTGCAAAACTAATCTGAACTGGAATATTTACTGTCAAGAAATTTTTTTAAAAATTGTTTAGAGCCAATTATTCAAAAATGTTGAAGAACATGTGATTTGGGATAAAAAAAAGTCTTTCTGTCCTTCCCTGTTATTTGAGTTTATTGCACTCTATCACGATTTACTATTTGAGGAAAAACTTCTCAGGTGACACATCATTCCCCATATCCTTTTTTAATTTTGAAAAATACAATTTTATTTTCAGCTCAAAATTCTTTTGCTTTCCCTTTTTTTATCCCCCTAGAAGGCAGGAAAATCAAAATCCCTTATAAATATGTATAGTCATGCAAAAAAATTTCTGCATTAGTGATGTCAAAAAAAGAGACAGAGGAAAAAAAATATGCTTCTGAGTCTATAAACTCTCTATACAGAGGGACATGGCAGTTTTAAGTATGAATTCTCTGGAACTGTGATTGACCATCACGTTGACCACAATTACTAAGTTTTTCTAGGCTAATTACCTTCACAATTTTAATGTTATTGTATAGAGTGTTCTCCTGGTTCTGCTCAATTCATTTTATAACATTACATAAGACTTCCTAAGGTTTTTTTTTTCTGAAACTTCTCTTTAATAATTTCTTATGGCATTCCATGACATTCATACACAGTAATTTGCTCAGTCATTCCCCAAATGATGACATCCTTTCCATTTTTAATTCTTTGTCATCACTAAAAGAGTTGTATTAAAGTTTTTGTATATATGGGTCATCTTCTTCCGACCTAGTAATTATATTTCTGGGTTAAAGGATAAATATAGTTTAATATCTTTTGTTCATAGTTTCAAATTTTTTCTAGATTGTTTAAACAAGTTCAACAATTGTTTTCCCCAAGTCCTAACAGCACATAATTTTTTTTTGTCATTATAACCAATCTGATTAGTGTAAAGTGGTACTTCAGAGTAGTTTTAATTTTTATTTTTCTAATTATTAGTGATTTAGAACATTTTCTTTCAGTAAAGATATTGATAACTTTGATTATTTCCTTTGGAAACTATACATTCACATCTACCATTTTTTAATTGAGTAATAAGTGATCCGTTTCTATAGGCATTAAAAAGCCCAATTTGGTTTTTTGGGGCAATCTTAAATTTAAAAGAATTTTGAGATATTACTGACAAGAGTAGGTACTTCAAAGTCTTATCTAAACAATTTAAGACTAGCCTCTACTGACTAATAAGACTAGTATCACTATATAAAATAATTGATTTCAAATCTGTACAGTATTCTGTATTTCAGAGTGTTCATATAACGTTTGATCATAAAACAACAGAAAAATGCTGGGTTTGATATCAGAGGATGTTGGAAATTGATGTAGGAAAATTCACTTCTCTCTGGGCCATGTTTCTTTCTCTATAAAATGAGGGGCTAAGATCCTATATTCCAATAGGAATGTTTCATTGTTTATATGGGTATCCCCAAAGCCTACCACATTGATTTGTGTTTAATGAATGCTTGTTAATTAACAGATTTCTAGGGTCTCTTCCAGTTCTATATAATAGTACAGATCTCAGCATTACCTAATATAAATGCCTTTTTAGGAAGACTAAGGAGACATCCATTGATCTAAAAATTCTGCTCTGATCATGCTATTTTACTACTCTGATTTGACATATTAACTACAACAAAAGAATTCTGAGTAAGGAAAAAAAAACCTTCAGTAGCAACACATTTTAAAGATTGAAATACACAGGTTATCATTTGAAGAGATAAACTTTTCACAATAAGGTCTAGGACATGTAATCAGTCTCTTAGATTTAGTGATTCAAGTATCAAGCATTTTGTACTAATTTTTCAAACTATTTTAGTTTTTTTCTTTTGATTATGCAACTAATAAGTTTTAGCTATCCTTTACTTAAACCATTACAAGTTTAACTTTATTTTAAATATTTGTTAGGATCACAAAATTGTGAAACTGAAAAGAACCTTAGAGATCACCTATTCTTATCTCTTTCTTTTACAGGAAAGTGAGATCCAGAGAAATGAAGTTATTTGCTCAAACTTAGAAAAAGTGGTAGAGCTAAGATAGGAATCTATGCTTTCTGTTTATTAACCTAAAGTTCTTTCCATTATATCTTACTTCTAAAAGACGACATTTACTTACTAGAGAAGGCAAAGTTTAAATAGCAATGATCAATTCTTTTATGTATTAAATACTTTCTATACAACTTACATGAAAGTGAGGAGCAAAAACTCCCAAAAACTAAACAGAGAACACAGACAAGCTCAAAAATCTAGCTTAGGACTTTTGTTACAGAGTCGCTGGAGTTCTAATGGCAATGTAGGAATAGCAAAATGGTCACTAGAAACTGAATGAACAACTATAATTTTTCTAGGGCTGTGAAGATGGCCAGGTGACTTTAAGTACAGTTGAATTAAATTCTTGTTATGAGAATACCCTTCAGAAGACTCTACCTCACACCCAATTTGGAAGACTGAGGTACAAACTAAGTGGTAGAAAGACCTAGTTATCAATAGCAAAGTTAGATCAAAGTAGTAGTGGTTTAAGAAGTATGAATTTGTGTTTCCTGAAGACTAATGGAAACTTGACAAGCTGAAATATAGTCATTAATATCAGTAACTTGTAGACAAGAACAGATGTGGTAGTTTAGAAAAAGGAAATTAAAACCCAAGAAGTCAAAAATGAAACGGAAACTTGTAAATATTAATTCTAAAGCTAGTTTATATTACAAAGTACTTCAGCCTAATACAGTATCAACAATGCACAGAATGAATATTAACATGTACTTGTTAAAAGGCCCAACACACATTATTCTCTTTCCCTGAGGAGTTGTTGACAGAGAAGAAGTCAAGGACTCTTGGCTGTAAACTCCACTTTCACTGTATGAGCTGATATTTGGAGAGGATGACCGGGATGGGGAGTCCAAAGTCAAGTCAAGTTTAATTGCAGAATCAGGACTTTCAAGGTCAGAAGTACTGCCACTCAGCTTTGCTCTTTTCTTAGCTGCACTATTTCGAAGAGATCTAAGAGAGCTCTGCATCTAAAAAATATTGAAAAGAATTAAATTTATAGATTGATTTAAGCTTTTTCTTTTTTTTAGCAGCCATATCTTAAATCATTAATTTGTTCTGTGAAGACATCATGTTAGGATAAAAAGTAAAACACAAGGAAAAGTTAATTCTATATGAATAATAATTATTATTATTTTCTTTTTGAGGCTGGGGTTAAGTGACTTGCCCAGGGTCACACAGCTAGGACGTGTTGAGTGTCTGAGACCAAATTTGAACTCGGGTCCTCCTGAATTCAAAGCTGGTGCTCTATCCACTGCGCCACCTAGTTGCCCCTATATGAATAATTATTATGTAGGAATGTAATCTGGGAGAGATTGTAATGAATAACTTTACAATGAGGTTTGTTAATGTGCTTTGATGATACTGTTGAAAAACCTGGCAACCTTATGGAACGTGCACCTTTATTAGCAATAGGGGACTCTTTTTTAGGGCTTAACTTCCATTAAGCAATTGGGTACCAAGTATTTCTTGAAGAATGGGAATTAAAAAATAACAATGTAATTTGCAGAAAGCTTTACAGTCAAGAATCTGAAAGAATGTTCGGAAGGTCAAGAAAAAGGGAAATTAACACACTAACTTCTCACAATTAACTAAATGGAGGCCATAATTGGTTGTTATGATTATGTGGCTTTAATGGAACTACCAAAAACTTAAAAATCTCCTTGGTAATACACAATATAGCACAAATTAAAGTATGGGGATGTATAATTTCCTATAATTTTCCTGGGGTATGGAATTCTCAGATAAGGAAATTGTCTCTACCCACCCAGCTAGGCACCTTTTCTTCATTTTATGGTATCAGAGATTAATTACTTAGAGCATTGAAGGGTTAACAGATTTATCCAAAGTTACCCAGTATGACTCTACACAATATATTGAAAAAGTTGTCATTAACCTAAATCCTAGCATATAAACATTTCGGGACAAAACTTTGGGGGGAAAATTAATGAGTTATGCTTAGAAAATTAGTGATTTGTACTTTGATTTAGATACATATTCATAAGACTAACCATTTAAGGAGCATTTCTACAAATTACTTCAAGAAGTATAATTTTTTAAAAAAAGAAGTACTATCTTGTATTCCCCAGCACCAAGTACAGTGTTTTGCATATGACAAGTATTTATAAAACCTTTAGTGAGTTGACCTGGATTGTTTGAATTTCAAAAAGTTTTACATTTTATATCTACAAGACAGGTTTCAGTAAACACTTAAAAGTAAGTCACCACTCTAATTTATAAGAAATTAGATGAAACTATTTCTACTCATATGAAAAAATGTTCCAAATCATTACTGATCAGAGAAATCCAAATTAAGACAACTCTGAGATACCACTACATACCTCTCAGATTGGCTGACAGGAAAAGATAATGACGAATGTTGAAGGGGATGTGGGAAATCTGGGACACTGACACATTGTTGGTGGAACTCTGAACAGATACAACCATTCTGGAGAGCAATTTGGAACTATGCTCAAAAAGTTATCAAACTGTGCATACCCTTTGATCCAGCATTGTTACTACTGAGCTTATATACCAAAGAGATCTTAAAGAAGAGAAAGGGACCCACATGTGCAAAAATGTTTGTGGCAGTCCTTTTTTGTAGTGGCTAGAAACTGGAAATTGAGAGGATGCCCACCAATTGGAGAATTGTTGAGTAAATTGTGAATGTTATGGAATATTATTGTTCTGTAAGAAATGACCAGCAGGATGATTTCAGAGAGGCCTGGAGAGACTTACATGAACTGATGCTGAGTGAAATGAGCAGGATCAGAAGATCATTATACACTTCAACAATACTATATGAGGATCAATTCTGATGGAAGTGGCTACTTCAACAATGAGAGGATCCAAATCAGTTCCAATTGATCAGTAATGTACAGAACCAATTACACCCAGTGAAAGAACACTGGGAAATGAGTGTGGATCACAACATAGCATTTCCACTCTTTCTGTTATTGTTTTCTTGCAATTTTGTTTTTCTTCTCAGGTTAGTTTTACCTTTTTTCTAAATCCAATTTTTCTTGTGGAGCAAGATAATTGTATAAATATGTATATGTATATTGTATTTAACATATACTTTAACATATTTCATATTTCACATGTATGGGACTACCTGCCTTCTAGGGGAGGAGGTGGAGGAAAGGAGGAGAAAAGTTGGAACAGAAGTTTTTGCAAGGGTCAATGTTGAAAAATTACCCATGCATATGTTTTATCAATAAAAAGCTATACTAAAAAAATGGGGGAAAAAGTAAGTCACCAGAAGGTAGAAGACTTTCTAAAAACTAACAATTTGCTATAAGAATAGAAATGTAAGCAGAAGCACCATGTGAACTGATGACTTTGCTAAATGGTCTTTTCTTCTGTGACATTCTGAATACAGTCCTGGCCATAAAATAAACAATTCTTTCCAAATTTCATTTTCACCAAAGAAAACATAATGCATTTTTAACTAAGTAGATTAAGATAATAGCAAAGAATGAAAGTAGTTATACTATGGCTGACCAAGCTAAGACAACTGATTCAATAAATGTATATGTGTTTATGTGTGTGTGTGTATATATATATATATATATACACACACACATACATATATATATATATATATATATATATATATATATATATATATATGTATGGTTCAAATGAGCTTTTTTTGTTCCACTCAATTTTTAGGGTTATTCTATGGTATATATGATTTCAAATATAACAAAAATCTACAAAAAAGCTAATTGAAAACATAGCATATACTGTAAATTTCTTTACCTTTATAACTTAACTGTGGATATTATTTTCTCTTGCCACAACCAAATTAAGGGAAAATGGCACAAGGATTGTTTGATTTTTTTTCTCCTGAGCATCTATATAGAGGATTAATTTCTTTCTTTTTAATATTAATACTTTGTGAATTAAGTCTACATAATGATGTTTAAATTTTAAGTCTTTTAAAATGGAGCAGTATTAGTATCACTCTCAAATCAATGAACCTGATTGTACATCAAAGTATTATATTGATTCTTTTCATTTTACTTATTAGTCAATTTATTGTAAAAAAAAAAAAGATAGTGCTATTGTTGTTATTCTAAAATAATTCATAATAACCAAGTTATAAAGAAAATAACAATAAATATTTTAAAAGTCATATAGGTCTAACCTCTTCCTGATCTGATTCCTTATCTCTGACATTTAATTCAGAAAGATCAACTTCAAGATTGTCTTTTTCATTCCTCCAAATATGATCTTTTTTTTCATGTTCCACAGTGATAAAATCTGCTTTATCAGGCAATAGGCTTATACCCCGTGGAATTGGTGGAACTGGTTTTGTTCCATTTAGGCCTCTCCGGGAAGATGGTGATCTCACCAATGCAGGTTTAAGTTGTATTGGAGAAGGTTTTTCTTGTGAATTTTCTCCTGCATAAAACAGATATTTTGTCAATTTATAGAATGACATAAGCAAAGAATTAGAGTGCATAAGAGTCTGAAATACAGTATTTTAAACAAAATCACATTCTTTCTATCAAAAATAATATAAAAGAGAGTGATAAATTTTACATAACAAAATCAAAATTAAAAGCAATTCTACTACTTGATATAAATATGAATATTACTCAAAAATACAGTATATTTGACAAGAAAAAATAATTTTCAGTGTTCAAAATAAACAAAATTAGAAAACACTCTCTTGAGGAATGTTTTTGAATCACCTGGTAAATTAAACTGTTCAAGACATAGGGTGGGATATTTAAAAAATATAATTCAGTTGATATTGAACATCAGAAATTCTTTACATGATGTTGGCTATCCAAATGACATGCTGTTCAATATGAAATTCTGTAAATAACTGGTTGCTGGTAAAATTTAGGGAAACCAGTAAAAGACTCTATATAGTTTGTATAAATATTTTAAGGGAAAAAATGACTTTTGGGTTGGAATCTAATGACTTGTACATTATAGCACCAATATGTTGTTTATTTTTGTTCCCAGAATACTAAGGCAAGTGTTTCAAAACTATTGAGTTTATGCTAATTCCAGTTGAATTTAAACTTATACATAAAAACACAGAGAGTTGGGCAGCTAGATGGCATAGTGGATAGAGTACTAGCCCTGAAGTCAGGAGGACCTGAGTTCAAATCTGACCTCTGACACAACACTTCATAGGTGTGTGACCGTGGGCAAGTTATTTAACCCTAATTGTTGGGGGGAGAGAGGGAGCGGAAAGAGAGAGAGAATTAATTTTTTTTTCATCATTTTTACCTGAAGCATCCATTGATTTTTGACCAAAGAGCTTTTTCTGTGAACTTGGCTTTGGTAGCCCTTCAAAACTTTTAAGAGGCCAGGAATTTGAGAAGTTAACAGAATTATCTTGAGATTTCTTTGGAGATCCATTAAGAGGAGATGTGTGCTTTGGGCTGGTTCGAGGTGATGAGAGTGGATAGTTTGGAAGGATGAAAGCTCCCTGGTTTGTAATGGGACTAGCATATGATAAAGTATTCTCTGCAGGGCTATTAAAGATTTGCTGAGTTTTACTGCCAAAATTTAGACTTGTGCACACTGTATAAAATAAAAGAGAATATATTATTTATATATACTTATCTAACTCAAACACTTTCCCCCTCAATTTTAAATAATTTCCTGGATTTATCACTTTAGTCTTTTTCTTTTTTTTATAAATCATAAAACTTATTTTAAAACAATTCTTTTATATAAATAGAACTTTATGATTTATTAAAGATGAAAGCAAATTTTCATATATTTTAGTCTTTTTTTTCCTGTAACTCATTGCATACCTTGGGTAAATACAGTAGTACAGTGAAAGCCTTGGAAGATCCTACCACCCTGTAAAAGCTTCAAAACTGGCCTGGCAATAGACTATTCATTCATCACAGCTAAGGCCAGCCTAGTTAAGTTTGGAAAAGTTTATCATGTTCTTGCCCACAGATGATGACTCTTTCATTCATATCAATTCTCAAAGATGATCTACTAAGAAGCCACAATCTGTACTAGTAGAGGGAATACCCATACTACGAAATCAGAGATTCTTAAGTGTTTATATTTCGTCTAATTTATCCTTAATTTGGGCAGGGTCAGGCCCTGCCACAGACTATATATATATATTTTACAGGTATAGGCATCCTCATGAAATTGACAAAAGATCAAAATATACTTAGTGATTAAACCCAGAACTAGCGTTTCCTAATTTTTTTTGCCTAATTATTTACCTATTTTGTTATACTTAGGACATTTACATACTTTATCACATCATTTACTCATAAGACACTAAAACACTTTAAATGTAGAGGTTCTTAAATAAATGACATAAAATACAATGGATCCTTATTATATTAATACAATAATTAAATTATTTTTAAAACAAGTTCATAGACTTCAGGTTAAGAATCTTTACTTAGGCAGACTATGGGAAACAGCTTTATTATAAAAGAATAGCAGACACTCATAGGCCTGATACAATTGTTGACTAATATAGAAACTTTTCCCTCCTCTACTTCTAAGCTAGTTCAGGTCATCCTTCCTAATATGTACCTTCTCCTGGGGGGTTGTCATATTACTGTAGGATTTAGCTGTTCCATGCACTAGAAAAGCTCTAACCCTATAACAGCTCACATATTCATCTCAGAGTTGCAGCAGTCTCAATCTACCAGCTTTAGTTTCTGGCATTTAGTGGCATATTTGCCATTATAACTAGTTATAACTCATATTCTACCTTACATAACTTTAGAAAGGGATGCTTGTTGAGCGATAAGCTTATCTTCTTGGTTGGAAGATTTTTACCAACTCAAAAAGTTAAAACTATCTGGGAAAATGATTATTATAACACTTTTCCAGAAATGGTGTGATTGATGAAATATTATTTAAGATAAGTTATTTCACAACAGAGATCAATATATTTAGAATCAAGATTCCTAGAAAAGCATCATATAGTGCTATGTATTAAATATAAACAAATTTCTAAAAATAATTCAGTTCTGTTGATACAACATGCTTTTCTTATTTATATGATTCTGAAGAAGCTATCTATCACATATCAATTATAAACACTCTAAGTACAGTTTATGACTGTTGCTTACTTCTGAATAATACAAACTATAAAACAAATTAGTATTTATACCTTTATCTTGACGACTGTTATTTGATCCTAAAAATTGCAAATCAGAATCCACACTGCCACTTTTCCCACTTATCTGTGAAAAGCCTAGTTGTCCACATTTCCCTGAAATATTTGTTTGATGAGACCCAGCAGTACCTTTTGGAGAAGGAAAAAAGTAAAGCATGTAAATTATATTTCATGAAGAGACTGTTTATACTGGGTAACTTTAAGACAAATGGTAAAAGGATAAAGCATTTGGAAAGAGGAGGCATAAGAAGCAGTAATCAGTAAGGTCTCTCTTCTAGGTCTGAAAGTTAAGACTCTAAAAGAAATTCTAAGGAAATAGAGAGAAATCCAAAGTAACAAAATCAGTAAGATTAGATATTTAGAAGCCAAAAGATTGACAAATAAAGGCAAAATGGACTTGGGGCTGGTGGAGCTCTGTAGTACAGTCATGGATGGATCTGGATCTTCTGTAGAAGAAGCTTCCTTAGCTTTGGGGAAGGACAATGAGATCCACAGAACAACAGTAAGGACATCTGTGGCTCCCAGAAGAACAGATGGGTGGTAGCAGTGAACTGTTGATTGAGAGGTATAGATTAAACCATTTTATTGGCCTGATATAACCATATAATCAAGTGGGAAGTGTGCTGACTTCCTAGGACATGAATCAAATATGTAATAGAGAGTATCCTGCAACAGATCTAAGGATGGTCACCCATGTCTGGTAAATCACACAGAAATGAATGGTACTGTCAGAAGGATCCTACAAAACATCACTAGGAATTCTGAATTTCTAAACAGTAATTAATTAGAATGACAAAAGTTGAAAATTTAAATCATTGTAAAATGAAGTGTGGACCTTCAGATGAGACAGTAGGATAGGGAAAGTGACCAGAATTCAAAGGTGTATTTTTTTTTTCCTTTGAACTGGAAACAAACTGAACTTTGGCTATAATGTTCTTGGAAGTTTCCATTTTGGAGTTTCTTCCATAGATTAAGCAGTTGATTCCTTCTGTTTCCACCTTGCCTCCTAGTCCTAAGAGATCCAGACAGTTTTCTTTTGATTTCCTGAAATGGAATATCTAAGTTCTTTTTTGGTCATTTATTTTAAGTAGTCAAATGATTCTTAGATTATCTCTTTTCAATCTATTTTCAAGTTCAGCTATTTTTGTTATGAAATAATTTCCATTTTCTTCTGGCTTTTCCCCCCCAATCTCCCCTCCCCACTTAATAGTATTTCCCCCAACTACATGTAAAGATAATTTTCAACACTCATTTTTGTAAGATTTTGAGTTCCAAAATTTTCTCCCTTCCTCCCTTCTCAAGACAGCAACCAAATATATTTCCATATTTATATTGTGAAAGAAAAATCAGAAAAGGGAAAAACTACAAAGAAAGAAAAAGTGAAAATAGTATGTTTCAATTTGCATTTAATCTCAATAGTTCTTTCTCTGAATGTGTATAGCAATTCCCATCCTAATTCTATTGGAATTGTTTTAGATTACTGTATTGCTTCTAATTAGTTTCATTTCAATTTTCAGAGAGTTAACTGCTTCAGTAAGGGTTTTTAAATTTTATTTTTACATCTTGTATCAAGCTGTTAATTTCCTTTCCAATTCTTTCTTCTATAGTTCTTATTTCTTTTCCATTTTTTTCCTTTAGCCCTCTCATTACACTAACCAAAATATTTTTTAAATTTTCTTTTTTTAAACTCGGGCTCCATTTCTTTTGGGAATTCTAGTTTAATCCATGCCTAATCTCATTTGAGACTTTCCCTGTAAATGTTTTGGGAGTCATTGAGCCCTCCTGGCCAGTATAATAGCTTTTTATGGTGGGATTCTTTTTTTGTTTGTTTGCTTATTCATTCTTTTAGACCACTTCTTGACTTTGGACATGATGTTAAGGCTAAGCTCTAGCACCCCTGAAAGGAAGGTCTGGAATGATTTTCTATTGCTGCTTTCTTGGAGTACTAAAAATTATGTTGTTCCAGGACCTCAGGAAAAGTTCAGATTAAGGACTTGAAAATCGTGTGAAGGAGGACATAATCTAATGATTGCTCCATTTTCCATGCCCATTTATACCCTGCAAGTCTCTGATTTGGGTCTGGGTCTGAGCAATAGCAGAATGCTGTTAGATTCTGACAGTCAATCAGCTGGAAAACTATTGATTTAAGTAATGGAACTGCAGGTTTTCCTTTGTTCTGGGATTTCTGCCTTGAATATTCCTCTATGTTTTATACTGAGCTGGATGCTGGAAATGATAACCCATTCTCCTTCTGAAGTCTGAGCCAAATGACTGTTGCTTGTTTCTGAACTTGATCTTTTTTCTTAGGGGGGGCGGGAGGTAGGGATGAATGGGATAAGGATTTAAACACCCCCTCTCACCAGTCCACCCTGGATTTACGACCTAGAATTGTGTAGTAGCAACAAAACTACCAATTTACACCTGTTTACATCCCCCTTGGGATAAGTCTAGGGATGTCCCCATATGGGTCTTGCCATGGTTCCTAGCCTCTCCCCGATCAGTGGTGTATTCTGCATATAGCATGGTCTGTATCAGCTTCCATCTTCAATGTCTACACAACTCTCTTTATGTCTCCTTATGTTGCCCTGGGATGGATAAAATATTTATCCTTTTCCTAGGATTTCCTTGTCAGGATATGGTCTGTTATATTTTCTAGGTCTGGTAAGGGGGCTTTTAAGGGGGAGCTTACAAATTAAAGATGATGATAAGACAATTAAGATTTAGATTTCTGGATGGTGGCTTAAGTAAGGTACAAGAAAAATGGAGTTTTTGATTTGAAAAGAAATATGAAAAGGAAGATGAAAGGGAAAAAAGGTCCAGAAATACATGCCAAACTAGATACCCAAGAAAAGAACTAGTGATAACAAAAGGAGCTTGATAAGTATAGAAACTAAGAAAAATAAGAATTATACTCATGATCTAAGCAATAAAATAAATATCAACAAGAGGTATGTATTAAACACAAGGAAGTAAATGTTTTCATACATACTATGAGCTTTAGTGAAAGTTTAGTACAATAGAGTATGACAAGGAGCAGGTAAAATTTGTTCAAAAAGAAGAAATTAAAAGGGCAAGAGGTTATATACAACAAAATTTTATAAAAAAACATTAATTAGAAAGAGAAACCACTAATAGAGGAAATTGGAGAGAGAGAAAAGTTAAGTAATATCATGGTGGAAATATATTAAAGGCTTTAGGAAATAGAGAAACAGGGAACAAATTCTTGATAGGGATCACAAAAAATTGCACAAAAGAAAAAAGAGGAAAGAAAGAAATTCCTTTTAATAGATACATATAGTCAAGCAAAATAAATTTTTTCATTTATGTATATTTGTGCATGTATTGTTTTGTATTTTAAATTTAATTACTTTTATGTAAAGGTGGAAAGTATGTTTCATCCTAAGGCTCTGGACTTATGGAGAGTCATTTTAGTGATCATATTTCTAATAGCTTACATATCACAAAGCTATCTTTGCAGAGTAGTTGTAATACATAATATATATATAGTGTAGTTATTGTATAACTGTCCTTGTTCTGTTCATTTTATTGTTTAGCATCTCATATATATATATGTATATATATATATATATATATATACATATACACATATACATGTAAGTATATATATATATATATATATATATATATACTTTTATAATACTGATGTTGTAGTATAAATTTTTCTTCTGATTCTAATTACTGCATTCTATACCACTTCAAAGAAACCTTTTCATATTTCTTTGAAATGATCTACGTCCTCACTTCTTAATCCTTTACCCTCCCTACATGACTGCCATATTTTTGTTTTTTAGCCACAAAATAATTTGGGGCTAACAATCAGGACAATGACATTCTTCATCTACTTGTTTTTTTCCTCAGTATATAGTCAAGTTAAACTCTTTTGAGAGATTACAATCCTAACTAAGGAGACTTTGCAATATTCCAAGATTTAATTCTATCAATATGTGGTCCTTGAACAGAAACCTCTTTAGAACTCTGACATCAACTTAACGAACCAATAGGCCCACCAACTATGTGTCAGACAATGTACTTGGGAGATGGATTAAAGTTAAAACTGACCTAGTTTCTACTTTCAAGGAGCTTCCCCAGGCAATAGTCAGGTATACATAAGCAAGAAAACACCATCTTTTCAGTGTTAACCCCTCTTTATCTCTCTCACTTACTTCTCTGCCAGGACCCGGCAGAGGCCCAAAGCAGGACCATGTCTTGTCAAGGAACCCCTCTCTCTCTTTGGCATAGTTGCCTACCAGGACCCTGCTCACTGAGAAGTATAGTGAGAGGTATACTGTACATAATGACCATTTGGACTCTACAATGGACATCTTCCACGATGAAGAAAGAAGTATGAGCTAAGTTATTTCCATTGTTTCATTTTTCAAGAAACTTTATATGATTTAATATTAAGCACAGGAAATATGTTATTGCCAGAGAATGTTAGTGTTTTATTTTCCCTTTTCAAAAGTATGTTGTTGTTGTTTTTAAATAATCAACAGACAACAGTCACAATGAAATTCTGTATATTCTTTATACCTTTCAGGCAATTTTGTGATTTGCTATATTAGATAATTTGCAAAGTTCCTTTTTTATACTTTCATCAAGGATACTCTCAATGTGTACATAAATTCAGACACCTTGAGAATAGATCCCAAAATGCATTCACAACTATTTGACTTCCAACTCTGACCTCTTATGCACATCTCTGGGCTAGTTCCACAGTTGTCGCTATATCTGTCTTTCAACACTGATAGAGGAAACAGCCCATTAAAAAGAACCTGGGAAATCTTTGTTGTATCGTCCATTTGTTGTTCTTCCGGTTTCATCTTTAAAAGAACTTAGGATGGCTTTATATAAATTTGTTTTTCCCTGCACCATTTTTTGTCATGTGTTAAACTGTTGTCATAGGCTATCAGCATTTTTCTCTGCAAAGATTTTATTTTTTATATTCTAAACTGGTATTGTTCTTGTCTGTCTTATTTCTCTATTGAGCAAAGAGTACCTCATTTGATCTTTACAACAACCTTGTGAAGTAGCTGCCATTCTTATTCCCATTTTATAGATAAGACAATTAAAGCTAAGAGTGGTTAAGTGACTTGCTCAGTCACAGTCAATAAGTCACCAAGGAAGGATTTAAACTTAGGCTTTTCTAACTTGCAAGTAATATGCAGGGCACAGAAAAAAATAACTGTACATGAAACTGTGAGTCTGTATTATAAAAATGCAGCTTACTTTTCTTTTAAAATATGTAAGTTCAACATGTAATTTTCAAAGGTATCCTACTGCCTTGTCTAGACTTGAATTTTCTTTTATGTATTTAACAAATGCTTAGAAACCCTCTTTTCTTTTCTTTTTTTTTAGGGAGGTATACTATTTTATGTCTAACTTTTGTCTCTTCCTTCCCCTTCCTTCAAACTAAAAGTTATTAAATACATACTATATTTATTATAGCACGTACAGGCAATGTGCTAAGTGTTGTGAATAAATGCAAAAAAAAAGGGAAAACAAAACTTTTGCCATCAAGGACCACTCATTTTAATAATAAGGAAGCAAAATGCAAAAAGCTATTTATAAGACATACAACTTGGTAGGTTGGTACCCTCCACTCTTGAAGAGAACCATTATGTTGGGACTCTACCACAGATCTAATACATGAACATATGAAGTGGAAATAACTGTAAATTTGGGCATCTCACATTTTTTTTTTGAGCTACAACAACTCTGCTTTGCTCAGAGAGCATAGCATCTTCCTTTGATGCAGGCACACCATGCTAGGTAGTTCTATGACAGCATCTTCTATGTCACACGAATAATTCCAAAGTTTTTCAGGTAAATCTTGAAAGTGTGCTTGTATTACTTCTTCTGACTTCCATGTGAGAGCTTGTCTTGTGCAGAGTTCTCTGTAGGCAAATATGTGTTTGGCATTCAAATTGTGGACAGCCCACTGCAACTGCACTCTTTGCAGTAGCGTTTGAATGCTTGGCAGTATAATTTGAGAAAGCACCTCAATGTCCAGTAATTTTCTGCAGGTGATGTTCAGAATCTTCCTAAGACAATTCAAATGGAAACAATTCAGTTTCATGGCATGGTGCTGGCAGATTGTCCTGATTTCACGGGCATACAACAATGAGGTCAGCATAACAGTTCTGCAAAGCTTTAATTTGGTAGACAATCTAATACCTCTTTTCTCCCACACTTTCTCTCAGTCTTCCAAACACTGAACTAGCTTTGGTAAAGCATATGTCAACCTCATCATCTATGTATATATCCATGCAAAGTATATTGCTAAGCTAAATGAAGTTACCCCTAACATTCAATATCTCTCCATTTACTTGTAATAACTGATGGTTCCACACAAAGATGGTGTTAAGACTAAAATCAGCACAAGCAGCAGAGAACTGATCCATACTTTGTTGCAATTCAGCCTCAGGGGCTGCACTGAGTGAACAATCATCAGAGAACAAAAAGTTGAGACCTAACTTTCTTTAGACTTTTCAAGTTAACATAATTTGCCTTCAGTTACATGTCATTTTCATTTTCACTGAAGGCATCTGAGGAGACTGCCGAAAGAATCATCCTAAAATATGCACAAGTAAAGCACATAGCCTTCCTTTATTCCAACTGATCTTCCATTATCCAAAGCCCAAAGCAAACATGCTATCATAAAACTGGCATACAATATCAATGAACTTCTCTAGGCAAACAAATTTTGTTATGGTTTTCCACAAACCTTCATGGCTGACCATATCATGACCTTGGTTAGGTAGACAAATGTATATAGATCTCTATTTTACTCCTGTCATTTTTCTTGGAGCTAGCAGGTAACAAACATCACATTGATCATTCCTCAGCTCTTTCTGAATCCACACTGGCTCTTGGGTAGATGATCATCTTCTAGGTGAAGGGTCAGTGTACTAAGGAGGATTCTGGCAAGAATCTTGCTGGAAATGATTAATGTAGAGACAACCCTCACCCCTTGATTGTCTTTGGACAATCGATTTCTTTTAACTTGATAGAGATGGGCAAAGGAGATATCCTTTAACTCCTTGAAGATAACCTTTTTTTGTCACCAGAAAATTTTAGTCAGTTTTTATAGAACAATGGACCAGGACCTGCATTATAAATCTGAGCTGGGATCGAATCAGTACCAGGTTATTTGCCACAAGAGAGGAGTCTAATGGTATTCAAAACTTCTCCTTTAGAGTTGGAAGTTTGGATAGAGGGATTGACTTTAATCTGAGGTACACAGTCAATGGCTTCAGCATTGATAGATGATAATCTGTTGAAAACACTATGGAAATAGTCAGTCCATCTCTCCAGGATCAAGTCCTTATCTCTAATCAATGTGGCTCCATCAACACTGAGTAGGTAAGGTGTACCTTTGTCTTTGGCCCTTAAATACCCTTCAGGGTATCATAAAAGCATTTTAGATTATTACTATCACTGTAAAACTGAATTTCTTTCTAAGCTTTGTTTGCTTTCTTGGATGAGACTCTACATACTTAGAGACAGATGAACTATCCTGTGAGTAAATCCTGTGGAATTCTCTCTTTTTTTGTGGGGGGGGGGGAGGAGTTATCAACTTCTGAATTTTCCCATCATTTTTATCAGATCAATCTTTATGTTTGAGAGTATTCTGGTTCAGATGAATTAATGTTGGGTGCTGTACACCACAGCTTCTTAAACTTTTTCCTTTCACAACCTTTTTTCACCCAAGAAATTTTCATATAACTTTGCATATGTAATTATATAAAAATATACAAATTAAACATTTAATGAAAATAAATCATAATTTTGTGATTCTTACATTCAGTTATGATCCACAGTTTAAGAAGCTTTGTTGTACCTCAAATCTCTGAAAGCTGCCCATTCCTTTTTTGCTCCACAGTATGTCTCAGCTTTCCCTCTAAGTTAGTAAGAAATTATTTATTCACATTCAAGAGAAGTACTATAATCTGCTAATGTCAAGTCTTCTGATAATCATCTTGCCTTGAATCCACTGCTTTCAAAAATATTAAATATTTACCTTGGAGAGGATAAGTCTATGATCTAGCATTGTATCATCTCTCAAATTTTGTTTGTTTCTTTTCCTTATAATGACATAGTCTATTAAATGCCAACATTTGCTGCTGATGCATCTATGAAGTTTTATTGTACTTAAACAAAAAAAGACAGTATTAGTGATGAGATGCATAGGTCTTCAGAAGTAAGTTGTTGCTATTTCTGACTCCATATTTCCAAGGATCTCCTGTGATGCCTGGTAGTTTGTACCTACTCTGGCATTCAAGTCACTCAGAACTATAAGCTTCTCCTCTTTTGGCACACTGATGATGAGTGTCTTAAAGTTTTCATAAAAAATTTTCTTTGACTTCATCCATCATGATGGTAGCATATGCACTGATGGTAGTATGTTGCTTTCCTGCAAGGGGCAATCACTTTGTTGTGAACCTGCCATTCATTTCTTTTGGCAGGCATATAATAAGCTTGCTGACCAGATTGGTTTTGATTGCAAAACCTATGGAAGTTTCATAACATCCCCCATTACTGTGGTCACTCTAGAAAAAGAGACTCTTTTTATTTTGGTAAATGGGTCTTTATTTAACAGCCTTGTTTCACTCAGGGTTGCTATTTAGATGCAATATCTGCTGAGTTCTTTTGCAACAAGAACTGTTTGTCTTTCGAGTCTACTGGATTTTGTATTACCTATAAGTGTGCGCATTCCCTGTACTGATATTAAGTGGAATCATTTTTGCAAAAGTTTTTGTATATTTTTTGTACCATCTGCTATGAGGCAAGGCAGGCTAGGATTGGATGAAACAGACAGCATTTAGAGCAGTTTTTTTATTCACTTCTTCATGCCAGGAGCAGAACAGTGAGAAGACAGCCCAATGGCTTGATCTGCCTGTGTAGAGAGTTGTGTCTATACCTGCGACTTTGTAATGTGCTGTTGCCTCCAGAAGCTGCCGATCACTCTCTGGGAGGAGATCTGCTGTGTCAACTCAAATCTCTCAGACAGATTCTTCTTCCTGTAGAGAGCTGTTGTCTTCAGACAGTTGCCGTTAACTCTGGTCCAGAGAAGTGATTTCCCTTCCTGCAGAGAGCTCCCTCAAGTCTGGTCTAGAGCAGAGACTCCCTTTTTCCTCCAGAGCTGTCCTCTTTATCCTCCCAGAGAAGGGGCGTGGGATAATGCAAGGGCTTCTGGGAAGAATTACTTCAATCAATGAACTTGCTCCTCCTAAGCATGCAAGCTCTTCCCCAGGAAAGGCCGAAACTAGAGAATTGTCAAGTACCGACTTAGCACTTAGTAAGAACCTAACACGACTTTGTCATTTGTCTGTTGTCACAGGACTTTAGAAGGATATAACAATGATAAAATGATTTGACCATGAATTGGATTTAAGTGAAGCAGGGCTGCATGAAGTCATTGGCCTGACCTTCTCTTCCAGTCTTCAGAGTCCAGTGGCAAGACAAAAGCCAAGATAACTGGAGGGGACTCATGCAGTGGATGGCCTTTGAATCTCTAGTGTCTAACCAAGCTTTATGTGACTTACAGTGCCTACTTCAACCATCCATCTATCCAATTGTTGGAACGAATTGTTCTCCTATATCCATTTTACTAGGGGAATCTTCCCACAATTGGATAGTCATTCTCTAATTCACAGTTTTGAGATCCCTTGATATCGATCCATAACCTGACGTAGCCTGTCTGCCAAAACAGTTTGTTGGGACATGGCCACTGTCATGCTACAAAGTTATATACAGTATTCCTAAGAAAGGAACAAGCAGTGGGGGAAATGGGAATAAAGGACAAAGAGAAAAGCAAACACTTTCTACATTGGCTATAACTGAAAATGTATGCATATTTTTTTCTGTACCTTTCACCTGTCAGAAGGTGCAGCACATGTTTCATCATTAGTTCTCTGAAAATGTGTTGGGTCATTGCATCAGAGTTCTTACATCTTTCAAATCTTTATTCTTTATGATATTCTATTATTGTTATTCTTTCTGATATTGTTATTGTATAAATTATTTTCCAGGTTCTGTTCATTTTACTCTATATCAGTTTGTACATTCTCATTTGTATTCATTTTATACAGTGTAACAATAATGCATTACTAATGGTCATAATCTGTCCAGTCATCCCCCAATTTATGGGCACGTTCTTAGTTTCTATTTCAAAGAAAAAGAAATAAAAATTACAAATATTTGGTGCTCCTTTATCTTAAATCCTATTTTGGGAATAGGCTTAGCATTGGTATCATTGGGTCAAAATCATAGTTCAGTGATATTTTGGACAAGATAGTTCCAAGCTCTTTATGGAATGAATGGCTGCACAATGCATAACTCTATTAACAGTATATTAGTGTGCCTGTTTTCCAACAGATTATCCAAATAATTATCATTTTTGGAATTTGATGTCAACCCCTTCATTTTAAGACTGAAAAAGACTCAGGCAAGTCACACATATATAGTGGGTAGCAAAGATACATCTTGACTTTTTTATATTTAACAAGTTCAACTATACAATGTTCTTCACTCAAATTCCTTGGCCCCTTGTCCTAACATTTTTAATAACTTTTCTAACTCCAATTCTAATTAGAAAATGAGTAGATGCCCATCAATTAAGAATGGCTGAATAAATTATGGTATATAAATGTAAAGGAATATTGTTCTATTAAGAAATAACGAGCAGGCCGTTTCAGAAAAGCCCAGGAAAAACTCACATGAATTGATGCTGAGTGAAGTGAGCAGAACCAGGAGAACACAGTTACACCAAGATTATGTGATGATCAACTATGATAGACTTGGCTCTTCTCTCAGTAATAGACTGATCCAAGACAATTCCAAGACTTGGGATGGAAAATGTCATCTGCATCCAGAGAGAGAACTATGGAGACCGAAGATGGATCAAAGCATACTACTTTCACAATTTTTTTGTTTGCTTTTTCTTTGTTATGATTTTTCCTTTTTGTTTTGATTTTTCTTTCACAAAATGACTAATATGAAAATATATTTAAAAGGATTGTTCATATATAATCTATATCAGATTGTTTGCCATCTTGGGGAAAGGAGAAAAAAATTGGAACTCAAAATCTTACAAAAATGAAGTTGAAAACGATCTTTATATGTAATTGGAAACATGAAATATTATTGAATTAAAAAACAAAACAACCCAATCTTGAAGGGAACCACACAGTTGTGCAGATGGGATTGGCCACAAATCTGTTACAGTATCAATTAGACCCTCACTACTGCACAGTAATCCTTTTATTTTGCCTTAACTGATTCATCACCGTCATATTTCCTTTAGTAACTATTCTTTTTTCTAAGGCCTTTCCACTCAGCAGAAATCTACACCTCAAAATTTCTTGGGGAAAACATAATCTGTCAATTATCAACTTCCTTTACTTCTTAATTCTACATCTCAAAACCCCTCATTCCCTGTTATCTCTTCTATTTCTTTACCAGTGATCTGGAACCCACTCCCTCCTGACTCCTCTGACAAAATCTTCACTTGGCCCTATCATCTCCTCGAGCTGTCATTCAATATCTTTCCCCATTCCCACAGCCAAATTCTAAAAAAAATTGTCTATACTCATGCCTTCCAATTTCTCCCCACTTTTCTATATATGATATCTAATCTTACTTCTCGTTTAAAAATGTTTCCTTTAAAGGTTACCAAGTATTTTCTAATTGCTAAATCTAACTAGTCTTTCCTGAAGGCAGGAAGCACAGTTCATTTTTTTTTCATTATACACTGTTACAAAGTGAAAGATAGAAAGGCCCTAATAATACCACAGTATTAATAACAACACAGTATTAATTGAAGCAAATAATCATTTCCAATCATTTGTGCATGACTGAATAAACTATAGAATATAAATATAATCAAGTACTGTTTTAAACTGAGAAATGAATATTTAATACTGTTCCAAAACTTTAATGCACTTAAGCAATAAGCACTGAATATAAAGAGATAAAATGAAAAAAGGGCCAAAGGGCATCAAGGAAATCAACAGTTTTGTGACTCTGCCAATATAATTTTATCTGCTAGGAATGACGTAAGTTTTATGTCTACTTCCTATGTTGATTTTGGACTTTTATCCAAGGTTAGCTAATGAAAAGATTTTTTTTCCTCCCGTCAATAGCTTCTTTTTATTTTAGCTGTATTAACTTTGTTTAAAGGGAAAAAATTTGGTAACTAAAAATTATTTTACTTCTTATGATGTTTTATTTTATTTAATTCCAAGTTATGAAAGATAACATAATTTCTCCTAATTTTCTTGTGATATTACCTTTTATAATTAGATTATATAAATAAATCCTTATTGAATTAATCAATTTCAGAGTACAAGAAAGATTTTCATTTATTTAAACATGCTCTCTATCTGTAATTGTTACTTACCAGCATATACAAGAGGTGGCTCTGGGTTAAAATCCAAGCTATTCTGAAATAAATTCCTTGACACTCTTTTTCTGCTAAAATATAAATCATCACTGACTGGCATTCCTTGAGAGAGCCTTAATTTTGGAGTTGGGATGAAATCATATGCAGAGAACTATAAAGAACAGAAGAATAAATTAGGTAAAAACAGCTTTAGCTTAACTATAACACAACATTGTACACAATAGCAGCATTTATATATTATTTCAAGTTTAATAAATACTGGATGTATTACCTCAATTGATCTGACAAAAAACCTTGAAGTTACAGTCATTTGTCCAAGGTCACACAACTATAACTGTTGTGAGTAGAATTCCATTCAAACTTCATCATTTTCCATCTGGCTACTTTCCTGGACTTTATGATCTCTATAAGAGATTTCAATCAACTCTGAAATTTATGCCTCCTCAGCAGTCTTTGCCCTTGGGGTTTCTCCCTCTGGTTGAAGAGGGTGAGGAACAGATATCTAAGAGCTCCTCCCAGATCCTCAGTTTGAGGAAATTACTTAGAGAATTCACGTCATCATGTCCCATCACTCCTGGACTTCATGAGCTCTAGAAACATATCAATCTATTAGATGAAATCAGCTCAGAAACTCATTTTCTAAGGTCACTTTAGATACCTGCCTTAAGACATTATCATGCTTGTGCTTAGCGATCTATCTTTTTCAGTTTCTTTTTATATGCAGCATTCCTCTCTTTTAGATAGTAAGCCCCCAAAGAGGAGGGATTGTTTTTAGGACTTTATGTCTTCAGGGCTTAAAATTGTGGCTGGTACATAATTGTTTACTTATTTCAGTCTGTCTGATTCTTCCCAACCCTATTTAGGGTGTTCTCGGCAAGGACATTGGAGTTCTTTGCCATTTCCTTCTCCAGCTCATTTTACAGAAACTGAGGCAAAGTGTTAAGTGGTTTGCCCAGGGTCACAGAGCTAGTAAGTGTCTGAGGCCACATTTGAACTAAGGAAGATGAATCCTCTTGATTCCAGGCCTAGCATTCTAGTCACTGCAACATCTAACTGCCCAGCTGGTACATAGTAAGTGTTTAACAAATGTCTAAGGATAGCTAATTGGTGCAGTAGATAGAGCAACAGTCCTGAAGTCAAGAGGACCAGAGTTCAAATCAGGCCTCAGACACTTGATACTTCCTAGCTGTGTGATCCTGGGCAAGTCACTTAACTCTAATTGTCTCAGCAAAAAAACCCAAAACAACAACAAAAAAACAAAAACAAATGTCTATTGCTCTAACTCTGACCTAAATCTGAATCTAAATCTAGTGATCTTTCCATTATAGCAAGATCCTTCATTTATAATAGAAGGAAAAACTTTTTAAAAATATAAACTTATTTTTAAAAACACACAATAATAAAACTTACATGCATATATAATATGGTACTCTGGAAAAAATTTTCCTAACTGCCTTGGCCATTCTACCCAAACATGTTTCCAGTTCTAAGTTTCTCATTTCTTTGCTCAGAGGATTAGTGATGAAATTACAAATTTCATATTAATCCAAGCAAAGAGAACACACCTCGGGAAAATTGTAATAAAATTTAAAAGTTATAATGATGTAAAAGTGGTCTCCAAAATTCTTTGATCATCCACTCCTATCAGAAGAGGCATCCCTAATACATGCTATTTACTTATAAAATATATACATATACTCCTGTACTAAGATTATGTATAATGTAAAACATACATAAAATAAACATTTTAAAGGATAAAATAAATTTTAAAATAATTTCATTTTATTTATTAATGGTTAAAAAAACCTTTTGTTCTTGCTATTAATAATATTTTTAATGAAACCAATGTTGAGAGATTTATATACTGAGATTAGCAAATAGCTCTAAGTTAATGTCAGTTTCATAAAGAGTAGGAGTTTTTTTAGTTAGAGGTTTCTAAACTTTGAGCCCCATTTTGAGCAGTCATTTAATGAACTTTTATTTTGATGTGACAGAATGAAAAGAGAGCTAATGAGAAATAAATAAAATGAAAAAAACCTAATTCTCAAGAACTATTTCACTAAAAATAAAGATACTAAATTTAGGACTTTATTTTATTGATAATTCCACATGGTCTTTTTCAAAATGGATTTGCAAATAATAATGGAAAAATATTTGAGTGCTTGAAATAATAAATTTCTTATCAAAGTTTTTCTGGAAGTGAGCTTCATTTGGATCAGTATTACTTCTGGGGAGCTTCTTACCCACCATAATGGTATACTTTAAATATGCAGTATTCCCTTGATAAGGAAGGACAATTAAACATCTTATCTCAGGGCAGTATTCTATAGAAACTTAAAATTCGCATCTTCATTCCAGCAGATTAAAAATAAATTTATTTTTGATAACATCAACAGAAATGGAGAAGCAACAAAAATGTTAACAATTACTAATGCTAAAGCCATTCATATATCCAAGAGATTAATGAGACATAGAGCCATAATCTTTAAAATCAATAAATGAAAAAGTATTTAAACCTATGTTAATACAGTGCTAGATATTAAGAATATGAGGACAAAAAATGATACAAAAATACTCATTGGCTGGTATTCTAATACTTCTCTCCCACACTTTCCTTTGGAGCATCCTAAACATTGAGCTAAGACTGGCAAGGACTGTGTCAACATCATCATCTATGTATACAACCCTGGAAAATATATTGCCAAAGTGAACTTATCTAGAACATTCAGAGTTGGGGGTTACAGGGCAGCTAGGTAGAGCAGTAGATGGAACACCAGCCCTGAAGTCAGGAGGACCTGAATTCAAATTTTATCTCAGACACTTAATATTTCCTAGCTGTGTGACCCTGGGTAAGTCACTTAACCCCAAATGCCTCAGAGTAGGGGGGAGATAGTAAATTGGGGATTACTCCTCAATCTCTCTATGATCAAGTCAAATTGTCCTTTTCTCTGTTCTTCATTTATGACATTTCATTTCCCTTCTCTACACCTTTATACTGTTTTACTTTTCTATACATCATGCTATCATCCCTGACTCTCCTAATAGATATTCAATGTGAACTCAATCTATTAACATGAAAATAATCCTCCAAATACAAACTATCTTTTGTTAAGGACATCCATAAAGTGAAATTTAAAACTTCCTTTCTCATCAATGTAGTAAATGTTAATGAGACATACATATGGTGGTAAATTATGAGTACAATGTGACAATAAATTGTGACAAAACTGTATCAACAATATGTCTAAACTGAATTGTAGACATTGATAGTTCAGTTTGCATTCAATATTATTATTTTCAAATAATGGGAATATAAACGTTTGTAATTACTGGAGTAAACAGCACAATGAAATAATATGTAAGCGTTATACCCACATCTCTGATATCTGGATATATCCCTAATTTGGCAAAGATATTAGTAAATCTAAGTACACATGTTGGGGCTTACATATTGGGGAGGATTTTTACATCTTTATCAAATTCTGTTTGATGTCAATTTGTTTCTTTTTTAGGTTTCATAGCTCTATTACACATAGAATGACTTTCTGTATTCCTTGAAATTTATACATCAATGGTAATTCTATAGAGCTGATTGATTACTACCATGAATCAAATTATCAAAATATTTTCCCACACAATTTTACAGTCAAAGGTTCTGATAAAGGCCTCATTTCCAAAATATATAGAGAACTGACTCTAATTTATAAGAAATCAAGCCATTCTCCAATTGATAAATGGTCAAAGGATATGAACAGACAATTCTCAGACGAAGAAATTGAAACTATTTCTTGCCATATGAAAAGATGCTCCAAGTCATTTTTAATCAGAGAAATGCAAATTAAGACAACTCTGAGATATTACTACACACCTGTCAGATTGGCTAGAATGACAGGGAAAGATAATACAGAATGTTGGAGGAGATGTGGGAAAACTGGGATACTATACATTGTTGGTGGAATTGTGAATACATCCAGCCATTCTGGAGAACAATTTGGAATTATGCTCAAACAGTTATCAAACTGTGCATACCCTTTAACCCAGCAGCATTACTAATGGGCTTATATCCCAAAGAGATTTTAAGAAGGGAAAGGGACCTGTATGTGCAAGAATGTTTGTGGCAGTCCTCTTTGTAGTGGCCAGAAACTGGAAACTGAGTGGATGCCCATCAATTGGAGAATGGTTGAATAAATTGTGGTATATAAATATTATGGAATATTATTGTTCTGTAAGAAATGACCAGAAGGATGATTTCAGAAAGGCCTGGAGAGACTTACATGAACTGATGCTGAGTGAAATGTGGACTAGGAGATTATTATATACTTCAACAACAATACTATATAATGATCAATTCTGATGGACGAGGAACTTCCAAATAAATTTCTTGAGCTAATTATCCCATTTATTACTGAACTATTCACAACACCAAAAAAGCAAGGGATGGGGGGGAAATTAGTTATTATTCATTACTGTAATTTCTGATTTTGAATTATCAAATCATTGCATAATCCCAGGATAATTTAAAGTATACTTATTCTGCCTTATATATTATTTGCCTCATACTATTGCTCAAACTCTAAAACAAATGATATACTTCAAAGTCTCTTTTACTATTTCAATAAAAATGCTCTATAACCCTACCTGTCAAGCATATAGAGTGTTCTAAAAGCCTTAGTAGTTTTAGTAGCTTAAAACTATACTAAGACTTTTGGCATATGCTACATAATACTGGGAAATTGGCTGAAATAATGGAACAGCAGGTAACTTTTACATTTTTATTTATTATTAGTTTTTCAATCTAGAAAAGACACTAATGTTTCTTACTGAAAACTTCCATTCTCTCATCAAATACTACTAACCATCAGCATTTTAATCACTAGAGTTTTTCCTATCTTGAAAGATGCCATTTTTAAAATGCTTGCCTTTCTAAAGCTTAAAATTGAAAAAGAAAAGCAAAGTAATCATGGCAGCCTCCTTCTTCTGGAGAAGAAGGGAAAAAAAAAACCAATACAAACCTTCTAACCTCAGAGATATGAATCTACTTTAGCTAGGTTGAGCCCCTATTATTTCTCTGTAAATTCTTAAAATGTATTTTACCTTCATGCTTATTGCTTTGTATTATTGATATATACTTGGAAAATGAATATATATATATAATTATGAATGTAAGGTGAAGTTTAAATGCAGTTAAAAATATTTTGAATGAATTCTGTAGATATGAAAGATGGTTACCTTCAAATCTGTTATATATTCTGCTAAAACTACAATGTAATCTTAATGTAACATGTTATTAATGCGAAGGCAAAATAATTGATTTAAGATGTCAGTAATGGCAATTAGTGAGTTGGAATTTCTTGAGATTTGACTTATTAGATTCAAGAAAAAGCACTAATGTTAATGAATCAGCACAGCCCATCATTTTATGAGGAAATTTTTGTTAGCTGAGCAATACACCTAATTTTTAAAACCAGTACTGGGTAGATCTACAGGTTTGCTGGGAAAAGTTGGGGAAAATGGTCCTATCAAGGCAATATAAGCTTTCTCGGACTATTCAGTTGCCTATTGAATATTTCAAAGTAGATGTCCTGGAGACATCTCAGTATGTCTAAAATTGAACTAATTTTTTTACTTAGTTTGACTATTTTCCTTTATTTATTTTTTGAAGCTGGGATTAAGTGACTTGCCCAGGGTCACACAGCTAGGAAGTGTTAAGTGTCTGGACCAGATTTGAACTCAGGTCCTTCTGAATTCAGGGCTGGTGTTCTATCCACTGCACCATCTAGCTAGCCCCACTATTTCTCTTAAAAAGATCACTACTTTTTCAGGGGTAGTCAGATGATGAGGTAATGGGCTGGTGAACCTGGAGTCAGGAAGGCTCATCTTCTTGAATTCAAATCTTACAAGACATTTGCAAGATCCTAGGCAAGACTCTGTTGGCCTCAATTCTCTCATTTGTAAAATGAGATGAAGAAGGAAATGGCAAACCACTTCAATTCCTTCTCAAGAAACTGCTCCAAAAAAAAATCATAAAAGACAGACCTGACTGAAAATGAGTGAACAAAAAAAATTTATTCAAGTTCTTTTTTTTAAATACATAATGGAATACATAATGGATACCAAACTCTTAAAAGGGAATTTTTGATACAAAGTTGTTTTCCCCCCTATTCAAAAGTTTTCCTTCTTATTCTAAACACACTAATTATATCTATGCAGAAGCTTTTCAATTTGATGTAATCAAAGTTATCTATTTTATCTTTGATAATTACTTATCTATTGTGGTTAAGAATATACCTCCTATATATGTGATAGTTACATGATATATATCTCTAATTTTATAAAAACATGATCTTCAATCTTAATGTCATATCATTGTTTAGAATTGTCAAGTACAGAATAAAGTGTTGTCAAAAGCCTAGTTTCTGCCAGACTGTTTTCTAGTCATGTGGGATGGAGCATTAAACTCTTTAACCCAATTTGACTACTCAGAAGCGTTTCTAGATGCCAACAGAAAGTTTTAATTCAGTTTTTGCAGGAGGGCTAACATATTATCTGAGCAGTTCAGAATAGAGTAGGCATGTGTTGAGGGCAGAAGGGTAACTATATAACACCAAGATGGAAGTACATTGCCCCCTTCCTGTTAGTTTTTAAGTTCATTGAATGAACTGGAAAGGAAGCAGCTATTGACCAATGGTCAGTGACCCTGTCTGCTTCTGGTGGGTCATGTGATTCCCTGAGGCTCAGGCTTAGAGCTTGACCTTTCTGCCCTAGAGTCCTCAGAAGGAGTTGCACTCCTGAACCTCAGGCTTAAGGTATGTTCTACTTTTGAGAAATATTCATTTATTTCATTCATAGTTTTACCAGCAATTTTCCTAAGTAATTTAAGTTTTCGGTTTCATAGAACCCTGGGTTAGAGTAACATTATTTCAGCTTCTCCCTTATCTAGTCTTTTGCACCAATTTACCTCTTTATTTTTAAATCGATACCAGACACTTTTGCTAATTGCTACTTTTTACTACTATACTACTCTGAGGCCTGAAAATGCTATTAACCTTTTATCTTTATCCTTTTTCATCATTTTCCTTAGTATCTAGCTTTTGCTACTTGACTTTTATCATGTTATCAAATTGTACAAATTGCCCCCTTAGCAAATTGAGCTAGAGAAGCAGGTTACGCCCCTCCCATAGTTTTTACCTGGCTCTTAAAGGAGCCACAGCTTCCAGTCCTCTCGAAGCATGCTTGCTCCAAACATTTTAAAACTGCCCATTTTTTCCTTAGCCTCAGGGTGCACTTGCCTGCTTGTGGACAGCTAAAAGCCTAGATATCCCACCTTTCTCTTGCAGGTGGGAACTCTTGACTTTTCTCTTGGTCCAGGAGCTCCTGGCACATTCTTGTATTTTTCTCGATTGGCATTCTATGCCCCCTGCCAGCAATTAAAGGTTCCTTTTTTAAGCCAACCCAGGCCAAGTTTTAACTTAAAAGAGACCTTTGTAATGTTGGCTGGGGAATAAAATTCCGATTCAAGGCAAATTAAATTAATTGTTAAGACAGTGAGGATAGTTTCTTTTGTCTTTTTTTTTTTTTTTTTTTTTCTCATTCCCTGACTGCAGGCGGGAGAAAAGATTCAGGATCTTTGCTTAATGAGGAACCAACTCTCTTTTCAAGAAAAACAGCACAGTTAAGAGATTTCCAAGACTTAAAGTGAATTCTTATCTTGAATAGATATTAAGGCCTCTAGCCTCCCCTGACTTCTGAGTCCACACTCCTTAATTCCCAACCCCAGGAGGAATTAGAGGTGAAAGGGCTAGGCTACAAATAATCTTTTCTCTCAGCATTTTCTCCTATTTCTCTTTGATAGTTAGATGGGCCATCAGCACTTTACAAGCAGCCTATAGAGGGCACCTGATACATTTCCCCATTCCTGAATATCACCATCCCCACTCTGGATGACACCTCATTTTTAATCTATTCCTGAGATCTGTTTTCTCTAGGCTTCAAACTTTGGATTCTCAGCCACTCTTCAGCCTGGAGAACATTGACTGGACAACTGACTGGGGACAACTGACCTGGACACCCCCTAGATGCCCTGCTGCCATCCCCCACACTTCACACCTCACCTCCTGGCATGAAACCCCAAATCTCTATGACCCTTGTCAGCTTGAAGAAGTTAAGAGGAAATCATTGCCCCTTTTCCCACATGCATCTGGAGGTGATGGTTTGAGGGGGGAACAAGAAGAGGGGACCCCACTACTCTGAAGATCTTTGGAGAAAATCTTCAACTTTAGCTCAAATGAGGGACACTGCCCCAAATCTTTTTTTTGTTTTTTTTTTTAATGAATTTAAGTCTTAACTGTTTGAGAGGAGAAATGATGGGGGTTGAGGTCCCTTTAAGCTAGGATATTTTGATTCACAAATCCTGGTCAAAAAGTACACTCTTGAATTCCAATGATATCCGGGATTTCCCCAGCCCCCACGGGATCTGAGCTGGCTTGAGTTTTCCTAGCCCTCCACTATCTGCTCAGGTTTCCCAACCCCCCACAAACAGTTTCTTCCTTATCTAAGGACTCAATGAATTCTATTCAATGCTAACCCTGGCGCAAACCAGCCAGGAGCCTGGGACTTCATCCATCTTCAAGATTTTAAAAGGGAGCTCTGGGGCCCAGTCTCTTTGCAAGAGCCCCCCAAAATGGTATCCTTCTGGCCATGTAAGGGTTCCTGTCCGCCCGGTGACCACCTTTGGCCCTGGCGTCTTTCTATCTTTACCCTTACTTCCAAACCCCAAATAAACCCCTTTTTTTTTTTTTTAAATCAATCTAGATTTTCAGGCCTGTAAATTCCTTTACAGGGGACTCTGCGCCGTCACTGGACTATCCTTGCGCCGATCCAAAAGGGGTTCCCCCTTTCCTAACTCACATCAAGATGACTTCCATATTATCTAAGGCCTTCTTTCCTCTCAGCACCATGAAACAAGTAAAGCTTATCCCCATTCCCTTACTTGGACATCTATCTCATCACGGATCCACAATTTCATTCTAGTCTTAATCTATTGCTAATCATTATAGTCATTATTATTTTAGCCTTTTTTCTAGTCCTAAAGATCTACAAATGTCTAACCAGGGTGCTAGCAACACCATCTATGTGTTCCCTCAATTCTTCTTATAAAGTGCTGACTGTAATTTGAATTTGAAGAGCTATTAGAGGTGACCATAATTTAGTGAACTTTTAAAACTTCAAGAGGGAGAGGGGAAGTTGGTTGGTTGTTGTCCTTTATCCTTGAAGAGCACCAAATTACATCAGTATGTTAGAATCAAATTACAATATGTCAAATTGTGGCTGATCAGACTAATAACAGTGGTGTGGAGACAAAGAGAAAAGGGCTTTTTATTAACAAGAATAACCTAAGGATTAGCCTGCAGTCTAGGCACAAATACATGCATTTCCTCAAGACTATCTTGCCCCATCACTTGTTCCTACTTAATACAGATTAAAGATATTTCTGTTCTTTTATGTGATCCTAAAACAGAAAAAAAAACATTTTGTCCTTCTTTGCTTGCAAGGCCAACAGTTTGTACTGTTCTACTTTCAAGATCAGTCACAGACAGAAACAAGTTGCCCTGCTTCATTTGCAAGACTTACTAGTGACAAAAACAAGTGTGTTTTTTTCCCCTTAAGAGTATAAAAGTCTTCTATGGGCCAAGATAGTGGGGGTGAGAAATTGTCAGAAATTCTTTCCTCTTCTGCAGCTATCTGTTCCTAAGAGAGTTTTTTCTTACCTGTACTCGAAATTGCAAGTACCCATAATTGGATTGGTAAATAGAGAAAATTGATGAAATAGAAAAGTTGGTGAAGGGGAGGTGAGAGGGAAAGAAAGTAACAGTGGAATTGCTGAATCTAAGAAAAGAAATGGGTGAAGCAATTAGGTTATTAAAAGTTGATTATTGTCTGGAAAGACTGATAGGTCCTTTGGGAGGTGTAAAAAGCTAGAGGCAGTTGGTTGTTTTTTTGTTTTGTTTTTTTAAGCTAAAAATTTCAATCAATATGGAAAGCTAATAACTCCTTTATGGGGTGGAAAAGTAGGAGGAAGAGGATTTGAAACTCAAATTAATCGAGCTTTTATTGGGGGCCAAACTATCTAGGAGCTATGAATACAAATACAAAGAAAGGAAATAATCCCTACTCTCCAAGATCTTACATTCTAAGAAAGATAAATACAATGTAAACTAAGGACAACAAAAAAGAATTGTTTTTAAGCAATATCAAAGAAAAAAGGATACCAAGATTGACAGATACCAAGACTGACAAGCCCAGTCTGACAGATGGGACAAAGATAATTTACAACTGAAAGAAAGCTTAATTCTGATTTTGCTTTGATTTTGAATAAGGAAAATGACCTTTGCATAGGAAATTACAGAACAACAACAAAAGATTATCACAGAGATTATGCCCAAGAAAGCAAAGAAAACATAAGAGTACCTTTGATGCATTCAGGTAACCTGGCCTGAAGGAACTATATCTTTGGATATGAAAAGAGTAGTCAGATGTTACTGTTAGACACTCAAATCTCTGAAAGACCATGAGAATAGCAAAAGGCCCCATATGACTACAGAAGGGAAAGTGCTGTCCTAATGTTGAAAAGAGAGAAGAAAGTAGAGTTTGAAAGTTATATGCCAATATGTTTGATTTTGAATCCTGAAAAAATTCTAGAATAGGTTTTTATTAAAAAGATGACTGGTGAACATCCATAAAGGAGAGCAGTGATTACAAAGAATCAGTATGGCTTCATCTAAAGTAAGTTATATGAGGTAAATCTTTTTTTTTTTCTTAATCCCTTTTTTTTGGGGGGAGAGGGGGAAGAGAAGGAGCTGTGTTATTAAGCCAGTAGAAAAGGAAATTGTGTAGTTTCTAGCAAAACATTTTAAATCTTATATTACTCTTGCAGAAAAGATGGAAAGATTTGCCCAAAGCAATAATATAGTTGAGTTAGATTCAAACAATTAGAATCAGAACTGGTGGGGAGGATCAAAAATCATGTCAATGAAATAGCAAGTATTCAGAAAAATGTCCCACAGGTCTTTCTTTTAGTTCAGAGGTTTTTAATTTGGGGTGCATGAAATTTTTTCATTATGTAACATGAAGATGTATTCCAATAATAGGCAGCGTTGGTAATCTTACATAATTTCTTTAGTGATTTAAAGACATTTCTGAGCAGTACACAATAAAAACTAAAATAAAAAAACTTTATTGAACTCCAAAGAGGTCCACGACACAAAAAAGATCAAATTTCTATATAGGCCTGTACTATTTTAACATTTTAATCAACATTTCTGAAACATAAATGGCAAACTCATCAAATTTTGCATGACACAGAGTTGAGAAAGACAGTTAAACAAACTGGATGAAAAAGTCAGATCTAAATAAAATCTTGATTTACTAAAACACTGGACTGAACAATGCAATGGAGATAAATATAAAGTCTTGCTTGTGGGTATTCCCCTCCAGAAAACCAAAATTAAATCATCTTTACATGAATAAGACAAGAGAAATCCTAGTTAGCATTATCAGGCAGAAAACAGTTTGAATTCATGTTTCAATCAGGATAATAAGACTGACTTTTAATAAACTCAATTAAATCTTATTTTCAGAGGTTAAACTGTCAATTTTAAAAATAGCCATATCTAACAGTTTCAAGACCTTGGAACAGCATTCTTATACACTCTCCCAAAAAACAACCCAAGAACCAAATAATCAGCCATACTTGTAACTAACATAATACTTCATTACCAATGAGTGGAAAGACAAGGAAGGTAACAAAGGTTAAAATTCTCTGCAAGAGATAAAAATGGTGGTAGTAGATAGGGAGAAAAAAAAGTTTAGAAGCAACAGACTGAATTCAGTACACTGCTGTGAGTATACCCTATACCCTTTAGTCATCTGAAAATAGTTACTACTCAGGAATAAGTATAAAGGATCTTTTGGCTATCTGCTCCTTGTATCATCAGGTATTCCCGTTAAGATTATTTCAAACAATGACTATGTTTAAAAACTTGGGAAACAACATTAAGAGAGGCAGCAAAATATATAAATGAGAACACTGGATTGATATTGAAGCAGCAGTAACAACACAACTTTGTTTTTGTTTTTGTTTTTTTAGCTCTGAGCTCTCAGACTGAGACAGTGATCCTGACTTTCCAAATTTCAAAACCATGCTTCATTTGTGTTATCTCAATCCTGGAACTTCTTTTACTGTCAGAAGCCTCTTCACCCTGGAACATTTAAACACTCCTGTAGCCTTTTCACTCTGGAATATTATTCTACCAGGGTGAGCCCTATTGATGACATATTCCTCCTGGGGTTTTCTTTTTGTGGAAGTGTTGAGATTTAGAAGGGACCCCAAAAGGTTGGGAGTCACAGATTGGTGTCATGAGGTGTCTTAAAAGAATTTGCAGGCTTGAACCTAACTCCAAGTCAAGGGGCAAAGTTTATTATAATAGTAATGCCAATTGAAGTGGGCTAAGTTCCAAAAGAATTTAGCAAAGGACCAAGGCCAGCAGCCTCCAGTAGGAATTAACCCACTAAACCCCCTAGAAGTTCCTCTACTTAATACAGCTATTCTCTTGGCTTCTGGGGTTTCTATCACATGAGCCCACCACAGCCTAATAGAAGGGAACCGAAAACAAATAATCCAAGCCCTATCAATTACTATTGCCCTAGGTTTGTACTTTACTATTCTTCAGGCAATAGAATACTACGAAGCACCCTTCACTATTTCAGACGGCATCTATGGCTCCACATTCTTTGTAGCAACGGGATTCCATGGACTTCATGTGATCATTGGAACCCTATTCCTCACAGTGTGTCTCCTTCGACAATTATTTTACCACTTTACATCCACCCACCACTTTGGCTTTGAAGCAGCCGCCTGATATTGACACTTCGTAGACGTAGTTTGACTATTCCTATACGTATCCATCTATTGATGAGGCTCATATTTTTCTAGTATAATTAGTACTACTGATTTCCAATCATTAAGTTCTGGGTAAAACCAGAGAAAAATAATTAATATAATCTTAACCCTAATGATTAACTCTGCCCTCGCTACAATCAGAAAGGAGAAAAATTTATCCAGTTCTTCATGTCACATTCATCAGGCAATTTTTATGACTTAGAGGTAGAACTGAGAAGTGGTTTCAGGAATTTGGTTATTACTGACCACCAGATTATCTATCTGATAGTAATATTTGTAGGACTATTCTAAGGCCAGAAGACTTTAGAATCATTGATAAATTGTTAGAATAATAGCACTTTTAAAGTCAGAGGGCCTCAGGATCCCTTTTATATCTTCCCTAAAGACTAAGGGAAGAAATATTATATTTCTAGACCAGAAGATTTTTGCAATCATTGATAGACAGATTGTTAGAACGAACAGCAGCACCCTAAGACCTAGCAGCTACTACACTGAAGGAATGTCAATCTTAATACTATATTCCCCAGGATAAAAGAGCTAAGGTCACAACCAAAGGTAACTCACCCAACAAAGTTAACTATAATTCTGAATAAAAACAAAAAATGACATTTATTGAATTGAAAGAGATTGCACTTTTTAATGACAAAATTTCTAGAACTTAAGGGAAAATTCAAAATATAACATCCAGGAGAAATATAAAGTAAATATGAAAGACCAAATTTATAAGAGACTCAGTTAAAATTGCTTATTTCATATATGTAAAAATATTAACAGTACTCTTATAATTGTCATTATTATTTGAATAGTTTGAAAGAAGGCCTGTGTTGCGATGAGTATGATGAATTGTATAGGGAAGAGATAAAGAGCAGTAATTATCTTGGCATGAAAGGAAAAATTGATATAGAAGATGCTAGTAGGGGGAAGAGCCTGTTGTATCTTACTGTCATTGGGAATGGGTTAAAATGTGTTTATGTGTATACACATATTCACACATGTATCTGTGTGCATATATATATATGTATATATATATATATATATATATATATATATATATATATGTACACACACACACAGATATATATGTCTTCTAAATTCAGAAAGAAAAGAGAGGGCAAGGGGAGAGGGTGTAGGAAGAGGATAAAGAGGGTCTTTTAGAGGGGTGGGTAGATTAAGAAATAGGAGGACAAGGTGGTGAGGAGAAGTAAAGCACAGTACAATAGAAGGGATAGAGTAAATAGGGTGAGAAGGATAATGAGAAAAAAAAGAAGGAAAATATCCAACAAATAATTGTAGCTTAGCATATTAATGAGACAAATTTACCCTAAAGAGACATGAATACTGAATTTAAAAATTTGAATTCAATAACATGTTGCTTTCATTAGAAAAATGAGAGATACACACAAAGATAAAATAAATGGCAGGATTATGTTAAAAAAACCAGGGGTAGTAATCATGATCGCAGACGAAGTAAAAATGTCAGCATTATTCTTCAATATTGTTTTAGATCTTTTAAAAAACTGGACAGTATAAACTACCTAAGTATAGACTTGCCAAAACAGACACATGAATTATATGAACACAAACATAAAGCTCTTTTTACACAAATAAGCTAAACTCTAAATAACTTAAGTAATATTTATTGTTTATGGGTAGATAAAGTTAATTATAATTTTAAAAATTAAATTTTACCTAGCTCATCCATTTATTCAATGTTATCCCAACTAAATTCTCAAAAAAAAATTATTTTACTGAATTAGAAAAAATAATAAAGTTCACTTGAAAGAGCAAAAAGTCAGGAACTTCAAAAATCAGGAAAAAAGATGTAAAGAAAGTAGATTCATCAATTCTGATGGACGAGGCCCTCTCCAACAATGAGATTAGCCAAATCAGTTCCAATAGAGCAATAATGAACTGAACCAGCTACACCCAGCGAAAGAACTTTGGGAGTTGACTATGAACCACTACATAGAATTCCCAATCTCTATATTTTTGTCTGCCTACATTTTTTACTTCCTTCACAGGCTAATTGTACACTGCTTCAAAGTTTGATTCTTTTTGTACAGCAAAATAACTGTTTGGACATGTTTACATATATTGTACTTAACTTATACCTTTACATATTTAAACATGTAGTGGTTAGCCTGCCATCTAGAGGAAGGGATGGAGGGAAAGAGGGGAAAAGTTGAAACAAAAGGTTATCAATTATGAATGCTGGAAAATTACCTATGCATAAAATTTTTGTAAAAATAAAAATTAAATTAAAATTTAAAAAAAAGTAGATTCAGTATCAGACCTTAAACTATAAGAACATTTTTGAAGTATAAAAAAATTATTTTCAGCTATTTTAAATTAAAACTTTCTTTTATAAATAAAACCTCTGTAGCCAAAAATAGAAAGAATGCAAAAAATTGGGGGAAAACTTTCATAGATAATCTCTCAAATAAGACACAATTGCCTTGAAAATACTGCTATGGTGTAGGAAATGATGAGTTTGTTAATTTAGAAAAACATGGAAAGATTTGGACTTAAGAAGGAAAATGCTATCCCTTCAAAGAAATAGATGACAGGTAGAAATAAAGAAGGCTTACATAAATATGTATGAGTAAGTGTATATATACACACTTACACAGATACTATAATTAAGTATTGAATTTAAAAAGGATAGTAATAAAAAATAAAAAAGCAATACTAACAATAAGAATGGAAATGGAGAAGAAAAGGACAAAATCCTATTGTTTCTAAAAAAAATTAGAAAATCATAGAATCAAAATGAGATGCTAGAACAAAATTTATTATATATAAAGTTAATTTAAAAACAAAACAAAACCCTGGGAATTATCACACAAAGCAAATATAAACATTCAAAATATCAACAAAAATAAACAAGGAAATTACATTATATTCAAAGGAGACCAAAAGCAATAAACTAACATCAATATATACTAAATATATCTGTACCAAATGGTACATATGTATGGGACAGCTAGATGGTACAGTGAAAACCAGTCCTGGTCTCAGCAAGAGCTGAGTTCAAATCCAACCTCAGATATTACTAGCTGTCTGACCCTGGGCAAGTCACTTAACCCCTTTTTGACTCAGTTTTTCATTTGTAAAAGGGTAATACACTGTTGAAGGAAATATCAAAAAAATTGAAAAAAATAAATCTGAAAAGTGTATATCTTTACAAGGTACAAATAACAGTCTGAAAGAAAAATATCTTTTTACCTAATACTAGTTGGTATTTACAAAGCTAATAAAAACATAGAAAAAAGCTGAAAAAGTGTGAAAATTCTTAACATTCATTCCTTATTGGTTTTCACAAAATAACATGACAGAAAGTTTCCTTGCCTTGTTAGTAAGCTTCTTACATAGTTCTTCCTAAGGCAGCAGTCAACTCCAGGGTATGATGACCTCAGGGCCTACAGAAGGGTGTAAATAGGCCATGTAGGGAGATGGAAAATCCTTACCTGGCTGCAATGGAGAATGTGAATGTCAAGAAAAGAGAAAACGATCCTGACACTAAAGGGGATGGAATATTAAAGTAGGTCCAGCTCAGACAAGTGTGTGGCACGTGTGTACCGATATGTACTACAACAATATAAAAGAACAGTGGCTCAAGTTAGAGGATTTAAATTCAAATTCCAAATTTACCATTTATTGCTTGTGGTTACCCCTTGAAAAGTTTACAAGCTCTTTGGGTCTATTTTTTCATCTGTATAATAACTAGTTATTAGAGTTGGACTAGATGGGCTCTGAAGTTCCTTCCAGCTCTAAGTTCATGTTTCTATGATCACACACACACACAAACACATACATTCTCTCTTTCTCTAAGAGAATCTCTCCCTTCCTCTCTTCTCTTTTCTCTGTCTCTGTCTCTCAGTTCAGTTCCATGAAACATCTTGAAACTTTACATGGAAGAGGCAATGTGCTATAATGGAAGGAGCCTTGGTCTAGAAATCAGCAGATTAGAAATTTTGTCCCTAATTAGTCACTAATTCATTATATGATTTTGAGCCAAGAAAGGATAGGGGAGAAAAGTATTCTGAATCTGAATCTGTGCAATAAGGTTGTCAAAATAAAAATAACCATAGCCTTCTAAGAAAGGAAAAATATTATCTTTTAATTTGTGACAGATGAAACTACTAAGCCTAGTCTGACATGCATCTTAAATTTTTGTTTTAGAATGCTCTAATAAAATCCATTCTGCAAGTATGATCTTCATATATAGTTTTCCTCAAATTTACCATAAAATGTCTTTATTCTATTGACATTACAAGGATATTAATGCAATCTAAATGCTATGCCACTTGGTACACATATGTTTAGAATTGGTGCTGTCTATGGTACGTTTTAACAAAATTAGTTTCTCTTTTTCTTTTCATTAAATCTATTTTTACTGTTATGTCTGAGATTATGATTGCTTACCCTTGCCTTTTTTACTTCAGTTAAAATGTAATAGATTCTGCTCCAGTTTATTATTTTATATCTTTTTTATGCATTTCTAGTAAAAAACAGTTTGTTGGATTCTGGTTTCTGTTCTATTCTGCAATCCTCTTCCTTTTTATGAATGAATTCATCCCATTCAAGTTTAGAATTTTGACTGCTGTGTATTTTCCTATATCCTGTTCTCAGACTTTCCTTCTCTTTTTCCCCATTCCCACTTCATTTGTTTTGCTTAATCTACCTTCCCTCTCTTTTCCCTTAACCTTTCCCTCTACTTCTCCATTGCAATAAGACATATTTCTATACGCAAATAGGAGTATGTATATTCTGACCCCTGTATAGAATTCTTGCACACAAGAATTCTTGTATAGAATTCTACTTGTACACAATTTATCTGAGATAATTTTCCCTATTTTTCCTCTGCCTTCCCTCTTCCCAGTGTATTCCTATTCCCCATCCTTTGCATTCTTCTTTTGAGATCAAAACAGTCATCCCCAGACCACTAAGATGCCCTCTGTTAACCCTGATGACAAGAATTCTGAGGTGATATATGTGTAAGATATCATCCCTTCATATAAGATTGTAAGTAAACTATTCAACTACTTCCTATAGTCCCTTATGATCGCGTATTTATATTTACCTTTTCATACTTCTGACTCCTGGGTTTGTATGTTAAATTTTTTAATCATCTCTGATCTTTTCATCAAGAATGCTAAGAAGTCTTCTATTTTGTCAAAGGCACATATTTTCTTCTGTAGCATTATATTAATTTTGTTGGGTAGATTACTTTTGGTTTTAAGCCTAGATTCCTTGCCTTTTAGAATATTCTAAGCTCTCTACTTCTTTGCAATGATGGCTGCCAAATTTTGTATGACTCTGAGTTGTGGCTCCTTCTTTGTTTCTGGTTACCTGCAATATTTTTGCTGTGACCTAAGAACTCTCAAGGATTTTGCCTATAATATTCTGGGGAGTTTCTTTTAGGAGGTGACAAGTGGATTCTTTCAATTTCTACTTTGTTCTTTTATTCTAAGATACCTGGATAGTTTCCTTTTATGATTTCTTAAAATATGATGTCTAAGCTCTGTTTTTTGTCTAAAACTGATCATCCAATAAATCTTAAATTCTTTCTCTTTGATCTAGTTTCTAATTTAGTTGTTTCCCTTATGAGATATTTCACATTTTTCTAATTTTTTCATTCTTTTGAATTTATTATTTCTTGATGTCTCTTGGAGTTATTCCAACTGTGATTTTCAAGGAGTTATTTTCATCAGCAGAATTTTGTACCTCCCTTCTGAGCTTTTAATTCTCTCTTATTTTTCATCCTTAGCTTTCAGTTCTTTCCCCATTCTTTTCTCTAATGCATTAACTGGCTTTATAATTTTTTTTTAGTTCTTTAAAAGAAAATCCTTGTTTTAACTCTTTTTAAGAATTCTTGTGGGCCTCTGAGGTACCATCATCATATCTATTAGATTGGCAGTTGGGGAATGGCTGAATAAGTTATGATATATGAATGTGATGGACTATTATTGCTCTATAGGCAATGATAAACAGGCTGATTTTAGAAAAGTCTGGAAAGACTTAAATGAACTAATGCTGAGTGAATTGAGCAGAACCAGGAGAATATTGTACATAGTAACAACAAGCTAATGTTATTGATCAACTATGATAGACTAAGCTCATCCTAGCAATACAGTGATCCAAGACAATTCCAATAGGCTTGTAAATGAATGAGTATTTGTTTATATGTTATTTGTTACTAACTACTGTGTACAGATTCCTTTTTGGAAAGTCAATGTTTTCTCACCATTTTTTATAGTAGTTTCTATAAGGTTATTTTAAAGAAATGGATTTTTCAATTGCTAGTAAATGTTCTATGTGAAATACTGCAGTGCCTAAAGTCAAATCAAGTCTGTAGTTTATAATTAGGGGTTTGCTAGTAAAGAATTAACAACCAGCTCCCCGAAGGGAAAAAGTGTCACCTATATTATAAAACAAGTCCTGATTTATACTGTTTGCCTATTTCCAAAGTATAAATGCTCACAAAGTTTAACAATTAGCTCTTAAATATGGCCCGGCTTTGGCAAATCTTTATTTGTAAATCTCATCAATACCAATTAAATTATGTTTAGATTGTATTTTAAAAGAAGATTACAAAACTTAAACATATTAAAGTTTTAAATGAAGGAAGATGAAGCTAAACTCTGGTACCTTTTATGAGATGTCAAGTTATCTGATCAAAATTGGTGAATTAGAATGGCTAGTCATTAACTTGCTAAAAGAATGAATCAATAAATATTTGTTAAGCATGTATATGCCAGGTACTGTGCCAAGTGCTAGAGATACAAAGAGGCAAAAGACAGAATCTGCCCTCAAATACCTTACAATCTAAAGTGGGAGTAGAAAGGGAGAGACAATATGCAAACAAATATATTTTTTAAAAAGTTATATACAGAATAAGTAGAAAATAATAGATGGAAGGCACTACAATTAAAAGGGATCAGGGAAGGTCTCTTGTGGAAGGTGGGATTTTAATTAAAAAAACAAAAACAAAAACAAAAGAGGTCAATAGGTAGATCTAAAGTAGGGAGAGTGTTCCATTCATGAGGAACAACCAGCAAAAATCCTCAGAACTAAGACATAAGAGTGTTGTCTTCTTAGAACATCCACCAGGCCATTGTCACTGGATCAGAGTACATGTTGTAGAATAGTGATTCCTAGAGGTAGGAGAGGAGCTATGTTATGAAGGATTTAAAGACTATCAAATAAAGCATTTTATATTTGATCCTGGAGGCAATCAGGAAGCACTGAAGCCTATTCTAAGGAGTAGGAAAAAGGAGTAACATGACGCGGACCTGTGTTTTAGGAAAATCACTTTACTGATTGAATGGAAGATGGAAAAGAACAGGAAGAAACTGAAGGAAGGATAATCTAAACAATAATTCAGGCGTGAAATGATATGGGCTTATACTAGAATGGTGGAGAGAGGAGAGAAGGGAGAATATTCAAGAGATGCTGCAAAGGTGAAATCAATGGGCCTTGGCAACAGCTTGGATATGGGGATTAAGAAATAGTAATGGATCCAGGATGATTCTTAAACTCTGAGTCTGAGGGACAGAGAGGCTGGTGCTGTCTTCTATAGTAATAAAGAATTTAGGAGGGAGTAGATTTCAGAGAAAGATAATGAATTCCATTTGGAACATATAGAGTTTAATATGTCAACTGAATAGGCAGTTTGAGCTCTCTGAAAGGGATCTGTGTGAGACTGAAGATCAAAAGTGAGACTGGGACAGGAAAGGTAGATTTGAGAATCATGAGCATAGAGATGGACAATTAATCCATGTGAGCTAATAAGAATATCAAGTGAAGTTATACAGAGAGAGTAGAGAGCTTGGAATAGAACCAGAGATACTCTTGAGTCAGGGAACGTAATGTAGAGGAAGATTCAGCAAAAGAGACAAAGAAGTGGTCAAAGATGAGAGGAGAACCCAGAAAGTGGTGAATAGAAAACTGAGAAGAGATAATCAAGGAGGAGAGAGTTTTCAAAGGCTGAAGACTTCAAGGTAGAGAAAAGGCCAGTGGAGATCATTAATAAGTCTGGAGACACCAGGTTCAGTGGATTAAAGTCAGAAGTCAGATTTTAAGGACATAAGAAAGGAAGAGAGAAAGTGAAAGCGCTTTTTGCAGATGGCCTTTTTGAGGAGGATAGCTACAAAAAGGCAGAAAAAGGTAGGATTATAGTGGTTATATAAGAATCAAAAGAAGGGTTTTTTTGGTTTAGACATGGGGAATATGGGTATGTTTGTAGATAGGAGGGTATGAGCCACTGGACATAGAGATTAAAAAAGGCGATAAAAGTGGGGATAGAAAAGACATTCTATTGGAGAAAATGGTATGGAATGGAGTTACTTGAATGAGGTATTAGTCTTGGTAAGGAATACAGCCATTTCATCATGTGAGACAGAAAAAATGGGAAGAAAATGGCAGAATGATATATGAGAAAGAAGGGAGAAGAGAGAGTTTAAGTGAGTGGTCTCATTTGTTTCTGTAAAATATGAGCAAGGTTTTCAGCTTAAGAGAGTTGGGAGAGGAAGAAGTAAGGTCTGAGGAGAGATGAAAAGATTTGGAGGAGCCCCATGTATAGGAGCAAAAATGAAAAATGATAGGAGTGATTCAATGCTGAGGCTCAGCTAGGCATAATAAGCAATATAAATGGGCTCTTCTCCAAGAAGCAGTTAAGGCTAGAAAAAATATTCTAAATATGAACACTAGTAGTAAAGAAAAGAGCTAGCTATGGAAGAACCCAATATTTAATTATTTTTCATTTCTTCTCTGGGGGAGGACGACAAGAATCAGTGTGATTCTCTTTCCCACACTATCAGCTGTGGCATTTTTCAGTCAAGCTGAAGTTGCTCAGCAGCAGACACTATATTTCAGCAGAGTAGGCCTAGGAATCAGGGTGAGAAATGGGTATAAGAAATATGATCCCTTTGAGTCAAGAAGAAAGCACTAATTATGCTAGGAATTGAGGTATGGAAAGGAACAAGGCCAAATAGCCTAGCTTAAAGATTTGTACAGTAGAGATGCAGTACTTTTTTTTTTTTTTTTTTTTGCTGAGGAAATTGGAGTTAAGTGACTTGCCCAGGGTCACCCAGCTAGGAAGTGTTAAGTGTCTGAGGCCACATTTGAACTCAGGTCCATCTGACTTCAGGGCTGGTGCTCTATCTACTGTACCATCTAGCTATCCCAAGATGCAGTACTTAAGAGGAACAGGATGAGAGCAGAAAAAAAAGATATTGAACTCCTATAGTTCTGGAGGTATAAGTTGCCCATGGCAATGTGTTACTTACTTTTGTGCCCATCTGTGTGCACATTTTTCCCACTAATACTATACATAGTTGTGGAACAGTGAATCTAAGGTTTGCAAGGGAACAACTTCTAATAGTGTTATAGGGTCATGTCAGTTTTGTTTTGAGCTAACTGTGCATACTGACTACTTATTAAAAGCAAGCACAATGCTTGGGGTAATGAATGCTGTGAAGTAAAATTTTTAAAATTCATTCTCACAAAACACTTTGAACTGGAGACAGTGACTCCCAAATTCCAAGAATCCCAACCTATAAGTGCAAATTGAAGATGCAGTTTTGGAAGCAAATTCCAATGGCTTATACTAACTTGTGTAAACAGTTCAGGAGTTTCTACAATTTTGTTTCTACCAGCCTCTCAAACCCTATCTCACTTATAATTCTTCTAAACACCTTAATTTCTTTTGTAATCTTAAAATAGGTGACAGTAGTATGTCATATACACTTGTGCCTTTGTTCATGCTATTCTCCACTCCTGCCCTTAAGTTTTATCCTTCCTTTGAAATTCAACTTCCTTCATCAGATAATCCCTCTCTACCCCAGATCTAAAAGATTAAAATATCCTAGAAATTGAAGGTCAGAAGAGACCATGGAGATTATTCTAGCTATTATCTTGTTTTTCTGCTGAATGTCCAACCTTGGCACTTAACTTGGCACTACAACTCTGGCTTTGGGACCCTGTACTTCTGAATAAGGGTTTAACATACATGTATATATCCCCAGAACTGCCACTTAAAAAAAAAAATCAAAATTACTCCTAATTGCCTCAGCTCTAGATGATTATGAGGAAAGGAAGGGATCCTTAGGGAGCATTCCAGTTATTTTTCTACTTTTTTATTTATTCTTCCAATCAACCCCCTGTTCTCAAGAATAATCAAATTCATATTACCATTATTTCTGAATTTGTCTTTTATACTGAAATGTAAGTTCCTTGCATGTTGTATTTATATTTCCATCACTTAGCATAATACATGGTATTGAGTAAGTGCTTAAGGTTTTTTCATTTATTTGTCTAATTTAACCTTTACAAATATGAAAATTAAATTGAATGTACCTGAGTTGCTTATAATTATTCAACTAATTAGCTGCAACTAGAAATAGAAGCCAGATCTTTTCACTTCTAGTCCAAAGTTTGTTCTGTTACATTGCTTTATGCCTCTTGACTCATATGCTATTTACTCTGCAATATTAATATAGCTCTTGGAAATAATCTGAATTTTATAAATTTGAAAATACTTTATAATTGTCCATCTTTATTACTATTATTATCATTCTCTGCAGTTGTAATTTTTTACTAAAACATATGGGGGTAGGGGTAAAATGTCTTTGAGATCCCTTCCAGTTGACTAATACATAGACTTGCTGTTGCATATTATTACATAAAAGTTTTGTGATGCAAAATCCTTGATCAAGGAAGAATACAACTTCCAAATATAAAGAGAAATATTTATTAATGACAAACAGCCTGCCTTGGGAGAGAGTGGATTTTCCTTTCACTAGATGTATTTAGTCAAACGCTGAATGATCACTAGCCAGATACATTTTAGTAGAGGTTCTTATTCAAATACTGGGGCTCAATAATCTTTATGCAAATGAATCCCCATACTACATTTCCAGCCCTAACATTTCTAATGAACCCGAGTACTTCACTACTGTAGTTCATCCTGTTTTTGAAGAGAACTGGATTTCAGTGTGATAGAGTTGCATAGAGTGGTTGGCCTTACTCTCTCTCCAAGATTCATCCAAAGTCCATGTCTAAATTAGATCAAGCTCGAAGCATTCCATAGAACCTGTTTTTTAATGGCCTCCATGGCCACTGTAACAAATGATTCTCATCTGTCCATTCTGCTGGGGAAGTCTTCAAATGATTGGAGAAGACAATCCCCCTAATTCACAAACAGGTTTGAGGCCTATTGCTAACCTGCAACCTGGTTTACCTTGAATGCCAAATAGTTTATTGGATTGTGGCTGCTGAGCATACTACAGCTTCTTGGAGTCACAGGTGAGAGCTGGATAATAAATGGACACCAAAAGAAGGTGAGAAACCCTGAAAAGGGCTCTGGCAAGCCCATATACCAGAGGTGCTAGCCCTCCCATAACACCCCACATATTAAACAAGTCATCTTTCCCTTCCTCTGTCCACAAGTATTATTACCCTTACCTACAGATGCTATTAAAAAGTTTTTTCTTTTGGATCTCTTAATCCTTCCAAGATATCTTGAGGTTTACTAGCTAGATTTCTTTAAGATGCCTTAAACCAAAACCACTCTTATTTTTTTGTTTGGCCATCAAAGGTCTTAGACCAAGCCCCACTTGGTCACTGGATTATTATGACTGACTTTGAAAGTAAACAGCAATCATTTCTGTTTTGACCAGAAACCCTGAGGGTCTTCCCCTTCCAGATTTATTTATTTAAATTTTTGGTTAGTTGAAAGAGGAGATTCTTTGCCTCACTCGGTACTTAATCACTGATGGGTGTGGCCTCAGTCAAATGGAGACCTGTTGGAGACGTTAGCTTCAAAATGTCCAGATCTCTCACTGCATCCAGGACCATCTTCAATCATGCTGACCTATATCTATCTGGCCACGGGACCCAGGTGGCTCTGGAGGGGAAGGTGAGGCAAGTGACCTTGCCTAGCCTTTTCTCACTTCAATTCACTTGCATATCATGACATCATCTCCCTGATGTCATAGGCCTATTTAAGAACAAAGAACAAACAAGAACTACAATGTCCCATAGTCATCTTAAACTTAATATTATTAAAACTGGACTTATTATTTCCTCCCTAAATCCCCATTTTTTGTTATGGCACTACTATGCTTTCCAAGTCACAGAGATTCCCAACCATGAAAATTCTGGGAATCTTTGAATCTTCCCTTTCCCTCAGAACACTTACCTGGGCAGCATACTATCCAGGGATATACACATTGATAATGAGGTTGTAATAAAGATTGCCAGAATTAACTCAGTGTTTGGGAGGCTCCAAAATAAAGTGTGGAAGAGGAGAGATATTAGACTACCAAATTGAAGGTCCATAGAGCTATTATGCTGACCTCATTATTTTATGCCTGTGAAACCTAGATAGTAAATCAATCAGTGCCATGCCAGAAAACTTTAGAACTGATTGTATGACAAAGGATCCCTCAGCATGGCTTGCCCTCAGCAGAGAAGGTGTGCTCTATGAGCAAAGCAGGATTGAATTAGCACAGAAGAAACACAAGAAACACAAATTTAGAGAATCCACTCCCAATGTTAACATGGATTATTTGTGCCCAATATGTGATAGTCTTCTGAGCTCATTATTTGATTTTATCACCACAGTCTGACACACTGTAACTTTAACATAGTGGTGTCATTTTGATCCTCTTCCAGAATAAAGGACAACAATCTGATCTAGTCAGTCCATTCTATCACCAATTTTGATCTAGTCAGTTCTGGTCCATTCTATTATCTTTTATCTGTCCCCTTATCTTCACTTCTTCAACCTTGATCCTAGTTTCACCTCTTATCTAGATTATTGTATTATTCTTCCTACGTCCTCTCTGTCCCTTTTTCAACTTTTCTTCTATATTGCTGTCAATATAGTAATAAAGCACAGATATGAGCATGTCACCCTCTACTAAAAAAATCTTTAATGACTTTTTATAAACATAGAATTCTAGGTGCTATTTATTTGCTCTCAAATGCTGCCTAGGCTTACAGTACATTATTCTTATTGCTCCATAGTCTAATCAAACTGCCCTACTTCGTGGTCCCCATATAACCAAGAGGATTCCTCCTCTTCCTGCTGACAAAGCAATTTCTTCCCATCTCTACCTTATAAAATCCTGGTTTTCTTAAATGCATAGCTCAAGTGTCACTACCTACACAGATCTTTCAGGATATTTCCAGTAATTAGAACTCTTTTTTGAAATTCCTTTATATTTACTTGTGTATAAGTTGAAAGTTGCCTCCCAACACCTGCCTTCAGGAACAATGTAACCAGTAAGCTAGGACTATTTTGCCTCTGTGACATAAGAGGCATTTAATCTTTACAGATTATTCTTCCAAAACCCAAGTCTCTTCCTAACTTTATTTATTAAAGTTATCACTGCCCCTTGCAATTATCTTGCTTTGTAATCTAGGATCCATTCTCTTTTGTTCTTCCATTTCTTATGCCATTTCTTTGCTCAAATAGTTTTCAAGGCTCACAATTGCCTTAAAAGATCAAATACAAAATTCCCACTTAGTGTTTATAGCTCTTCCAAACCTGCCTCCAAGTTATCTTTCCAAAGTTGATAATACATTATTCCCTTGTACTAGGGACAATGCATTCAGTAATACGTGGTCTCTGTAGTTCTATACTTCTATTCATAATGAATATAAGTATTTTGTTATTCAAGACTTTTAAGATAGCAAATGCTATCCTAATGAATGGATGTTGCTTGCTAGGAATACCTCTTGAGCAAAGACTCTTTTATTCTTGCTCTAAACAGCAAACCTCAAAACTATTTCCCTTGATAACAGAAAAAGCTAGTTGGAGACAAAAGAAAACTCCTTAGGGATACTTTCCCTAATTTCTTGTTTATGCAATTTATTGCAATTTCACTATGTGGTCTAATACTTTTGAACTGTGGAAAAGATTTCTCTTTTTTTCAGATTTGTGATAAGACTCATTTCAGCCCAAGTAGAATATTTTTTGGTAGCATCTAGCCCCTACAAAAGACAGATTTCTACATCCTAAACAGAGCTAAACATGAGCCTTCCAATCTTTTGGCTGACTCTTCCATTAAACCAAACACTACATAAGACCCCTAGAAAACTAGAAAACAAACGTTTCTAATGTGTCACAGATAAAGGGAGTTTTTTTGTATAGTAATGGAAAGCTAATGAGCCATTTCTAAAGGTGCTAATAAGCAGATCTAGTACTCTCTCACAAACTAAGGCTTATTTTGGGAAGGAGAAGGGTAAAGGTGAGAACCAGCTTCTAATATATCTGATAGGCTTAATCCTAGGAGTGTATCTCAACTAGAGTGGTATCCCTTTTGTGAAACAGTCTTCAAGGGATCTCTGAGAGTTGACTTGGCTATTGGAGCTAATGAGGCTCTTGTTTGGTCAGATAGCTTGTGGAAAAACATCCTGAAGTAGTATTTTAGGGAGGAAATTTTTGTTAGCTATTTGTGGAACTGCCACCTCTCCCCAAATCTACTAGCTGATAGATCAGAGCCTGCAATGTTCACATCATTAATAGAAGCCCCATTTAAGACACAGAACACAAAAAAATTTTATTTCATTACCAGACTTTCAGAGGCTACAAAGAATATTTTTAAATAAACCTCATGAGGACTCTTAAGGTTTATGCTGGTAGCCTACACCTTCCTTGAGTATGGGAGTTTATCATAAAATAATTCATCTAAGGGGCAACTGCCACTACTTATAGTTTATCTTGTTATCATCCACAAATGTATTATCACCATGTTCAAGATTCTGAAATCCCCTTCTCCAACTACTTCTGCTCTCTTTATAAAACACTATTCTTCCTCCACACTGTAACCTCCAATTCCTTGATATTTCAATTCTCCCAGGCCAGCTCTACTGTATCAGCCATTCTCTTCTTTTCTCCCCATCTTGAATCCTTGGTGAACCAACTCAAGTCTATACTGTCTTTTTCTCTTAAATACCTAGGCTCCCTCTCTTGAATCCCTCTAAATTGGCTATTTAATGAAAGGGATGTAAAGTTGATACTAATATGTTGATGCTGGAAACTCTAAATGTGAAAACCACAACTGTTCAAATTTTCTCAAAAAGAGACTGTATGTTTTATTCTTTCATAAAAGACTACAAACTTAATTCTCTGTTGTTCTCAGGATGATTAAAAATGGTAGCAAGAATAATGATAAAGTACTTAATACTTCGGACTTTTATAAAGATCAAGTGAAATAATATAAGCAAAGATTTTACCTTAAAGCAACACCCACACCCACACACACACCCCTGTTGTGATGAGGATATGATGATACTAGTAAATTTCAGGAATAATTAGAAATAAACTGATCCTATAATTTCTAAACTATGTAAAAAGATAGTTACAAAAACTTACAAGTTTCACTGCAGTCTTCTCCCAAGGAATCAATCTTTGTAAATTTTAAAAATGTCTAGAGAAATTATAAAATTACAAAATATGTTCCCTAGTTAAGAATATATTAGAAAGCATGTATTATTTTTCCATGCTGTAAGAAATATCTAGAGATAACTCAATTTGAGCCTTTTCTTGCTGAAAGGAAACCTATAGCACCAAACTTGAATATAATTTTAGATCATTTAACTCAGATCAGAGGATGTTTCATATTGTACTTTATTGGTAAGGAAACAAGGTTTTTTTCAAAATTAGTAAAATTATCTATTACATAAATTCCCTATGGAGAAGGGTAAGGTCTATACGTAAGAGAATATTAATGTAGTTCTGTATGCAGTTGGGTTTTCAACTAATGGGAAATCATCAAACACTTGAGGGAAATTTAATTATTTAAATATTTTCAATCGCTCAATATAAGAGAAATTCTGACACATCTGCTTTAAAACTTATATAACTTTTATTGAAGGAAACAGTGAAGTGAATTTATGATTTCCTTAGTACAAAACCAGATAATGTATTTTCCAGACTTATACTGAATATCAACATCTCTGATCAAGCAATAAATGACTGAAAAAAAATTAATTAAATGACAGCAATGTTTTTAGCAATGAATTCAAAGGCTAGCCCTGTTCTTGTAGTATATCTCTTATGGTATAGTTGTGAACCTATGTAAAAGTGCTTTACAAACCTTAAGGTTCTTTATGTCAATTATAATATTGGCAACTGAAGTTATGCTAACTAATTCATAACCTTTTAAAAATTTTAGAAATGGTTAGTAAATGAAAAAATTAATAGTTCACTTTTTATATACTGACTTCACTAGGTTCCTAATATTTAATGTGTAAGAGCAAGATAAGAAGCTAACAAGAGACAAAAAAAAGAGAATCAGTAATCAAGTCACAATGAAGGAAGCCCAAAGATAAGTTATCAAGGAAGAGATAGCCAGTCCACAATATCAAAAGCCATTTAGTTGGGTCATAGAGAGTAAGCTTGCATAGAAAAAAAATCTGATAGGTTTGACAATATGTAAGAAACTTTGAAGAGAGGTTTTTCAGTAGAATGTTAGGGATAAAAACTTAATTTAAAAAGTCAGCAAACGAGTGGTTGATGAGGCTGTTGAAATATCAAGTGCATAGTATTATTTATATAAGTTTGACAAGGAAGAGAATAAAATATGAAAACCCAGACATGGAGCAGTAGTACAGTTGTTTTAGAGAGTGCAGATCTCAGCATCTTCTTAAGTTCAAAGACTCAGCAGGGATGCAATTCAAGAAGATGTGCCAAGTCACAGAGAAGAAAAGAGGAGATAGGTTTGGGGAGAAAGGTGGCAGGATTAGTTTTAACTAAGGCTTCTTCTGAGAATGAAAGGACTGCAGTAGCAAGTAGTAGAGTAAGTGAGATACTCAGTCTTCTCAATAAACAAGTAAAAACCCATATGCTAAGACTGGAGAGAAAGCCATAGTAAAGATTTAATACGATATTACAAGTGACCAAGTGAAGTAGCTTAGGTGGCATAGTGGATAGTGTTCTAGGACTAGACTCAGGAAGACCTGAATTCAAATCCAGTCTCAGACTCAGTCCCTTTGTAAAATGCTTTGAAAACAAACTATATTTCAGCTTGTACAATGTGAATTAAAAAAAAAAAAAAAAAAAAAAAAAGAATATTCATGCCACAGTGAGGATCTCCTTTGACTGAAATTACTCAGCACAAAGCTAGATGAGATCCAGTTAGGTAAGATGGCATTCTGCCTATTTTACAGAAAAGAAAACTGGACTTCAATGGGATAAGCAATTGAGACTTCACAATCAACAGAGTTCAGGTTTCTTGAAGTCCTGACCACTGTACCTCACTGTCTAGTACCTTAAGGACTGAAGGTTCAATTACTGCTACAGATAAAATTAATACTTTAAATACAAATAACTATACATTTTTACTAATTGTCAAGTTGACATGCTGATACAAGATCATTTAGTCCAGTCCTTATTTACCTTTAAGATCTACTATAAACTTTGATTGAACATAAAAAAGCTCTTTACATCCTGACCCTCTCACCTCATCTTATTACACTTGCCTCCCCTCTATTCTACAACACAGCTACATTGGTCTATCTGCTACTTCACATCTGTCTCCATCACTCATCTCATCTTTGCACTCACTTAACCTGTGCTTGGAAAATGCTTCTTTCTCACCTTTACATCTTAAAATCTCTGGTTTCCTTCAAGACTCAGTTCAAATACTACCTCTCACAGGAGGCATTTTTGTGGTGCCCAGGCCTGCAAGTACCTTTTTATCTAAGGACCTGTCTGCTCTGTTTATAGCACTACATACTCATACATGATGTGACTCTCATTGTATTATAAGAATAATAAAATAGCAAAATGTCATTTTTGTCTTTACATGTCTAGCTAAACTTAGTATGTTGCTTTAGTACATAATAAGGAGGTAATTCTATGGGGCAACTAGGTGGTGACTGGATAGAATTCTGGGCCTGAACTCAAAAAAACCTAAATTCAAATCCAGTCTCAAACACTTGTTTGTATGACCTAAAGCAAGTTATTTAACCTATGTCTGCCTGAGGTTCCTGTTGGGTAAAATGGGAATAATAATAGTAACTACCTCCCAGGGTTATTATGAGAATCAAATAAGACAGTATTTGTAAAATATATTTTAAAAGTTATATAAATGTTAGCTAGTATTAATAAAGGATTCTTAAGTTTTTTTACATTTAATAATCACACATATACAGTGTTTGCCAATAACTAAATCATTACATACAATACCTCATTTGATCCTCCCTAAGGAGGTTAAGTGACTTGCCCAAGCAAGTCCTAACAGATGATCAGTGTAGTGGCAGAGCCAAGAGTCAGGGACTAGAATCAGAAGATCCCGATTCTTAACCTGATACTCCTTCCAGTATATCATTTTGCCTCTCAAGCAAATCTATAGTATAGATTTTTGTAATTTGTTCCACTAGGATTTGACACATGTATTTAGCAAAAATCATTTTGGAGTAAGTCACCTCCAAGGGACTATCTGACACATAAAAATATCTTTCATTAAGGTAAAAAAATTGTACTTCTACTGCCCCAACCCATACTAATTACAAAAAATGCATACCTGCTCTATTTCCTTTGAATGGGATGTCCGGTTTTCTCCCATGCCTCCAGGTTGATCATTTTCCCATGGTAATTTATTTTTTCCTTTTCCTGCACTTAAAACCCTTCGAGTACAGAAAGTCTGATCAGCAGATGGACTATAAGAGCCATACATTTGCATACTATCCCTTGAATGGTCACCACAATGACAGTGTGCACTTTGAGTTCTGTTACCTGCCAGAAGCCAGTCTGTATCTGCTCCATGGGGCAAGTGAGGTGATCTGCCCTGAGCAGAAGATGGCATGAGTATTGCATATTCCACAAATCCCTGTTCTGTTAGCCTTGGAAGAGTTTTCCTAGCTAATCTGGCTTGTACAGCATTCATCACTCCATCTCCATTATCTTGAAGTTCAACAGCATCAACAGCTCTGAAAAGTATACTAGTTTTACCTGAGCCCATTGAAGATGCTAATACAGCAAAGGCCTCAAGAGCAGCTTGGCGTACCCTACGTTTACTATCAACTAGAGCTGGGGCAAGGCCAAAAGCCAATTTGGGCAAGTCAAAATCCTCACTTGGATAGGTCAGCAAAGAGCAAATGCTTATATTCACCACCTCTTCTCTCACTCTGGAATGCTTATGTTTGAGATGTTCCAACAATAAACACAGCACCTGTTGAGGTCCTACTTCCTTCATCAATTTAAGGAAAATTTTCATGTATTCTTGCTTGATCACCAACTTGTTGTCTGCTAGTACTTTGACTGTGGCAGCAATGATTGGTCCCAAGAACTGTTGTACCTGTTCCCCAAGGCGGGTCACCAAAAGGTGCAGTACCTGAAGTGTGCCATGAACCACTTTGAAGTTAGAATCATCTAACAAATTGTACAATAAGCTAATGAAACCTACAAGACTAGCATGAGGAGTGGAGACAGGGCTAAACCTTCCCAGCACCTGCTTGAGTTCCTCCACAGCCTGAGTCCGACTCTTATAGTCCTCCTGATCTAACAACCTGAAATGCAGCTCCTGGGGAATAACACCAAACTTGAGGTGGCTGCTGGAAGTTGTAGTTGGGCAGGGGAGAGGATCATCAGGAAATTCAGAGGCTTCAAGTTCCAAATAATGAGGAACTTGAACCCCAAACTGGGACTCTATACGACGATTGTAGTGCCTCCGCAGAGCAGAGGGCAGGCGAGAGATGTAAGACTGAAACCGGTCTTGGCCCAGGCGCTCTCCTATTTGCTGCAGCGCAGAAAAAGCGATCTCTGCCTCTTCTTCTTCCTCCTGTTCCCCCAGCTTTCGGGCCAGGGACAGCGTGATCTCGGTGAGATCTAAGCCGAACAAGAAATCCGGGGGAGTGAACAAAATGGGGAGCAGAAGTGCAGTGGAAGCCCGGAGCCGGGCGTCAGTGCTCTCCAGGCCTCTCTGTATGAGTGCCTGCAGCACCTGCATCGGGCTCCGCTTCAAGCACTGGTGCAGAATCTGCAGCGTATCCTTCCTCAAGGCCGGGTTCTCCTCTCGCAAGGAGACCACGAGCTGCGGCAGAAGAGCCAGGCTGAAGGCCTCTTCCAACTGGCCAGCTTCCCCCTGAGCCCGGAGCACATCCGAGAGAAGTTGCAAGCAAAGGCGCTTCTCCTCCAGGCCCCCCTCCACCAGCACCCGGCCCAGGGCCCGATAAAGCGCTTCCTTCCGTCGCGGAAATCCGAGGCGCCCGCCCCGCCGGGGCAGGGCAGCCTGCAGAGCCTGGAAGGCCTCAGATGGCTCCGGCGCCGTGCGGAGGAGCTGCAGGAGCCGGGTCTCCTCTTCCTCTCCTCCTAGCAGGCTCCCTCCGGCCCTGGACCAGCCACTGGTGACGGCCTCCTCCGTTGGGAGAAAGAGCGCGGTCATGGTGGGGGATAGGGCCGGAGGGGCCGCCGGGCAGGAGCCCTGGTCGCCGGCGGCCCCACGGCAGCAATAGCTTTTCTCCTCTCTCATCGTCCGCAGAGGTCGCTTTTCATCAGTCTCTGGGGTGGAAGGGCGGCAGCTGCTCCGGTGCCCACAGGCGCTGGGGGCTAGGAACGGGGCCTGTGGCAGGAGAAGCAGCGGGAGCGCGGACGCCATGGAGGGGCGTCAGGAAGCTGCAGCAGCCGGGAACCATCGCAGCCTCCTAGGGGCCCGGCGGAGCCCTCTCCTCCCTTTTCTTCTCCAGGCTCCCGAGCTATAGAAGGGGGAAAGCAGCTGCCGATGCTAGGATCGGGAGAGATTCTCTCCTTTTCTTCTTCCTTCTCCCCTTCCTCCTCCTCTGCCTCTTCTTCTTCCTCCTCCTCCTCCTCCTCCTCTACTGCTGCTGGCGCCACGGCCCTACAGGAGCCGAGCGCTCCCAAGCCGCCCCCGGCTACAGGAGGCAGCCCTTGACAAAATGGCCCCTGCCGCGGGCCCCAGACCCAGCCGCTGGCACCGGGCGTAACCAGGGGTACCACGTGATCAAACCGACCGCTTCCATGGCGACCAGCCAGCACGCGATCTCTTAATCCGGAATGAAATTTCTTAAGGGCAGGAGAGAATCCTGGGATGTGTAGTCTCCAAGCCTTGATTAATACCCCACCCCCGCCGAAATCGCCTGAAAGAGGCCTGGAGAAATCAGCTGCTAGGGAAGGGAAAGGGAGATGGATGAAGGCTCGGGCATTGGCGGAAGTGATGCGGCTTAATCTCGGGGTGGCGGGGCTCCGGGCGGAAGTCCCCCGCCCTACTCGTGTGTGTCCGTCGGGGTTTGACTGGAGGCTAGTGAGGCTCCCGCCCCGCTCTCTTATTTCTGGTTCCTTCTGCTTCAGTCGCCGCTGGCTCAATCCCCGGGACTCAGGTATTTTCCGTTTGTTCTACCCAGGCCGTTTTTGCTTTAGCCGATGTCGCGCTCTGGGAGGATCGGTCCCGGGAATGGGGGGGAGGGGGAGGCAGAGGAGGGAAAACGGGGATGGGGAGTCGTCTCGGTGCGGAGGCCCTCGGGTGCCGGACTCCGGAGCTGGGTGCCCTTCCGGAATTCCCGAGCAGCCGAGCCTGGAAGAAAAGCTCCCTCCTTAGCATCCTTTATGCTGTCGGGTTAAGCGGGTTAGGGTTGTTGTTTTTCCCCTCCCAGGTTTGGCTCAAGAAAGGAGCTCTCCCTTACCCATGTTTCTTCTCCTTTAATTCTTTTGTAATAAACATTTAGAAAAAAAGAAAATTTCATCTAGAGATACTTTCATTCTCCTGCCACTTTCCCTCCTCCTCCTCCTGCCAAGATCAAGTCCTTTTTCACTCCAGCTGTGGGGACCTACTCCCTCCCTCTTTTGATCCCCTCCCTCCTGGATCTCCATAGCTCCCCTTGGTAGCCAAGAGACAGACTACAGATGTGTTACTTAGCAGGTGAAGTTCTTGGCACCACGGTCCTGAGAGAACTCTGCCCTGAGGATTTGAAGAAGGATGGGAGATGCCATTCTTCGTATTTTTCAGGGAGAGCTGTACTACAGATGTTTATTTATTTTTAAGGAGCCGGAGGAGACAGTTTTTTCCCTTGGAAATTTAAGTGGTGACAATTAAAGGGACAGAGGTCCTGAGCTGATGAAATTTCCAAATCCACGTAGAATTCCCTGGAATGTGGGAAATGAGTACGATACCTTGGTACTTCGGAAACAATACATACTCTATTTTAAGACTATCCTTTGGGGAGAATAGCATTTCTGAATCGCTGTTTGAAGTTCAAAATACCTTAATTCAAATAACTGGTTATCCACTGCTAAGCCTAGTAATTGCTTCACTTAGGCTACTTAGACAACATAAAATGGTTTGTTTTGTTTCAATCTCAGAATGAATTTAAATGCCTTTTTTAAGAACACAATTGAATATTACAGTATCATTAATATGTCCGAAGTTCTTGGAACTATTCTTTCTTAATGGCATTCTGGTTAATCATTGAAGGAAGATGCTTTGTTTTTATTTTAAGAAGATAGTTTAGTTTTTAAAATATTGACATTTTTGCACGACTTCATAAGTGTAATGGATATCATTTCTTGCCTTATCAGTGGGTGACTAGAGAAATGTACTAGAGAGAGGGAGTTTGAAATTGAAAATAATTTGTTAAAAAATTTGACATTTAATATCAGAATAATTTGACTCATAATTATAATGTCATTGAAAACACTTATTTTAAGCATAATTTTTTTCAACTTACAGAATTAACATGTGCAAAATCATGATGGGTATAAATAGGATCAGGTTGTTCATCAATTTCAAGTGCACAGGATGGTCTCTTATGCATAGTAAGTACTTATTAGGTGGTCATTGACCTGAATACCAGAATTTAAAAGTATTTTTAAAAATTTTAAGAATAATTTTTGGACAAATACAGAGCAAGTATCTAATTCATATGCCCAAGTAATAGTGCAAGGAAGAAAACAAAGGATTAAATTGTATTCAGATAATTTTCATAATTTTATTTGTTCAAAAAAAATTAGAGATGTTTGGGAGTATGCTCATTTTCCCCTATAAACTTTACAGTTTAAAAAAAAAAGTTGCAATTTAAAAAAAATAGTTGCAAACATTCATTAAAAAAAAAAAAAAAACTTCAGTAAACAAGTAACCATAATTTATTACTGCCTTACCTAAATTCTCACTCTGGTTCCTGTGATTGTACATTCACAGATATGAGAACATATTTGTTCTTTCTTCAGTTTGCATTAATTTATATATACATTATATGCCTCCTATTTGTACTTAGTAATGCTGATCTGGCATTACATTACATTTATCACAATTTGTTTAACCATTCCTCAATTACTAGACATTTAGATTGTTTTCAGTAATTTACTATTATAGGTAGTATTGTCTGAATCAGATCCAACTTGTTCATATAAGTCCCAAGAGATGTTATCTATTAAACCAAGAGAAACATTGCTCAGAGGTTAGTTACTATTATATACATGGCAGAGATAGTATGCAGCTAGAAGGAAGGGGAGTGTATTTGTGTTAAATGGGGAAAGTATTAATCAACAGTGGAAACATTTCAAGGATGTTTTAACATTCTTCCTATGTTTACATTCTAAAAGTTTGCCTCATAAGTGTCTTTGTGGTTTTTTGAAAGTGTACTTGCATAGTAGTATCTTAAAGTTCTTTACTACTCAGAAAAGGAATTGATCTTTTTTCTCTTCTTCAGTTCAATATAAATATATAGTATCGATAGTTCTTTACTTTCAATTACTTCCTGATAGTAGGATTGTAAAATTTAGATTTTTTTTTTTTTTTTTTTTTTACCTCTTGCTGTGTTCTAGATTGCTTTCTAGATATATAACATTCATATGTTGGAAAGAAAGTTATAGGGTATCTAGTTCAACCCTTTAATTTTACAAATGGGGAAGCTAAGGTCAGAGAAGTTAAATTAAATCAAAGTAACAGAAATAGGTGGCAAAGCTAGAATTTGAAACCAGATCTTATGATTTCCAAATAAGAACCTTACTTTGCCTTCAGTAGTGCTTTCCTGAAGGTCCATCAACACTTGATTTTGTTTTTATTTATTTTTGCCAATCTCATTACATCTCTAACTTTTAAAATTTGATTCCATGGGGGTCAATCTTAAGCTACTAAAAAAATCTTCCTTGGTTCCAGTGTTTTATATAGTGTGAACTTTTGTGTATGTGTGTGTGTGTGTGTGTGTGTGTGTGTGTGTGTGTGTGTGTGTGTGTGTGTGTAGTTTTTACAGAGATAATCATGATCATGTTACAAAGTAATATTTTATGTTGTTAAAATTCCAGCAAACTATCAAGGTCTGACAAGGTTTATCATGGACAGAATTAATTCAGAGATGTGAAAATTACATGGAAACTTAAAATCATAATAAACATGTTAAGTGTGGGGACATATAGGTAGATAAAGCACTGAGACTGGAAATTAGGAAGACCTGTGTACAAATCTGGTCTTAGAAATGAATGTATGATCTTGAGCAAGTCACTTAACCTCCTTTTGTCACAATTTCCTTATCTTTAAAGAATGGGGGTAATAACCTACTTCCCAGGATTGTTATAAGGATCAAATGAAATAATTGCAAAATGTGCTTAGCACAATGTCTAGCACATAGTAAGTGCTATATAAATATTAGCTCTCAATATTACCATTAATTATAATTATAATATCATCTAGATTTTTTGCATCCTCTTTCCTTAGGACTCTACATGTTGCTAATATTTCCCTTAAAAACTGTCAGAGAGAAAAACGACTACTGGAACCAGTCGGCATAATAACTTGCATAAAACTTTGCTCAGAGACATGCTGGGAGTGATGAGCTTCTGCACAGGGCGGGGAGTTGTGGGAACCCCCTTCTGAACTGCTCAGGTCCTTTGTAAATGAATTTACAAACATGAAAAGTTAAACTGGCAAAAGAAATTTATTATTAAAGATTTAGCAGAGAAATCCCAATAGAAAGGTGAATAAGGTCTTGTTAGGGAAATAGGTGAGAAAGATAAAGAGGGAGTAACTCTGAAAGAGAATGTCTTTTCATTGGGCAGGGAATCGCAGCTATGCTAAGGAGAAAGAGAGGTTCCTTGGCATGGCATATTAAGTCCTCTGCAAGGAGTTGGGCTGTTTTATGGGCAGTTCTTGGTGGGGGATGGGAGCTGTTTGAGGTGGAATCAGAGTAGAGAATCTTGGAATTGAATGAGTGTCTCTGGGCTAATCTCCAACTCAATAGGGATGGATAGAAATCTCCAGTTCAGGCTAAATAGAAGTGGTCCTGGACCCAACTAGTTTCACCCAGATAACAAATGAAACCACTTTATCTTGATTCCCTTGGGTGGGTGTCTCAGGGGAGAGCTTCTCTGAGGGAATTCCCAAGCTTTCCTCCCAAAGTCAAGAGAGAGAGAGACAGAGACAGAGAGAGACAAGACAGACTGACAGACAGAAAAGAGAGGGGGGTGAGGAAGGGAGGGGGAGAGAGAGAGTGAGTGAGTGTGAGTGTGTGTGTGTGTGTGTGTGTGTGTGTGTGTGTGTGTGTGTGTGTGTGTGTGTGTTGGAGCTTCCCTCATCTGGAGGAATATAAACAAAGAGATTATTTTTTTCCATTCTCCACATTTCATTTATTCATGTCATCTGTGCCCATAGTTTTCTTGAATTTTTGTTTTATAGCTAAAATATGTAATACTTCTTTTGTATTACATACTTTGATGTTATTCTCTATTGTAATTTATTTTGTTAAAATTAAAAACCATTTTAATTATTGGACTGAAGTAAAACTATAATGCTGTGGGAAAATCCTATTTCTGTTGCATTTCCTCTAACAATTTAATTAAAGAATTTAAATATGATCAAATTATTTTAAAATGTTCCTATTGGGGATTATAACTTTCTTATAGGATTAACTTTTCAAGGCTTTTTGAAAAGACTATTGGGAAATAGGGGACACAGTTTTTTTTCGTTTTTCTGAGTCCATGATACCAACCATGATAAAGCAATATTTTACTTCCCTCCCTTCTCAAATGTAACAAAAGTTAATACTTTGCAAATCTCAAAGTGCTCTATAAATGCTAGCCATCACCATTGTCATTATTATTCATTTAGCATTTATTAAATAAATATACTGTGCTAGGTACTAAGGATTCACATAAAAAAACAATCATTATTAAAGAGTTTAAATTATCTCGGAGAAAAACAACTTGTACCTAGATAAGAAAGTAAAAAATTTATCTAGTGTGTCGTGAACATGAAGGAGTTAGAGATGAGTGGTTACTAGCAACTGAAGGAATCAAAAAAGTTTCCTGTAGGAGATGGGACTTGAGTAATACCTTGGAGAAGGCACAGGATTCTCAGGAAACAACTGAGTAGGTAATGAATGCATTCTAGGTATAAGGGATAATTTGTGCTAATGCATAAAAACAGGATTGTATTCCAAGTGTGTGTGTATATTTAAAAGAAAGTCCTTTCTTCATTCTTTTGGAACTTCTAATTATAATATATAATAGACTCCTAATTAATTTGAATAACTGTTTCTTTGTAGTTGGATCACTTAGCTGCCAAATTTGTACTATGACCCTTTAGCAAAAGAGTTTTCTTTCTTTTTTTTTAAATTTTATTTATAATTTTTTGACAGTATATATGCATGAGTAATTTTTTAAATAACATTATCCCTTGTATTCATTTTTCCAAATTATTCCCTCCCTCCCTCTACTCCCTCCCCTTGATGACAGGCAATCCCATACATTTTACATGTGTTACAATATAACCTAGATAAAATATATGTGTGTAAATACCATTTTCTTGTTGCACATTAATACCGAAGGTATAAGTAACCTGGGTAGATAGACAGTAGTGCTAACAATTTACATTCACTTCCCAGTGTTTCTTTTCTGGGTGTAGTTGTTTCTGTCCATCATTGATCAACTGGAAGTGAGTTGGATCTTCTTTATGTTGAAGATATCCAAAAGAATTTTCTTAAGAAGTATTGAAGTGGGCAATTTTAGTATCTTGTAAATTGGGAAAGCTAATGGCTTGATGAACCTGTGTGGAACCTGTCAAGTATCCTTGAATTTCTGAACCATTATGTGTTTTCCACCTCCAATATCAGATCCTCTTGCTCAGAGAAGTTCCCCTAACACAGTGAAATATATGAAGGGCAGTGCTTTTGGATGAAAGCCCACAGACTTCTGGGCCTACAAATTCAGTCCATTAGCAAACTATGTTAACTGTTAACCAGTATGATATGAGATGATATCTCAAAGTTATTGTAGTTTGCATATAGTAATTTAGAACAGTTTTTCATATAACTATAGATAGCTTTGTCTTTTTCTTCTGAAAACTGCCAGTACTTTGACCATTTATCAATTGGAAAATGACTTGTATTTTTACAAAACTGACTTAGTTCTCTCTATATTTAAGAAATGAGGCTTTTGTCAAAGAAACTCATTGTAAAATTATTTTCCCAGATTTTTGCTTTTCTTCTAATCTTGGCTTCACTGGGTTTGTGCAAAAACTTTTCAATTTAATACCCATTAGTCTCTATTCATTATTTGGTCATTAATTCTATTGTCCATAGAGCTGATTGATATAACTGTTCCATGCTCCCCTAATTATGTTATCACTCTTTATGACTACATCATGTGCCCATTTTTTTTTCTCATCTTAATATATGTTGTGAGATGTTGGTCTGTATCCAGTTTCTGTGAAACTGTTTTCCACTTTTTTTAGCTGTTTTTGTTAAATACTGAGTTCTTGTACCAAAAGTTTGGATCTTTGGGGTTTATCAAACACTAGATTACTATGGTTATTTACTACTATGCATTGTAGACCTGATCCATTCTACTGATCCACTACTTTATTTCTTAGTCAGTACCAGACTTTTTTTGTGTGTGTGTGATTGCTGCTTTGTAACACAGTTTGATCTCTTAACACTTTTAAGCTGCCTTTGTTTACATCTTTTCATTGATTCCCTTGTTATTCTTGACCTTTTGTTCTTCCAGATGAATTTTGTTATTTTTTTCTCTATACAATAATTTTTGGTAGTTTGTTATAGCACTGAATAAGTAAATTAATTTAGATAGATTTGTCATTTTTATAATATTAGCTGAGGCTACCTATGAGATGAATATTTTTCCAATTGTTTATTATTTTTAACACTTAAAATTTTGAATTCCAAATTCTCTTCCTCTTTTCCTCTGTTTCTCCTCCCCCACCTACTGAAAATTATACATGTGAAATCCAAAAACACAAAATATATTTCCCTTATTAGCCATAGTTTGAAAGAAAGAGGAAGAAAAATAAAGTGAGAAAATCATACTGCAGTTTTTACTCAGAGTTCATCAGTTATCTCTATGGAAGTAGAGAGAATTTTTCACCATGAATTCCTTTGGAATTATGTTGGTCAGAATAGCCAAATTTCTCACAGATGATCATCATTAATTACAATATTGTTATTACTATAGCAATCTTTAGATTGCTGTTTAGATCTGACTTTGAAAAGTGTTTTGCAGTTATACTCATACAGTTCCTAGGTAGATGTTGGCAAGATACATACATAAAAGAGTCCCAAATGTTTTGTATTTTCTGTAAGTATTTTTAAAAATATATAATAATTTGGTTTTTCCTCACTTATATGTTAAAACAATTTTTTACCTTTATTTTTTCAGTTCCAAATTCTGTCCCTTCTCCCTCCTCGAGATGGTAAGAAAGTGAAAAATAGTGTGCTTCAGACTGTATTCAGACAATATCAATTTTTTTCTTAGGAGAAGGAAAGCATTCTTCATCACAAGTGCTTTTGAATTAATTATCTTAGATCATTGCTGAGAGTAGCTAAGTCATTAAGTTATTCGTTATAGGTTACTATTGCTATTACTGTGTACGAAGTTCTTCAAGTTCTGCTCACTTCATTTTTCAACAGTTCTGAAATCATCCTATTAGTCATTTCTTATATATATATATATATGTGTGTGTGTGTGTGTGTGTGTGTAACATACATATATATATATATATATATATATATATATATATATTTCATCATAGTCATATACCACAGCTTGTTTAGCCAATCCTCAATTAACAGACATCTCAGTTTCCAATTCTTCCAGAAGCTGTTATAAATATTTTTGTACAAATAGCTCCTTATCCCTCTTTTTATGATCTCTTTGAATCAATAGTTATTTTAAATGGAATTTCTTCTTTTCCTTTCTGCTAGATTTTGTTGATAATACATTGTAATGGGCCAGAACTCTGAAGAAATATTCTTGAGACAAGGATTTTTACAAGGTGTTAATTCAGTGGAATTGATAAGACAATGGTTATCTAGTTTAGCATGGTGATTAGTAGTTCTCTAGCTCAGTATGATTGATTTAATCTTATAACAAATAATGGTTCTATAGTGATAGAATGATTGGCTTATACTCAGTATATTGTAATGATGTAATTGTAATAGAATATATAAACTGGAGACAAACTTAGCAAGAGAAAGGGAAGACTTGACTAGACTTCTGTTGGCTCTCCTGCTTTCCTCTACTAAGATCAAGCCTTATCTAAAGGTCCCCCAGGAAGCTAACCGGGGCTCAGGTGAAGAAGCCAGACTGTGAAGGAAATAATAAAGACTGGACTTTATTCCTGACTTTTCTTGTGATGATTATTCTGCTGAGACCAAGACTGGTCCTCAGAGACTTCCAGAAAGCTAACCAGGACATTACAATACATAGCTTTTATGTACTTTAAAAAAAAAAAAAATCCTATCATTTTGCTTTACTTGTTAATTGTTTCAACTAGTTTTTTAGTTCATTCTCTAGTAAGCCTACCATTGTATCATCTGCAAAGAGTTATAGTTTTGTTTCTTCATTGTCTAATATTCCTTCAATTTCTTTTTCTTCTCTTATTGCTATAGTTAACGTATCAAGTACAATGTTTAATAAGACTGGTAATAATGAACATTCTTGCTTCACTCCTGAAATAACTGGGGAGTTGATTTTATTATAATTTCCAGAGCAAGAAATAGAAAGTGGAAGTAAGGGGAAAACAGTCAGTATACTTCAGTATATCAGTTAGTTGGCAAGATGGTTTTGTAGTTATCACTAGAAAGCAAATCTCTAGGACAGGATTTTCTTCAATAATGACTTGTAAATATTTTGAAGTGATGACTTAAGCACCTGCATCTAAGTTTCACATGTTTATAAAATTAGAGATATAGGGTTAGGAGGCATATTAAAGGCTATTTAGACCAACTATTAAATTTTTTTAGATATAGGAAATTGAAGCCTTGAGGTGTTTGTGGCTTCCCCCAGGTAGTAGGTAGACAAAGCCAGGATTCTTAGTTACTGCACCTAATTTCTGTTATTCTTTTCATTATGCTATTTTTTTCCTTTGAGAAGGAAGAAAAGGAGAGTGAGAGGTTAAGGCTGAGAAATTTTGAAAACTGAAGGAGGGGAGTTGAGGAAACCTGATGGCTTCATTATTCTCAATAAGTAGGAAATGAAAGCATCTGCTATTAAATATGAAATAAAAGTATTAGATGTTTTGAATTTAGACCAGCCACTGTAGGAAATGAAAGAGGAAGTCAATAAGAGTAGAATATGTGATAGGTATGAGAGAATTCTGTTCTACTTATATAGTTAAAGCTAAAAATTGGTTGTTTTTTTTTAAATCTCTAAAACTCATTATTCATTTAAGTCCACCATGAGGTCTGCAGTGAGCTAAAACTTGCAGTCATGTATCTGAAATTAAAATTTTTCTTAGAAACTTTTAAAGCTAAGTAATTTATGAAACTTAGCTTTTTTTTCTAAATGTTTCATGAAGCCCAGTGTTTGATAATTGGAAAAGCTAATCCAAACTAAGATAACTGGTGTTCCAATTTTTCCACAATATTTTCTTTTGCTAACATATTAGCCAATTTGATTGTGAGATAGTAACTCAAAGTTGTTGTAATTTGCATTTCTTTAATCAATAATGATTTAAAGCATTTTTTCATATAATTATAGAAAGCTTTGTGAAAATTGCCTGTTCATTTGCTTTTACCATTTATCAATTGAAAAATGACTTTTATTTCATTTTGATTCCTTTTTAAAAAATAACGGTTTTTTATTTTCAAAATACATGCAGAGATAGTTTTCAGCATTCACCCCTGCAAAAACTTGGTTCCAAAATTTTTGCATCCCAACAAGATTAGAAGGGAAGTAACAAATTGGGAAAATATTTTTAAAAACAAAGGTTCTGACAAAGGTCTCATTTCCAAAATATATAGAGAACTGACCATAATTTATAAGAAACCAAACCATTCTCCAATTGATAAATGGTCAAAGGATATGAACAGACAATTCTCAGAGGAAGAAATTGAAACTATATCCACTCACATGAAAGAGTGTTCCAAATCACTACTGATCAGAGAAATGCAAATTAAGACCACTCTGAGATACCACTACACACCTGTCAGATTGGCTAAGATGACAGGAACAAATAATGACAAATGTTGGAGGGGATGTGGGGAAATTGGGACACTAATACATTGCTGGTGGAGTTGTGAAAGAATCCAGCCATTCTGGAGAGCAATCTGGAATTATGCCCAAAAAGTTATCAAACTGTGCATACCCTTTGACCCAGCAGCGCTACTACTGGGATTATATCCCAAAGAAATACTAAAGAGCGGAAAGAGACATATATGTGCCAAAATGTTTGTGGCAGCTCTTTTTGTTGTAGCTAGAAACTGGAAGATGAATGGATGTCCATCAGTTGGAGAATGGTTGGGTAAATTATGGTATATGAAGGTTATGGAATATTATTGCTCAGTAAGAAATGACCAGCAGGAGGAATACAGAGAGGGTTGGAGAGACTTAAATCAACTGATGCTGAGTGAAATGAGCAGAACCAGAAGATCACTGTACACTTCAACAACAATGCTGTATGAGGATGTATTCTGATGGAAGTGGAAATCTTCAACATAAAGAAGATCCAACTCACTTCCAGTTGATCAATGATGGACAGAGGTAGATACCCCAGAGAAGAAACACTGGGAGGGGAATGTAAATTGTTAGCACTAATATCTGTCTGCCCAGGTTGCATGTACCTTTGGATTCTAATGTTTATTGTGCAACAAGAAAATGATATTCAACACATGTATTGTACTTAGACTATATTGTAACACATGTAAAATGTATGGTATTGCCTGTCGTCGGGGGGAGGGAATAAGGGAGGGGGGGTAATTTGGAAAAATGAATACAAGGGATAATATTATAAAATATATATATATATAATAAAAAAAATTTAAAAAAAAAAAAATTTTTTTGCATCCCTTCCCCCCACCTCCCTTAGACAGCAAGCAATCCAATATATGTTAAACATGTAGTTCTTCCATACATATTTACACATTTATCATACTGTACAAGAAAAATCAGATCCAGAAAAAAATGAGAAAGGGGAAAAAAAGGCAAGCAAACAACAAAAAAAAGTGATCCACAGTCTCCATAGACCTCTCTTTGGATGCACATGGTTAGGTTACTTCATCACAAGTCTATTGGAATTGGCCTGAATCACCTCATTGTTGAAAAGAGCCAAGTCCATAAGAGTTAATCATCATCACATAATCTTCTTGTTGCTGTGTACAATGTTCTTCTAGCTCTAATCACTTCACCCCAGCATCAATTCATGCAAGTCTCTCAAGACCTCTCCAAAATCATCCATTGGTCCTTCTCAGTTCTCTATATTTGAGAAATTAGATCTTTAGCACTCCTTATAAATTTTTTCTTATAAATTATAACTTATAAATTTTTTCACAGTAATGATTATTATGTATTTCTTTCCATCCTGTTTCCCCCTATTGATCTCACTCCTTTTACCCTTGCCCATTTTCAAAAGTGCTTTACTAGTGTCTTTCACATAGCCCAATTTGCCCTCTCTTCTATCATTCCTTCCTTTTTTGACCTCAGTAATGTACTTACTTAAACATTAACAATATACTTTATTCTCAGGTCAACTCTAAAGGGGCTCTTTTTCTAAATCTAGAAGTTTCTAGCATTTAAATTTGGTTCTTTGGTTTTGAAAATAGAGAAAATTTTAGTTCATATAAACATGTGCTTTTTCTTTCCTTATCTTGTACCTGATATAATGTTTGATAGAATTCATTCGTTAAGTTTGTCTACTGCTTTTTCTTAGGAACCTCATTCATGAACTATTCTGCTTTTTTAAAATTATCAGATAGATTTTTTTTTTTTTAGGCATTTGGAACTTGCCTAGTCACACAGCCAGGAAGTGTTAAGCGTCTGAGATCGTATTTGAACTCAGATCTTCCTGATTCCAGGGCTGGTACTATATTCATTATGGTGGTATTCTTTTCACTATGGCGTCTAGCTGCCCCTACAATTTCACTTTCTTTACTAGTACTAATATCCATATAATTTATGTGTAAAACTCTCTTAGTCCTTAATTAATAAAACTTTAGAATTTATTATCATAACATATTTATAGCCTGAATAACCATGATAGACAAATTTGGAAGCCAGTCATATATTTATATAGTTCGTAGAGAAAACAGTCTAATCCTGCTGCTTTTCTCAAAATTTACTATTCCATTTAATGAGAAAACTTTAACATTATATCTTTGTCTTTTAATTTGTCCAATCATTTCCCCCCTTTGGAGGATACAATCCTTATATTATAATTTGACTAGAGAGATTAAAACTGTAGGATATTGATACTTGCATCCTATTACAATTACTCAGAGATGTTCTGGTAGCAATCTATTATTTAATACATTTAATATTGTACTTATAGAACTTGTTAGTTATAGACATTTGCTACAAGAGGAAAAAGAAGGATATAGTTATATCATAACAGAAAGAAAACTCCCTTACATCTGTTTGATTCCAGGCATGAATCATATCTGACAGCCAATCATGTAGTCATAGTCTTGTTAAAAGCAAGACTCAAGATTAACTGAGTGGGAATTTTCCTTTTCAACAAGGAAATAGCACAATGGGGGAAACAGTTGGGAAGATCTTACTTAGGATGTCTGTCCTTGGTCATTCCTACAATCTTTCCCAAATACAAATATCTATCTTAGCAGTTCATAGACTGTTGCATATGCCATTTTCTATTATTGGCTTTTATGACAATTCAGAAAACCATTCCAGTAATAAAAACTCAAACAAATTGCAATCTCATGAATTTTTATGTTAAATAGCAAAATTTCACTAACTTTAAGTTGGAGCTTGAATATCTTTCCTTATGTTTCCCTAACAATTAACATTTTATTAATCCTTTACTTATACATTAAAACTACTCATATTCTGGGGCTTCAGACATACAACAAATACCTAATGCTGATTCTTCGTTAATATGTTGAAACTACATCTTTAAACCACCTTAAAAACTTTGATAATAGCCAAGATTTTCAAATGAAAATCTGCTATATTATAACTAGAAGCAGTACAGCAACATCATTATTATTACTTGTTTATAACTAAATATACCTCATTAAATATTTAAGTTTTCAAATACCTCTTTTTTTAATCAAATACTTTTAAAAATCCAATCAATGTGTGACAACATTCAAATTAAAAATTGCTTGGTCTAACAGCATTTCTGTTTTGCAGTGGGCTCAAATTTTTACAACATAAATTTAGAAATACAATAAAATTTAAAAAAAACATTAACAATAAATTTCAAATGACAATCATTGTGTTTCCAAATTATCCCATATAAAAATCATTGATCTTACTATCTTTGGTATTTTAAAACCACTTTATTGTTACCAAATATGGAACAATTACTTTCAATTGGAGAAATAATAATAATGTAGTGTTTAGCATATCCTAGTCACTGTATTAAGCATTTTATAATCATGATATCATTTTGATCTCGCAGTAACAGTCTTTATTGCTGTTTCTCTTTACAAATCAGGAAACAGGGGAAGAGATAAAATTGCACAGCTAAGGCATTTTTGCAACTAGAACTAAGAAGAGTGGGCTTACCAATGTTAGAGGCTAGCTGGGCTCCTCTATCTTGTATTGCTACACAAGGTACTGACAAGAGTACTAAAGAGCAGCTAGATGGGCTCTGCTGAGGGATGGCTTTTCCCTGGAGCTGGTGGCAGTACTCTCCTATTGGTGGCAGTTCCAGGTGGCAAGACTTATAGATTGCTGGTCATGGGGCCTCACCAGGCCTAATCTAACCCTCTTCTCTCATTCTTAGAACAACCACTTACCATCACTTGCTTCCCATCTCTCACAGCTACCAATGCTGAAATTGGGAAGCTGCTTGCTGGGGTAGGGTGTATGAGGCCTTGCTGCAGCTGTTGCCCCTCCACCTCTTCTACAAGGTAGGACAAAGCCTAAGTTTCCCCACAATTCTCCAGTATTCTCTTTTTCTTTTCTTAATCCTGTCTGAGATGAAAAGGGTTAATAGAAAGATATGGGCTATAACAAAATAGGTTAAAAACTGAAAAGTCAAGGAAGGGTTAACAAAAGGTTGCTTCAAGGTTTCCCCCCCCCCCTTTTTTGTCTGATTTCTGTTAACTAACTTTTCCTTACAGTCTTAGAACAATGAAGCTATTAATCTTGTCAATTATTTTTAAAACTTTTAATAAGATTTAATGCTTATTTTTCCTTAAAATCAATTCTATAGAGTGGTATCCAAAACTTACTGAGATTCTTCAGAAGGAGGTGAGTTCCTGGAATTACTCCCAAAATCTCAGGATTTCCTTCATATGCAGTCTTTAAAACACACACACACACACACACACACACACACACCCTTAATTGCAATATTCCTTAATGATTAATCTCAAAACCTTCAAAATCTGCTAAGATATTTTTAGTGGTTTTGCAACTTTATCTAATTTTATCTCTATAGTCCTACTTGGCCAGGATTGCAACAACCAAACAAGAAAAGAAAACCTTATAGACTTTTCTCTTTCTTTTCTCTTTTCTTATAACCTAATCTCTCACAAAAAAATCTAAGGTGGGAGTTAGTAAAGTTAATAAATCTTTCCCAGTATTCTCTCTTAGAGGTTTTTCTGGCTGGCTGCATTTTAAATCTTTCAAGGTAACAGAATCTAACTCACAGAACAAACATGATATAGACATTCTGCATTTTTATAAACACAGACAAGACAGATGCAAATGGGAAAAAGCATGCAGTTCATAATTGGATATGTATTTTAAAAAGAGAAGAGCTTGCAATCTGTATGTAGCCAGAGATGCATTTAACTAATTTAAACCACAAGACATGCAGAGAAAAAGAAAAAGAGATTTACCTCACCAGAGTGATCTGAGAAGAACCAGGTCAAGAAAGAGGTCTTGGAGTTTTACTTACCATGAAAGCTGAGCTCAATCAAGAATAAACCTTAGAATGTTTGAGCAGGAAAGGGCAGTGGACTCACCAGACAAGTACTATGTGTCAAGCTCTGGAGAAATCTTCCGTGGCACCTAGTTTACCCTCACTGGTACCAAAAATGGTTTACTTGACCCTATTACTTGTCAAATCCCACTTCTGATACCACTTAACATTAGCTGGACCAAAATCAGCCTTTAACTTGGGGGAAGCTAAAGCTGAAATAGAGCAGGCTGGAGAGTTAGGACACAAACAAAGCTTAATTAATTTCATAGTGAGAAACAGGCACCTTTAGGTGGAAGCTCACTTCCACTGCCTACCACTTCATAAAAAGGCATTAAGGGTGCTTAGGCTGAGGCTACTTATATACATGAAGGGGGTTGGCCCATTATGCAATCATTCATAGATGTTGAGGTAGTTCTCATGGTTAGTTAGAATTTCTTGGGACAATACTGGTATTCTTGGATTCTGTAGGAAATCACTGTCTCAAATTTTGGGGGTTGTGGCCATCCCTCAGGCCATGGAACCAGAGTTCTGTGCATAGTTCAGTAGGCGCACTACTTTGTCAGTGACCAAAAAACCCAGGGATTGTTTTGATATGATAGATGGATCTGGGAAATAAGGAGAGCCAAATCTCTTAAGAGAAAACTGGTGCTGGTCCAAACCAATATATTTTGCCAGAGGGTGAGATCATTCCAGGGTGCTTGCTAGGCCTTAGCTCTAGAACACAGGGTATCCAAAATAATATTGACAGTTCTTTACCTCTTTTATGTGAGATAATTTATCCTAACCCACTCCCTTTTTCTTTCTCCCAGTGCATTCCTCTTTTTTGCCTCTTACAAATTTTATTTATTTATTTTTAAATAATCATCCCATCATCTTCAACTCACATCCATGCTCCCTCTATGTACATTCCTTCTAATTGTCCTAGTAATGAAAATGTTTTTAGGAGGTACAAATATTTTCCCATTTAGGAATATGAACAGTTTTACTTATTAAAACCCTTATGATTTCTCTTTCCTGTTTACCTTTTTATGCTTCTGTTGATATTGTATTTGAAAGACAAAATTTCTAGTCAGTTCTGGTATTTTTAACAGGAATGCATTAAAGTCTTCTATTTAATTGAATATACATTCCCCCATCCTCTCATTCCCCCTAATTCCCCATCTCGAAAGATTATATTTAGTTTTTCTGGATACATGATTTTTTATTGTGATCCTTAGCTCCTTTACTTTCCATATATTTTAAGTCTTCTGCTTCTTTAATGTAGAAACTTGTAAATCTTGTATTTTTTCTGGCTTTGATTAGCTCTATAATATTTCACTTGTTTCTTATTGACTGCTTGTAATATTTTCTCCTTGACCTGGGAGTTCTGGAATTGAATATTTCGGGGATTATTTATTTTGAGATTTCTTTCACGAAGTGATCAGTGGATTCTTTGAATTTCTTTTTTACCTTCTGACTAGAATATCAGGACAATTTTTCTTGAAAGATGATGTCTAGGCCATTTTTTGGTCATGACTTTCAGGTAGTCCAATAACTTAAATTCTATCTCCTAGATCTGTTTTCTGGTAAGTTTTAAAAATCTATTTATTCATTTGTTTGTTTTTTGCAAGTCAATTGGGGTTAAGTGACTTAGCCAGAGTCACACAGCTAGTGTTAATTGTCTAAGGCCTGATTTGAACTCTGATTTCAGGGCCAATGCTCTATCCACTATATCATCTAGCTTCCCCTTCCAGGTCAGTTTTTCCAAAGAGATATTTCATGTTTTCTTCTATTTTTTTTTTCATTTCTTTGATTGATTTCATTTTATTGTTTCTTGGCATTGCATAGAGTCATTAGCTTCCACTTAGACATTTCTAATTTTTAAGGAATTATTTTCTTCAGTGAGGTTTTGTACCTCCTTTTCCATTTGACTGATTGTATTTTTTAAGTAAATTTTTGTACTTCTTTTTCTGTTTGACCAATTCTATTTTTTAAGGTTTTTAAGTGAAATAATTACTGGTAGTAAAATAATATCTAGTTAACTTTCTAGCATGTAGAAAGATAACCATTGTAGTCTGTGTTACAATGTTACCTGGACAGTGTCAAGGGATTTAGATGGATGCTGTTAGCATTTCCAACATGTAGATCTTGATTTACGAAAGGACATAGATAAAAAAAATCAAGAATGGATTGCGATTTGCACTGATCTCTTTAAAAAGTGTTTGTGTTATTTGAGCATGAGACTTGGGTAAAATCAACAAGTCTTTGAACTATTTTATTTCTTATTCCTGAATTGTGTTTTCTAGTATTTCCCCCCAACCTCCTCTAAATCTAACTTTGCATTGAAATTGCCCTAAATTTAGCTGGAGAATTTTATTAAATTCTTTATAAGATATCTTTACTACCTCATTATTTTCAGTAGGTGTTGATACATAAACTATAGTTATTTTCACAATGAACATTTCATTATGAGATGATCAAATATTCCCTACAATGATATTTGTTGTTACACAATAAAATCAACTATGCCAACTCTTTATCTTTTCAGGAATATCTGAGTTATTTATAATAAGAATGTCATTATTTTTGTTTAATTCATCCAATAGTAAAGTCCTTTTGTTGATAAGTGGTCAAGAATCTCATTTTTAGAATACTAACAGTTAAGTTAATGTTTACTGACTGTCTAAAAATTCTAATTCTTAACACTTCCTTCTTTTTCTGATGTTATGCTAGCATCACTACAGGACAAGAAGGGGGCCATACTGGACTGAGGTCAGTTTTATTTTTCTTCATTTCAGAGATTACCTTGGCCAAAAGTATTCATTACTGAGTGGCCTGCCTACCTTTGAGCAGCTTCTCTGTAGTTAGCTAGCCTGGTACACAACATACACAAGCAAACAAATTAATATAGTGTTCAGTAAACCCCAAGACCCCATCTACTGAGATAAGGATCACCAGTGAATAAAACCCATTAGAAGAATTAGCAATCTGGCAAAAAAAAATTTATGTTTAGATCAACACAAATGATTATATGATTTAGATATAAAAATTCATATCATAATCAAATTAGAAGAACAAGGAAGACATAGAGCAAGAGTTCATGACCAGACAAGAGCCAAAGAATATCACAGAAGGAAAAGTAGACAAACAATATAAAAAGAAACCGTTTTCTCACAAACAAAACCAATATAGCTCAAATTAAAAGGGAGACACTTAACTAGGACAAATCTTTGTTGCAAGTATCTCTGATGAAGGTCTTATATAGGAAAGGCATAAGAAACTGATTCACATTTTTAACAAAAGCCATTCCATAGTAGACATTAACAAAGGATATAATCAGGCAATTTTCAAATAAAAAAATCTAAACTGTTAATAAACAGCCATATAAAAAAATGACCAAGTCAATAATTTGAGAAATGCAATGCAGTTTTACAACTATCAGATTAGCAAAGATGACAAAAAAAAGTAAAATGGCTTTTGGAATGAATAAAGAGCATACTGATGTGGTTTTGGAACTGTGAATTGGTTCTACATGTTTGTTATAATAATTTTGCTTTTATTTTCTTCAGTTGGAGAGGGCAAGAGAAAATAAATGCTTTTTAATTGAAAAATATAGTAATAGAAAATTCTTCTAAATGGATTGCCAAACATCTTAAATGATAATCTACTAAATATTAATGTATGTGAAATACTAACATTTAAATATTGCATCGTTTATAAAACAAAGAAGAAAATGCAGGTACACAACTGTGGTCACTAGTACTCTTCCTGAGTAAACAGGATACTGGCAGTTATAAAAGCCAAAATTGGTTACTTCAATTAAAAAATTTAAAGCTTCTGTACTAAAAAAAAAGAATATTGCCAATGCAATAAGGAAATGAATAGCAGAAAATAAAAACAGCCTAATATCCAGTACATGTAGGAAGTTGTCACAAATATGTTGACCATATGCTATTATTCCTCAGTGACTAAATGGTTTAAAAAAAAAAAAAAAAAACTACCAACAACCAAATGAAGAATTGCTGCAAATTGGTAATAATAAGAAAAATGCAAATTAAAAGAACAAATTAGCAAAAAAAAAGAAAGGATGAAAACAATGTTGAAAGATCTGTGGAAAGACATATTTGCTGGTACACTTTTGGCAGAGCTGTGAGTTGATCCAATCATTTTGAAAAAGAACTTGGGTTAAATGAGAAAGGTGACTTAACTTTCTATATCTTTTGACTTCGTGGTTCTCTTACTGAAAGAAAGATCCAATATATATACCAAAATATGCACAGTCACATTTTTTGTGATAGCAAAGAACTGTAAGCAAAGTGGTTTCCTGTTAATTAGGAAATGACTTAAGAAACTATTATTTGAATTTAATAGAATATTACTTTTCAATAAGAAATGGCATGAAAAACATTGTAGTATAGTAGTAAGAGAACTATCTTTGGAATTGGGAAAAACTGAGTTCAGGTCCTGCCATTAACACATATGATCTGGATGAGCTTGATTCCTGAACCTCCCAGTGCCCTAATTTCTTGGTAACAGCTTATAGCTTGTAAATTAGATGCAGACCCACATTGATAGAGGAAGTTACTTCACCAGAAATTTCCTGTACCAATGAAGTTGTATGATCCTATTCAATGTACTCTTGACAAATATGAGGAATTCAGAAAACAATGGGAAGATTTTTTTATGAATTGTTTTAGAACAAAATAAGTAGATCCTCCCCCCATCCAAAAAGTATATGATTATAGTTAAGTAAGTGAAAAGAACATTAAGAGGAAATCAAAATCTGAATTATTATAACTAGTCTTGTCTATCTCCTCACAGCAGAAGGAGGCAAGAGACTACAGGGCAGTCTCAGAAATAGTCACTATGTTTTGATTTTGCCTATTTTTCTTTGTTACATGAGAATATTTGGGTGTTTCTGAAGGAGATCCTTCATTGAGAGTCAACTCACCACAATAAGTCATCAAGATTTTATGAAGGATTATTACATTGAGTTATCCTTTTAAAAAAATTCAGTAGTCTGTTACTTAATAAATGAATTATACTCTGACCTTCCTTTTTTATGATACATTCTAGAATTTTGCCAGAAATTGAAATCAAACTCATTTGCCAGTAGGTTGCATTCTCCAATCTCTTCCCTCTTTTGAAAATTGAGATATTTGCTCCTGTTTATATAAACATTAAGAAAATTTAATTAGAGTAAGAAATCATGTATCAGGTTGCCAAGTATAATGTACTTTTTAATCTTGCATTATTGAGATATGCATAAACATACTCTATTAGAAGCACCTTCTTTTGTATTTCTTTGACAAGTTATAAATATTTCAAATGCTACTTAAAGGACGATCAAGAATTTACCCTACTACCTGCCATCCAGGGGAGGGGAAGGAGGGAGAAGAGGATAATTTGGAACAGAAGGCTTTGCAAGGGTCAGTGTTGAAATTTCACCCATGCATATGTTTTGTAAATAAAAAGCTTTAATTAAAAAAAATAATAATTTACTGAACATTGATAATGGCATTATCTAGGGGAGAGTATGGGAAGAAGGAGGAGAAAATCCGAAACACAAGGCTATACAAGGGTCAATGAGAAAAAGCTTTAAAATGATAAAAGCTTTTAAAAAAAATTTAAATCTGTTTAAAAAAAAAAAAAAAGAACTAAAAATAAATAAATAAAATATAAGTATGCTTCAATCTGAAAAAAAAAATGGCATTAATACATCTGGGCTAGATGATTTCTTTCTTTTTGCTGAGGGGATAAAGGTTAAGTGACTTGCCCAGGGTCACACAGCTAGGAAGTGCTTAAATGTCTGTGGCTAGTTTTGAAATCAGGTCCTTCTGACTTTAGGTTGGTGTGCTCTAACCACTACACTACCTAGCTGTCCCTTTGGATGAACTTTTAAAATGAGAAAAAAACGTTTTCCAAAAGAGCCAAAGGATGGGTAGGGAGAATAGTTTTTCAGACATAGATTTAGTTCCTTATAGACATATATATATATATGCACATTTATATATATACACATACATATACTTGGCGAGCTTTACTTACCAAGACTTTGTGCCAGATAAAAGATACAGAAGATAGCAGAGAAGGATCTTCCTAATGAAGAGAATACTAGAAATCCTGGAGAAGTTCTTTGAAAAAAGAAGACAGTCAGGGACCCAGATGATAGGACATACATAACTTCTTGCTGGTACTGCATCATTTGGACTAACTGGTCAGGCATGATTTTTCAGTAGTAAACATTGATGGACTTTCTAGCAGCTTCAAGTTCCTTCTCTTTGCAGATTTTTTTTTTTTTTTTTTTTATCAACGGCAATACTGTAGAGAGTTATATAAATTGTTGGGAAGGGAAGAGCCCACCAATTTGGGTATTGATTCTTTATCTTGATTCCTTTTTCCTTTATAAGTGGAGTTCTACTCTTTTTACTTTACTTTGTAATCACTGTCTTTTTTTTATTTTAATTTTCATTGTTAAGGTCATTTTTATTTGTTTTGGTAAATGTTTTCCCATTAAGGGTTTTTTGTTTGTTTATTTTTGCTGAGGTAATTGGGGTTAAGTGACTTGCCCAGGGTCACAACTAGTAAGTCTTAAATATCTGAGATAAGATTTGAACTCAGGTTCTCCTAACTTCAGGGATGGTGCTCTATTTATTCCCATTAAGTTTTTTAAAAAATATTTTTCCCCCAATTACATGTAAAAACAAGTTTTTAAAATTAAAATATTTTTGAGTTCAATCTAGATTCTGCCCTTCCCCCCAAGAGGGTAAGCCATCTGATAATGATTATACATGTTCAGTAATGTAAAATATATTTCCATTTTAGTCATTTTGTGGAGGAAACTTAAACTAAGAAAGGAAATCAGGAAGGAGAAAAGTAGTATGTTTTAGTCTGTACTCAGACTGCCAGTTTTCTGGAGGTGGTTAGCATTTTTCATCATGAGTCCTTTGGGACAGTCTTGGATCATTGTCTTGCTGAAAATAACTAAGGCATTCACAATTGTTCATCATACAATACTGCTGTTATTATGTACAGTGTTCTCCTGGTTCTGTTCACTTCATTCTACATCAGTTCTTATAAGGCTTTCAGATTTTTCTAAGAACTCATTTTCTTAGAGCACAATAATTTCATTTTATTAACATATGCCACAATTTATTCAGCCATTCTTCAAATGGCAGGCATCCCTTCAATTTCCAGTTCTTTGCCAACACAAAAAGAAATGCTATTAATTCCCTTGTAGGGATAGGTCCTCTTTTCCCACCCCTTACCTCTTAAAAAAAATCTCTTTGTGATATAGATCTAGTAGTGCTGTTGCTGAATCAAAGGATACACATAGTTTTTTCTCCCATTGGACATAGTTCTAAATTGCTCTTTAGAATAGTTAGATCATTTTATAAGTCCACTGATTATACATTAGTGTCCTAGTTTTTCTGCATGTCCTCCCCAACATTTATTATTTTTCCTTTTCTGTCATATTAACCAATCTGATAGATGTGAGGGGATACCTCAGAATTGCTTTAATATGCATTTCTCTAATCAGTAGTAGATTTATAGTATTTCATATGATTATAGATAGTTTTGATTTCTTCAGAAAATTGGGTATTTTAATCCATTGATTATTTAAGTCCAGTATTAAGTAAGAAGTCAACAGGAAAGGGAAGAAAAAGTGTTCTGACAATTTATGGGTTTTAGGTTTAAGTCCTTTGCATTTTTTTGTTAGTTTATAAAAAACTTGTTTTATAGTTGATATTTTATTAGTCTTAGTGTTTACTTAGGAACTGAAGGACTATGGCATCAGCCTGGACATAGCACTCCTCAGGAAAACTCTTGATAAGACCAAAAAGAGCCTTAGTGCAAGAAATCTTTGTGCAAAATGAGCCTATACTATACTATGCAATCTTTCTGATTGTATAGCAAAAGTCCATATAAACTTACAGGTTTGATAATGAAACCATAGGTTACAATAAAAACAGTTAAATATCACCATTTCTGGTCTCAGTATTGTCTACACTAAATTAGACCTTTTATATTTGAATTTCATTGGTGTAACTATGTTAAGAGGTTAGATTTTAAATTACAAGCAGAGGTACTATAATGCAATGGGAAAAATATTAACTAATGTTAGCTTTTCAGCTCTACAGATATATTACTTTGGATAAATCACCTAACTTCTCTGGGCCTTAACTTTCCTTATTATAGAAGAGCTGGATTAGGTGTTCTTTAAATTCTTTTTGACTCTAAAATACTTTGTTGAAGTACCTGAAGTGAAAATAAAATGCATTTGATTTTCTTTGTACTCTAGAAAGAAGATAATTGATACAATTTCTTTTGAAAATAAAACTTTCCATATTTTCTGTTTTTACAGATGGACCAGACGCCCCCAACCTACATGCTTGCTAATTTAACCCTCTTACATTCTGAACAGCTTCTGCAGGGTCTGAACCTTCTTCGTCAACATCATGAACTCTGTGACATTATTCTTCGAGTTGGTGATGTTAAGATTCATGCTCATAAAGTGGTGCTTGCCAGCATCAGCCCTTATTTCAAAGCCATGTTCACTGGAAATCTTTCTGAAAAAGAGAATAATGAAGTTGAGTTTCAGTGCATTGATGAAGCCGCACTTCAGGCCATAGTGGAATATGCCTATACGGGAACTGTGTTTATTTCCCAGGACACGGTAGAGTCACTTTTGCCAGCAGCAAATCTACTCCAAATAAAACTGGTGCTGAAAGAATGTTGTGCGTTTCTTGAAAGTCAACTTGATCCTGGAAATTGCATTGGAATTTCTCGTTTTGCAGAGACATATGGCTGTCATGACCTCTATTTGGCAGCTAATAAGTATATTTGCCAAAATTTTGAAGATGTTTGTCAAACTGAAGAATTTTTTGAGCTCACACATGCAGATTTAGATGAAATTATTTCAAATGACTGTCTTAATGTTGTTACTGAAGAAACTGTTTTTTATGCACTAGAATCTTGGATCAAGTATGATGTACAAGAACGTCAGAAATACTTAGCACAGCTGCTTCATTGTGTTAGATTGCCATTGTTGAGCGTTAAGTTTCTTACTAGGTTATATGAAGCAAATCATCTTATTCGTGATGATCACACATGTAAACATCTATTGAATGAAGCTCTAAAATATCATTTTATGCCTGAACATAGACTTTCCCATCAGACTGTCTTAATGACACGACCCCGCTGTGCTCCAAAAGTACTTTGTGCAGTAGGAGGAAAAGCTGGACTGTTTGCTTGCTTGGAAAGGTAAGCAGAAGTGATTTAACTCTTTGACAGAAAATAAAATACAAGATTTATTTTGTACTTTCCTTTGTGTAGAGTGTATGTGTGTGTAAAATAAAATGAAGTGACTTTGTTTTTTAATTAGGATTTCACTTTTTCTTTCAGATATTAATGTTTGAAACTTTTGCCTTTTCCTTCTAATAAGCCTATTCTTTATTTAGTAAAAGTCAATAGAAGATTTAAAATATGTTGGAACTTAACATTCTCAAATACTGGGATGGTTTTCTTATTCTTAATAGAATTCCTATTTACTCATTTCTTTTATTCTTTATTCCCTCCATTTTCATCCTGTTTCTTTATTTTGCTTAGATTTTCCTCTGCTATGTTCTTTATTCTCCCTTCTCTTCTTATTTGCCTTTCTGAATTAACATTTTATTTTACAGTAATAGAGAAAAATTGAAGCCCAGAAAATTCAAGTATATAGTTATTCTCAGATGCAGAAACAATTTAGGTCACATGCTGGTTTCTTCTTTGATCTGAGAAACAAACTGTGCCCCAGTTTATTCCTATAACTTTTGGTTAGATAATTAGAAGACTTCTTTCTTGTTCCCCTAGACTTCTTGTTTCCCCCTTCTCCACTACCAACACCACCAAGTCTCTGTACGAAGGGACAAGGACAAGTCCTTGGGCTCTGAATATACAGTAGAAAAGATCAGGAGGGAGTTGTAACCACTCTTACACAGATATTAGTCAGTATGAAGACTCATCTGATAGTCCATGATCTCCTTGCATCAACTTCTTTGATTAGTTTTCGTGAGCTATAATCTACAGTTTTTCTCTTAGAAATAATAAGTTACCTGCAAAACAAATTGGGGAGAGATATAAGAATCATTGAACATTGACAAAAAAAAAAAAAAAAGCCTAAACAACATATTTCAAGAAATGTTAAAACTGCCAAGATGTCTTAGAACCAGAGGTCAGGATGAAAATAGAAATAATCTATTTCTTAGAATAGAAATAATCTATCTCTTTAAAGAAAGCTTCAAATGAAAACTCCTAGAAACATTACAATCAAAATCCAGAATTTCACTATGAAAGCAAAAAGACTTAAGGCAGCCAGAAAGAAAAAATACAGGTACAAAGAAGACACAGTCAGAATCACATGTGAATTAACTGCCTCCACTATCAAGATCAGGAATTTTACAATATGATATTTCGGAACATGGACTTGTAGCCAAGAATTACTTACCTGGAAAAACTGAATATAATCTTTTTTTGTTTGTTTGTTTTTGTTTTTGTTTTTTGGCTAAGGCTATTGGAGGTAAGTGACTTGCCCAGGGTCACATAGCCAGGAAATGTTTGGTGTTTGAGATCAAATTTGAACTCAGGTTCTCCTGAGTTCTCCACTGTGCCCCCTAGCTGCCCCAAAATTGAATATACTCTTAAGAGGAAAAAATGCATTTTTAATGAAATAGAGCACTTTCAAGCATTCTGTGGGGACTGAATGTGTATCACAACATAATATTTTCACCTTTTTTGTTGTTTGCTTGCATTTTATTTTCTTTCTCACTTTTTTGCTTTTTGATCTGATTTTTCTTGTATAACATGATAATTGTGGAAATATGTATAGAAGAATTGGAGATGTTTAACACATATTGAATTACCTGCCATCTAGGGGAGAGGGTTGGGGGAGGGGAAAAAATTTGGAACACAAGGTTTGGCAAGGTTGAAAATTATGTATATATTTTGAAAATAAAAAGCTTTAATAAAAAAAAAACTGACACAACATAAAAAGAATTATTTTGCTGTTAAAAATTAAGGGGACTGTAAAGGAAGATTTATATGAAGCAAAGTGAAATAAACAGAATGTCATTATACAATGACAATAATATAATAAAAGCAAGGATAATCAGCATAATGACCAATCATGATTTCAGAGGATTTATGGTGAAACAGGCTGCCTACTTTCTGCAATAGAATTAGAGACATGTATTATGTTGGACATTGCATGCCGAAATTGGTTTTATTTCACTATATATGGTTGTAATAGTTTTCTTACAAGGTAAGAAATAATCTTTGCTCTGAAAGATATCAGTCTCATAGTTGAAACAATACTTAAACAACTAGGTAAAAGTAAGAAAAATTCAAGGTTAGGAATAATCTCAGGAGCAAGATACTAAAATTAAAAAAGACAGGGAAAGGCTTCCTTTAGCAGGTAGGCCTTTAGCTGAGACTTGAAGGAAGCCAGGGAAGGGAAGTGGAGTTGAAGAGGAAGAGTCTTAGGCATGGAAAACAGCTATTGAAAAGAGAATTGGGAGTTGGAGTGCCTAATAGGAGGAATAGTAAAGAAATCATTGTTACTGGCTCACAGAGTACATGGAGAGGAGTAAAGTGAAGGGAGATTGGAAGAGTAGGAATGGGCCTGGTTATAAAGAGTTTAAAAGCCAGAGATTTTATGTTTGGTTTTAGAGGTAATAGAGAGCCATTGGAGTTTTTTCAGTTGGAGTTAAAATGGTTAAATCTGTTCTTTATGATGATCAGTTTCATAGCTGAGTGAAGGATGAATTGGATTGGAATGGAAGAAGACTTGAGGCAAAAATACCAACCAGCAGGCTATTATAAATGTCCAGGCATGAGATGATGAGAACCTGAACCAAGGTTAATGACAGTGCTGGAGGAAAGAAGGAAGCATATTTAAGAGATATTACAAAGGTACAGTTGCTAGCACGTAACAGTTTATTTTATTTATTTTGAAATGCATGGTTGGTGCTATGCCACCTAATGCAGTCTGAACCAGATTAAAATGTTATTGGGAAATATTTTGTAAAATTAAATAAAAATACAATAAAACAAATGACACTAATTTGTGAGGGTTTTTTTTTAAGTTTTTTAATTTTCAAAAGATATGCATGACTAATTTTTCAACATTAAGCCTTGCAAAACCTTGTGTTTCAGGTTTTCTCCCCCTTCCCCCACTCTCTCCCCTAGATAATAAGTAATCATATGACTATCAAACATGGTTAAAAATTTATGTTAAATCCAATATATGCATATATATTTATACAATTATCTTGCTGCACCAGAAAAATCAGATCAAAAAGAAAAAAAATAATAAGATAATAAAATGCAAGCAAACAAGAACAAAAAGAGTGGGAGTGCTATGTTGTGATCTACCATCAATTCCCACAGTTCCATTTCTAGGTGTAGATAGTTTTAACACAAGATCTTTGGAAGTGGTCTGAATCATCTCATTGTTGAAAAGAGCCATGTCTATCAGAATTGGTCATCACAAAATTTTGTTGCTGTGTACAATAATCTCCTGGTCCTGCTCATTTCACTTAGCATCAGAACAATAATATTCCATAATATTCATATAGCATAACTTATTCAGCCACTCTCCAATTGATGAGCATCCAGTCAGTTTCCAGTTTCTTGCCACTACAAAAAGGGCTGCCATAAACATTTTTGCACATAAAGGTCCCTTTCCCTCCTTTAAGATCTCTTTGGGATATAAGTCCTATAACAACACTTCTGGGTCAAAGGGTGTGCACAGTTTGATAACTTTTTGAACATAGTTCCAAGTTGCTCTCCAGAATAGTTGTATCCATTTACAACTCCACCAATAATACATCAGTGTCCCAATTTTCCCACATCCCCTCCAACATTCTGAATTATCTTTCCCTGTCATTTTAGCCAATCTGAGAGGTATGCATTTCCCTCATCAATAGTGATTTAGAGCACCTTTTCATATGACTAAAAATGGTTTCAATTTCTTCATCTGAAAATTTGTCTGTTCATATCCTTTGACCATTTCTATAACATATATTCAATATGTTACCCTATAGGGAAGTAGAAGAGGAAAGGGATACAGTAAGTGGGGAGGTTGATAGAAGAGAGGACTTATTAGGAGGAGGTGGTCAGTAGCAAAACACTTTTTGAGGAGAGTCAAGGTAAAAAGAAAATAGAATAAATGGGGGAAATAATAATAGTATTGGGGGAAATAATTTTGAAGCAAGTTTCTCTGATGAAGACCTTATTTTTCAAATATACAGAGAACTGAGTCAAATTTATTTAAAAAAAAAAAAAAAGCCATTCCCCAATTGATAAATGATCAAAAGAGTTGACCTATGCCCAAAAGGCTATAAAATTATACTTATCCTTTGACCTAACAACACCATAACTAGGCATGAATCCCAAAACAGATTTAAGGAAAAAGAAAAATTGGAAACTGAGGTGCCCATCAGTTGGGGAATGGCTGAATAAATTAAGATGTGTAATTATAATGGAATATTATTATTCTCAGAAAAGCCTGAAAGTCTTCCATGAACTCAATCAAGTAAAGTGAAATGTACTATGTACAAAGTAGTAGCAACACTGTGGGATGATTAGCTATGTATCAGTTTGCTATTTTCAGCAATACAAGCCTACTCTGAAGAACAACTTTTACTACTAATTCTTCTATGTGAAGAACTTATGTGAAAGATGCATTCAGGGAAAGAAGTGATATGAATGTAGTTTAAAATGCCCTTTTTTATTTTTCTTCAATTTTTTCGGAGGGTGCGGAGGCTGAGGGGAAGAAGATCTATGGTTTCTTTCACAACATGACTTTAATGGGAATGTTTTGCATAACTTCACATGTGCCTTCTTAAAAGGGTGTGGGAGTCGAGAGGGAGAGAATCTGGAACTAAGGTTTTAAAAACATGTAAAAATTACATGTACCTGGTAAAAAAAAAATTAAATATTAAGAAAAAATGAAGACACATTCTTTTAAAAAAAGAAGCATTGGAGGAGAGAAATATCTCTGAGAATATGACTCCTGGCAGCAGAGAGGAACGGCTGTTATAGAAGAACATTTTTTTGAGAAGGAATTGCTAAATTTGTTTTTCTTTTACATCTGTGTCAAAGTTTAGGGTTGATATTTCTTAGAAGAAGAGCCACACATAGCAAGGAGCATGACACAGCTAGGCCTAGGTTGAATTTGTGGTGGGAGATAACTCTGAGGAGTATGTTAAGAGGGCCAATCCTGACCAACTAGGAGCCTTACAGAACTATCCACCAAATGCACATAGGAGGAGCATTATGACAGAAAGGATACTGGAACCTTGAAATATCATTTGGGTGAATCATCTTGTTCATATGTGTTCCCTGAATTTGTCAGATATCACTGAAAGTAATTCAGTAAACACTTCCGCCATTTGCTTTATTGTCCAAAAATATCATATCGTGTGTCTGGGCCAGATGATGTGACTGCATTAATTTACCCATCTCCTTATTTATCTCTGATATTGAATTTTTGTTAGCCATTTTTGTTGTCATTTCCACTACAAAAGTCATCTTTTTTTTTTTTCCCCTGAGGCAGTTGGGGTTAAATGACTTGCCCAGGGTCACATGGCTAGTTCATGTTAAGTCCTCCTGACTTCAGGGCTGGTGCTCTATCCACTCTGCCACCTAGCTGCCTCAATCATCCTTTTAAGAAAACACATGAGCAAAATGAAAATTGAACAGCTCTGCCTCTCATATTTTTGTTCCATCCCTGAACAGAAGTCTTCTCCTTTCTTTGATCCTTTTTTTCTCATTTAGCTTAAAAAAAAAAAAATCCCATCAAAACTTTTTGTTTTTCCCAACTTCCCTTATCAATCTCAACTCATTCTGAGATTTAGTACTTTTGACACTATTTTAAATGACCATATGACGGTCATTCATCCTATTACTATGCTTTACTGCCATTTTCTACACTTTCTTTTTAAAGTCTATGTTGGTTTGATGAATTCCCTTTCTAGATTCCATTTTTCTTCATCATCAGGATATTTCTTTGGGATTTATTCTATTGAATTTTGTTCCTAAGTTTCTCTCAATTACCCCTTCTAAGCTGACTTCCCTTGCAGCATGAGGATTCTGTCTGAACTCCAAATCTAAGATGCATGCCAGATTATGCCCTTATTCTCTCTAGTTTCTCACAGACTGTAGTTGAGATTGTTACCTTTCCCTCAGCGTTCCTATAATTTGCACACCGGAAAGGATTTTTTAACCTCTTGGTAAGAATCAGATCCAGAATAGAATTTTTTCGCTTTTTAAAGAATAAAATTATCACTAAAGCAAGTCAACAAGTTATTGTTTGCTCAGTTTTTGAAAGAGCAAGTGTCTGGATAATTGAAGTTTCTAGTCATTACTGTATTATGCCTCTGCCCAGATTTGTGACATTTCTCAAACTCCTTTTCTGTTTCTTCGTTCTGTCCAGATGGTTTGATGTGCACTGTGATGATTATATGAGGTGTTCAGGAAGATTAGCACCTATACTGTGAAAGCTTGCCAAGCTCTTTTCAGGGATGCTCAGCCACTTTTGGTATCCAAACAATTCTCACTTGTGGATCCAAGAAGTTGTAGCATATTCAACAGTCACACTTTAGCAAACTATGTCATCAGGTTGACAACTTATGAGGTTTGAGGGTAACTGACAGGCCTCAAACTTGTTGGTGAATTAGGGAGATGTCAACTTCAAGCATGTGAAGACTTTGCCCTAATAGAATGGGTGAATGATAACAATTTGTTTCGATGGCCAAAAGTCAGCTTAAGCTTAATCAGGCATCAAAGACATCAAGGTCATCCACTGCATCCTTGGTCATCCCCAGCTATCTTGATGTTTTTCCTACTGTTGGACTTCAGTGATTGAGGAAGAGAGAGTAAGGCTGATCATTTTATGTAACTGCCTCACTGTAGTCCAATTGACACACAAGTCAGGATATCACCTCTTATTGTGTAATTTGTTCACTTTGAAAACAAAGAACAAGAATAAAGCACTAGCCCTGAAGTCAGGAGGACTTGAGTTCAAATATGATCTCAGGCACTTAACACTTCCTAGCTGTGTGACACTGGGCAAGTCATTTAACCCCAATTGCCTCACCAGAAACCAAAACAAAACAAAACAAAACAAAACAAAAAAACACAAAGAAAAAGCAATGTTATACTCTGACAGAAATTGTTTCTGCTTCTGCATATATTAACCTTCACCAAAAATCTCCCTTTCATGCTTCCCCCCCTTCTCAATTCCTTGATTTCCCATATAATTATTCTTTTTTTTTCTGAATAACTTTTTATTTTGAGCTTTATAAGTACCAAAATATACATATTTTCATGATAGAATAGAAAGTTTTATATGAAATTGCATTAAACTACAAATTTTTTTGTTAGGATCCTTACAAGGTGCTAACCGTTGGTATATAATAAACTTAACATTAGTTTAAAAACTGTCCTATTTGTGTTTCTTGAGTGTCTTTCAGTTTTCCCTTTCTATGTATATTTTAAATCCTTCAGTGATGATTTTTTTCATCATTATTGTTGTTCAGTCATTCATTCATGTCTGACTTTTTGTGACCCACTAGACCATATCACATTAATATTGCTCATGGGTTTTCTTGGCAAGATATTGGAGTGGTTTGCAATTTGCTTCTCCAGTGGATTGAGGCAAATAGATTAATTAATTTGCCCAGGTTCACACAACTAGAAAGTATCTAAGGACAGATTTGCATTCAAGTCTTCCTTACTCCAGACCAGCACTCTAACCACTGAACCATCTTGCTGTCTTAGCATCATTATTAGCTATTTTACTTTATTAGCTGAATTGTTTTATATAAACAAAACATCAGATGTATTTTATATTTTGGTTGCTGTAATTGTACTGATTATTCATTCAACCTTTGAAGTACAACCATCTTTCTGCTTTGGATTGTGTGACATAAATAGCCAGGAAGCATTTATTAAGGATGTATTATGTTTGAAGCACAAGGCTGTTGCTGAAGACAGAAAGATAGAAATGAAAATTTCTACCCTCAAAAAACTTATATTCTATCAGGAGATACAACATAAACATATGAATATGTATATGTAAATATAGATATATATGATAGTGGTAAGAAGCTTTATCATAAAGGGAATCAGAAAAGGCTTATTGTAGAAGATGGTGCTTTAAATAAGGACTCTTTAAGAGACCCAAGGAGAAGATATAATACATTCGAGGGGGACATAGGAAATAATCTGTGCATGAACTACTGAATCTGAGTTTTGGACATTTATTTTCTTGGTTTATGTAACTGGTTATTTTCTTCTTCTTCAGTGTTGAGATGTACTTCCCTCAGAATGACTCCTGGATTGGTTTGGCATCCCTTAATACTCCTCGCTATGAATTCGGAATATGTGTTTTAGATCAGAAAGTATATGTTGTAGGAGGCATTGCAACTCATATGAGGCAAGGCATCAATTTCAGAAAACATGAAAATTCAGTGGAATGTTGGGATCCTGATACAAATACCTGGACATCTCTTGAGAGAATGAATGAAAGCCGAAGTACCCTTGGAGTGGTTGTACTAGCAGGAGAACTTTATGCCTTGGGTGGTTATGATGGGCAGTCTTATTTACAGTCTGTAGAGAAATATATTCCCAAAGTTAAGGAATGGCAACCCGTAGCACCAATGTCTAAAACTAGAAGTTGTTTTGCTGCTGCTGTATTGGATGGAATGATATATGCCCTTGGTGGCTATGGCCCTGCTCATATGAACAGGTATTTATTTATTTTATATATTCATACATTATTTTTGAATGAGTATATATAATTTCTTTTAAAGCATATGTGTGTGCACATGTGTACACACACAAACACATACATACACATTTAAATGTGGAAAAGATGGCAAGGCCCAGGAGTTCTTAGGAAATGTGAAGTGTCTACCTCTCAGGGCAGAGTATGAAGGGAAGTGGTAGTAAATCTTAATGTGGATTCACTTCTTAAGTTTAGGTACCTGAAAATTAGATATAATCCAGAAAGCTATAGTTTCAGATTATAGATTGTATAAGGATATATATATATAGATAGATAGATTATCTGATAGATATAGATATATATAGATAGATAGATATAGATATATATATAGATAGATGTAGATATATATATATATAGATAGATGTAGATATATATATATATATACATGATTTCTTTTCAAATTAATAAATAATAGAAAAACTAAGTTATAGTAAGCTTACATTTTATGTATGCCATTTTTAATCTTTTAGAATTATTGCATCTAAATTACTGAAATATAAATAAATGGGATTTTTCTATATTCTAAAATATTTAGTATTTATTTAAATACCTACCATGTATCAGGCACTTTAGTAGGTATTAAGGTAAAAATAAAACAATACTTGTTCTCTAAGAACTTAACGGTATTTTGATCAGAAAAGACCATACAGTGTATGGTTTGTATTATAATGAATTAATCCAGGTTGCTAAATATTACATTAAAATGTGTTTATAGATTTATCTTAACTATCAGCAGTGTGTTGGTTTTTACTTTTGAAATGCATGAAAAAGGAGAAATGTGATCTGTTTGATGAAGCTGAATTTGAAGAAGTGTCTACAATGGAAACATTTTCAGAACCATCCCAATGGAATAGCAGTTTTTAAGACAATCTCTACTCCTTGTTGTTTATCTAAAGTTCATTGTAATGGCAGGCAGTCTGTTTGTGCCCTAAATATGCAACATCATGCTTTGAAAAACTGTTGCCTAGGAATTTATCAAAGTAAATATAGTATGTATCACAAATTATAAAAAGAACTTTAAAAAAATGCAATTTACCATTGTCATCTGAGTGGTCTTGGCTTATGGGTTTTTTGTGTCCAGTATACATATACATGTTTTACCATCTAGTCTAATAATGAAATTCAGGATGACTTCCAGAAACTCCCTAATTCTTGGGGCTATGCCAGAGATAGATCTAGACTAGAAATACAATAAGAAACTCTTTGACTAACGGGGGTCCTTTTCTGATTCAGGACATCTCAAAGGTTTTTCTTTAGGAAAGATCCTAGGAAAGTCTAAATTGATTTGGACATTTATGTAAAGCAACTTTTAAGTCCTAATGTTAACCTACATTTAATTTACAATTTAACTCTCATATACTTATTGATCTTCTGAATTTTAGAAATTATCCTAATTCTAGAATGGAACATGTTTTCGTACCCATAGTCTCACACGTGTATCCCTCAACTCTGATTTAGACTTTTGTGGTAATTCTAAGCTCTCCAAAGTCATCCTTGGCTTTTTAGTATTTAAAAACCAGGGCAGTGAACTAATTGTTATTATTGAATTTGGGGCACAACAAATTAACATGGCTGAAATAATATTCCCCTTTTATACCTTTATCAGAATTCCATTGTGGTTATATCTCAAGTATAAGCTTTTTAGAATAGTGTTAGTCCATAGCTACTAGATTAATTTTTATTCTGCTCTCTTAATGGCCAAAATCCAAAGTTCATTGTTTAGCATATTGATTTGTCTTTCTAGTTTTCAGCTTTTGCCTAATTTTTTGAATGTATAACTTATTTCAATGTGTATGAGCTGTTTTCCTTCTTCATTTTACTTGTTTTATTATTCTGAAATCTAGACCTGTAATGTGCTTTTGCATGTTATGAATGGTATAAAATGTATGGAAACTAATGCTCTCTTTTTTTTGTAAATGTCTGCAGTGTGGAACGTTATGATCCAAGTAAAGACTCTTGGGAAATGGTTGCATCAATGGCAGATAAAAGGATTAACTTTGGTGTTGGTGTTATGCTAGGCTTCCTTTTTGTAGTGGGTGGACATAATGGTGTTTCCCATTTATCAAGTATTGAAAGATATGACCCCCATCAAAACCAATGGACTTTGTGTAGACCAATGAAGGAACCCAGAACAGGTAATATTACTGACTAAACACATACAATGTACATCACTATGAAAGCTTTTCTTTTGGTACCTACTTAGATTATAAGTGTATAATTTTTCTTAAACACACATATACACATACACACATGATAGAGTATGTATGACGTATTGAAAAGAGCCCTTAGAATCAGAAAACTACTTTATGTATGACTTTGGGCAGTTCACTTCTTTGGGCCTTTCTTTTTACTAAACTTAGGAAAATGAAGTAATTGAACTAAATGATACTTTAAGGTTTCTTCTACATCTAATATTTTGTAATTTGTATAACATCCTTTTTGAACATTTAAGTCATACTCAATAAAACTTGAAGTATTTCTTCCTATAGTGTTCTGGTCCAAAAAAAAGGATGAACTTGAGGATCTTTATGATCCTTTATGATTGAGTATCTCTATGTCCAGATAAAATATCAGTATCTTAAATATTTAAATTGTCAATATAATTTATTTTAAGCAACATAAAAATAGTAAATTTTTAAGTGGAAATATACTGTTTGAGGTTTTATCACAAATAGTTTTTCTATAAAATTATTTCTTTGGAAAGCCATAGTTTAAAAGAACAAATGAAGATAATAAAATTTTATCATATGTAAATACACATAATTGTGCATATATGTACATAATCACCAAAGTGTTAAAGCAATTTAAAAAAACATTCTTTTTTATAAACTGAAAAATAAGAGGGTTTTATATTATTATACTTTATTTATTTCCCTTGTTTCTTACCTATTTTTCACAGGAGTTGGTGCTGCAGTAATTGATAACTATCTTTATGTGGTTGGTGGTCATTCAGGGTCATCCTATTTGAACACTGTACAGAAATACGACCCTATTGAAAACACATGGCTGGATTCTGCCGGCATGATGTACTGTCGTTGTAATTTTGGATTAACTGCACTTTGAGAAGTGTGAACCCATGGACACAATGTGATGATGAATCTTGCACTGCATGAAAAGATGCCCAGTTTTCAAGACCCAGAAGCTGCATACTTTTCTTTTTTTAACTCAGAGTGGCATGAAGACTTATTTAAAATTGTATTGGGTATTTTAAATTTATAAATAGCTTTGATTACTCTTTACATATGAGCAGATTTTAAAAAAAAAAAAAGAAAAGAAAAAGAAAGAAAGCCCTCTTGCCAATTCAGTGGAGCACTTTTGCCTGAGACTGGCTTGGTACACAGTAGCTTGCCATAGGTTTATAGGCATACATGTGAGGAGAGTCTATATTTTTAATTTTTTCTTTCTCTCTTCCTCCATGCAGTTTTCTGAAATAGTATAGGAGGTGCTTGAGTGTTATAGGGATGCATTATTTGTTGATAATTCTTAGATATGTCTTCATGGTAGAGTGAAACCCAGAGCTTCATTTTTTTTTGTTAAACAAAGTTAACTCAAAGGCTGCCATTTTTCAGTAACTTAAGGTTTGTAAATAACAATTGCTGTAGTAGGTTGGCTACACTTCCTGCTAATTGGGTGTAGGGCTGGAGTTAATTGGCAAATATTCATTGATATATTTATAAGGCAAATACCTTTAGCCATCATGTTATTTTGGGGCCATTTTTAAAAAAAATAACAATTTTTACACCATTTTTATGTGAACAGGTTAATGCTAGATTGATTTTTATTATCCAATTAGGCTGTATAGTTTTTTTTTTGTTTTTTTTTGTTTTTTGTTTTTGTTTTTGTTTTTTTACTTCAAGAGGAGCATGAATTGGGACTTAGTCATATGATTTGTTTGATATTTCTTTAACAGCTCAGCAGATTTCACAGACCACTTCAGTGTAAGTATTTGAAAGAGGTATAAGTACTCCAGCCCAAGTAGATTTTTTTCATATATTTGTAATAATTTTATTTTTTAAGAATGTATATTTGATTTTTCAAAGTGTTGAGATATTAAAATGGTGCTAACCGTAGGTTCTATGACAAGGCTATTACCAATGTTCTTAAGGTAGTTCAGTATGTGTAAAGCATGACATTTCAAATTGTATTTTTTGTTTTTATTTTTATTTTTTTGCTTGACTCATTTGTGCCTATGAGAGGTGTCAGTAACAATACTAATGTATGCAATATTTTGTTATTTAAAAAAAAAGATCTAAACAGTGTAGTCTTATAAGTTTTTTTTATATAATTTCTGAATAGTGGTTCAACCATTTTTTTCTTCTGATAATCCTTGCCCTTTAAAATGGAAATAAATTATAGCAAGTAAAAAGCAGCAGGCAATTATATATTACTGTACACATGTCCTATAAAAGTGAATATTTAATATTATTGGAAAAAACTGGAACTCTAATATGTTTACTTTTGTAAATTTGATTTTACTTTGGTTGTTAACTTAAAATCAGCATTGTTTGCTATAGCCAGATGAAAACTTAATTGAAACAAGCAACTGGATTCAATCTAGTGTTTTTTATTAAATGTTTGTTAGTCTTAAGTAAGGAATCAAATTTAAGTTGCATTTATTTTGATGTTGGTACTTATATTACCAAATTTGGTACTATGGTCACTTGCTCCTTTTCTCCTTACCAAATTAATTTCTTCATCCTCTCATTCCTTTTTGTTATTCTTGAAGCCAATGTATATTTTTTACCTCAAAAAACTCATCACATATTTCATTCTTAAGTGCCATAATGTTCTAAACAATTGTTAAGCCATTTGTAATTATATTACATATAGATGAATTGTTAGTATGTATGTAATACATTACATTCTTTGAAAAACTAATCGCAACTAAGCAATCTGCAGTTTTTCTTGTTCTTCCATAAACTTCCAGATGTGGATGTGAATATATATCATAAAACATAGCATCATGTTTTACTGTTATTTGCACAAACTTTAAAATCTTGCAAGTGATTTTCCCTCGCCTAATTTAGAATATAACAGGAGCTACAAATAATAAAATTGATAGGCTAGATATTTTCTGCATTGCTTATTTGAATGATCTAATGACATATAGCAATAATAGTTCTTGATCATTAATTTTATTAATTCTGATGATTGAAAAAGAGTATACCAATTGTGATGGGCACATTCAATAAAAAGCAATTTTAAATAGTTTCCTTTTGATTTCAAGTTCAATTTACTTTTTTTTCCTTAGCCAAGTAGTTAAATATACCATGTTAGAAAGAACTTGATTTTTTAAATGATTAATTCATTTTTCTTACTTTCATTTGAAGATAGAGGGATTTAAAGGAAGTTGTGCAATATGGACCAACCTTTGTAATCAACCTTATTATTTAATAGTTTTATTTATGTACTACCCCATCTCCCAAAAGAATTAACTGATTTACCATATCAAATGAAAGATATTTATTGATTAGCATTTTTTTGAATACAACTAGAGATAATCCTTTGAAAATAAATGTGTCTTCTGCATTAACTTAGAATGGGAAAATAATCCTCCAAACATCTCTTTAAATTGCCAAAGGAATGTAAGCATTTTATGTATCCTGGGCATCTGTGCATACTGCAGACAAGTTCTGAATTATCCATGTAATTAATGAGTATTCAAATTGTTGGTGTGGTTTAATAAGCCGAAAATATGTTAAGAAGTAATTTTCAAACAAAGGCTGAATTTAATATCTTTAGTCCTTTAAACATTGTTTTTCTTATGTTAGAGACAGTGAGTGCCCAATTTACCTAAACTTGTTTAGCAGAAACAATAAAGATTGGAGTTTTGTTTTTTTTTTTTATTAAATGCTGAGCTAAAAATTAGATGAAAAAAGTAGGAAAGGATTTATCCATTTTGAAAATTGATTTGGAAATCAGTGGTGTATAAGCTCGTAAAGTCAGATGTAAATTGTTTCTTTTAATACTAAACAAATTGTGTTTTATACACCAGATCTTGAAGTCTTTTTTTCAATGTCTTTTGGATATGATGATAGAATTTAAATAATTTTTAGTATATCACAGTAGATCGCTGCATAGTAAAACTTCAATTTGTGCTTGCTTATAATTTTTTGTAAACCTAAATAATCTCTTATATAATATGAAATGGCATTAAACTGATGCTTGGAAATGGTATGAGATGATAAAACAAAGTTATTTAGCTAAGTAAATGTGATGGTAGAACTTTTCTTTACTCCAACATCTTAAAATGGTCATGCAACCTAATGGCCAAATTAGATAGAATACCACCATAAATAAATCTTTAATACTTAGCCTAAATGATATAAGTGTGAAAAACTTATAGTTAACAAAAATATGGATGTTTTAGGATACAAAATTGCCTGGAATGGATAGTTTAATCCTAAAAGAAAAAAGAAAAGTACCTTAATAAAAATAATTAAAACAATAAAATTGTGATGGTCTATGAGTTATGGCTAACATGATTAGGGAAGAAATACCATGTACTTACAGTACCATTTTTATTTTCTGTTTTGTTTTTGAAATGCTGTTGTTGTCTAGTACACCTAAGTGCTCATTTTTAGGAAAACCAGATGAGTTCAATAAACTTTCTGTGACTTCTATTAATCTGTGTTCTCTCTGAAAATTAAGATATTCAAATAAGTTGTCAATGTTAAATTAGCATCCAGTTCTAATTCTTAACCACTCCATTTTTTGTTGTTGATGTTGTTGTCATTGTAAAAGCACTTTAATTAAATAAATATGGTTATTCTGTGGCTGAAGATACATTGAATTTTCACTAAAAGCATATTGATTCCTCATTAAGATATAGTATTCTTATAATGAGTGAGAGATTCAATAGGTTTACAAATTTTCTGACTGGTATGATTTTAGAAACAAATTAAAATCCAGTTTACATCTCTGCAGGAGAAAAATCATGTTAAACATGTCTTTTTTATTGCAGGTAATTTATTGTAACTTTTGTCAGGTTAATATTTGTAAACTTCATTCATTGTTTAAAACACTAAGCAAAAAGTTCCAAGTTTGCCTTAAATTTCTAGTGAAGTTAAATTAAAGAACTGGATGATTATGCCTATATTTTTGCCTTACAAGTTGTGCTGTATTTTAACCCAAAATGACTTTAATTTTTACAGGATTCTGAAGACTTTGTAGATGTAGAGTACTAATACTTTTAAGTTACAAGAAGATTGATGTGGCTGTGGATCAGATTGTTTAAATGTATTTGTTATGTATTTCACCTCTGTGTATGTATCTTTATAGCAACAGGGTTTTATTTTGTTTTGGTTTACAAAATAAAGTGGCACTTAATTTACTTTCTGTTATAAAAGAATTGATGAACATTCTTTTGATTTTGGTTCACCATTCTTAAAGTATTTTGTGTGTGCTGTTGTCTTAATAATAATGTAATGATTACTGTTGCATTTCATTTAATGTATTTGAAATAAATCCAAAAAGCACGTTTATATCTTTGATTGACAAGTGGTGAGAGAACAACTTTTGTATGGCTTATTTTGTGTGTAATATGCAGTCAACACTGGGACACTTATGGAGTGAAAATCGGGTAATATGGGTTTCAATACCAGTTCTATCCTTAGCTTGCTATGCTAGTAAACCATTTATTCTCCGGGCTTTAATTTAATCTTCTGTTAAAAATAAAATATTGAGTGGGTGACATAAAGCCCTTCCCACTCCTCATATTATTTGAATCTAGATTTGAAGATTATATAGGTACTTTTTTTCTTAGTGCTTAGGCAGTGCTCAGTATATAGGAGCAGCCTAATAAATGACTGTTGGTTCACTGACTGAATGAGAAACCCCTTTATCTATAAATTGCATTTGAGCTACTATATTTTAATTCGAATATCATAATGTCCCAAATACTAAAAGCAATTTTTCTAAACTATTCTACTTGACATTGCTTTTATTTTTACTTCTAAAATTATTTGGTAGAACAAAACACGATTTTTTAAAATGATAACTTATATACACATCAAAATTATGCTTTTTTTTAAAGATATAGCAATTGAAATATGCCTGATAATTAATGGCAAAAGAAGCAAACATGGGAGAGCTATGCCAGATTTTCCTAATTGCAGATGCCAGTTGTGATGTTCTCTTACAGTACACTGGAAAACTTAGTGGGTTTGGATCTTTGTTCAGATATTAATCTGTATTTCATACTACTTATTAGATGATTGCATCACTTTACCCTTTTTGAACATTGATTTCCTCATCTATAAAATGAGGGAGTTGTACCATACATCTTCCATGATCTCTTTCAGCTTCAGCTGTATAATTACCTTATAAAAAGTGAGGTCTGATCTGTTACATAAATATTCAAATTATTTAATAGCCATTGTCAATCAATTAGGGAATATTTTTTCAAGGCTATTTGTTATAAAAGCACTTTAATAAGTGTGGTTATTCTGTGACTATATATATATAGAGAGATATATAGTTATATAAAGTAATTTAAAAGTACCTCCTTTCCCTCTGCCCCCTCACATGAACGAAGTATAGATAGTAAAAATTAAAGTTTTCAGGGGAGGAAAAGATCATTTTCAAGAGAAATATATGGAGAAAAGCTGTAAGTAGAGGTGTTTAAGCTGTGCTTTAGTTTTAATGTCTATTCCTTGAGTATTGGGCAGGTTTTAGCCAAATAGGAAGAAGAAATTCAGGTCAGATTGAATAGAATAAATAAAGAAGTGGGCAAGTGCAAATGTAAGTTCAGAATAGAGGTGAAAGTTGTGCACAAGTACAGCATTGTCATTTTGTCATTAACAGTGGGTCTTGAATATATTCCTTTTTAATCCTCCATTGGGTGTTTATTCAGTTTATCACATTAAAATCCCTTCTTGCCTATCTTCCTACTTGACTTCACAGGCAAGACAGGGTTTCTGTTGAGGAGGAGGGATAGACAGTATGGATGATTGTTCTAGATCTTAAGGCTCAGTGCTTTCAGCACCCGAAATTTTATCTGTGGAACTCCTAGCTTATTTATGAGCACTAGAGAAATATGGAACTCAGTCTCTGAAATTCTGGAATAATACAACACTCAAATCAGCATCAGGATCACTCCAGACATTCCTTCCATTCCTTTATGTGAGAGGACTTGGCTCTAACATAAAGTCCAAAGTTAGGAAGTAGATTGGAAGAATGGAGGGGGAAGGGGGAAAGGAGGTGGTCTTATAGTGACAGAGATCCCCAGGGACACAAATACAGAAGAAAATGAACCATCTAAAAGCACAACTTGAGCATAAATCAACTAGAATTCCTGAGAGGGATGAACCAAGAGTTTAAAAGTCTTTTGTTTTTTAAAATACCTTTATAAATGAAATAGGAATTGGAGGAAAATGCTAAGAGAAATGAGAAATATGTAAGAGTGGAAAAGGAAATTAACAGCTTGGCATGAGAGATGTAAACATTTTTCAAATAAACTCTGAAAATTAGAGTGGAACAAACAAGTCAGTAACTTTATAATACAATAAATATTAAAAGGCAAATTATATATATATATATATTTAACTTCTTAATAGTATTTTATTTTTCCAAATTCATAAAGTTAGATTTCAACATTCATCTTTGCAAAACCTTGTTTTCCAAATTTTTCTCCTTCCCTCCTCTCTTCCCTCTTTCCCAGGACAGAAAACAATATGATGTAGGTTAAACATGGGCAATTCCATTTCCATACTCATGCTGTGCCAAAAAATATAATCATTGAACTTATACATTGAAAGTCATGACCAAAAAAATGTGAATATTTTTTCAGGAAATCTTAAAACTTCCTAAATCTCTTAAAATCAGTGGACACATTGGAAATAGAATTCCCCGCCCCCCCCATCACCTTCTGAAAGAAACTCGAAAGAACATAATAGTCAAAATCCAGAGTTTTTACATCAAAGGAGCTGTAATCATACATACCAAATGCCCACTTTACGCTTATCTGAACAGGTGAAAATCGAAAAATACACGCATAGAGTTGGGCACATGAAACTCAATAGAGAAGCAGGGGAAGATCGGGATAAGGGAGAATTAAAAGGACATTTGTTTCTTCCGTTTGGCCTTCATTCTGAAGAGTGCCAGTGACATCCAAGGTGACCTGTTGTTTAACGCACGGATAGGACTTGAACGAGGCCCAGGGGCTCAGCCTCGCTCCTCCCGGAGGCATCCAAGAAGTCAAGGCGATTGGCCGGCTCTGCAGCCGAGCACGTGGTGTCGTCGGTGGCTGGCCGCGAGCTAAGCGTGCGCCACACCTGCCTCAGTGTCTCCGCGGCTGCTGGGACAAACTGTCTTCTCGGGGCAGCCGTCCCCCTCACTTAGGGATGGCGTCTAAAGCCTCCCAGGGGCGCCCAACTTGATCCCGCGCAGGTCGCTGAGGGGGTGCACGCGAAAGCGTCTTGGAACCGCGGGGAGAATTGGTCACGGGCCGGCTTCCGGAGGGAAGAGGCAGTGGGGGAAGGGCTCCTCTGCTAGCTCTCGGACGGAGGCGCCGTCCTTCCCCTACCCTGTGCGTGGGCATGTTGTTTTTGGAGTGGGGGAAGTCAAGGGGTCCGGTCTGTGGCTAAGGAAAATTACCTTGACAGGAACATGTAAGCGCAGGAAGACCTCTCCCTTTAACGTAAAACTTCTCTAAGAAGCCACGTTTGATTTTCCAAATTCATGTATATATTTTTGTTCACTTTATGCCGGGTACATATTTTTAAAAGTACTTGCTGTTGCTCATTACAATATAAACTCATTGCAAATAGGGATGGTGTTTGTATTTTTCCCTCTAGCACAACGCTTGGCTTAGGGAAGGCACTTAACAAAAATTCTTGCTTTACTGATGAGAAGGATGCAGCCGTAATCTAAGTGAAAGATGATAAAGGATGATTGTGAAGACAGAAATGTTGCAGTATTTAGCGGCTGATTAGATATACAGGGTGAGAGAGAACAAGGTAAATGCTAGGTTTCAGAGCTGGAAAACTGCTGGGTACCAGGAAGAGCTCACTTCTGACATGCTCACAGCTTGACTTGGCAAGTCACTTAAGCTCTCAATGTTCTAGACGACCCTCAGAATTTTAAATTACAAACAAGATACCTTCTGCAATAGTGGAGGGAAATTTGCTCACCAACATCACCAGCCCTGTCCCTAATTCTATTCAAAAAAAATTTAATAGTATTAAAAACTGTCCATTTTGAGTTCACATACAAAAGATATTTTAAGCAAAGAACAATCATTAATATTCTATACAGTATTCTACAAAAATATTAAGCTATATCTGCCTAAATATATAGGTCTCAGGATCTGGTATTTTTTTTTTCATTGTTCCAGCCTTAAAAAGAGGGAGTGGAAAAGATGAAGAGAATGGGAAAAACTCATTTAGAAGAAAAATGGCTTCAACTGTGGAAAGTTTTAAATATTTAAGGAAGTTTTTAGAAATTAGAATCCTGAATGCTTCCATGTTGCTACAAAATGTATTTTTTAAAAATAAAGACTAATTGTCAACTTACAAGAAAAAAGTAGCATATAAAAGCAGGAAAATCAATTTCCCTTCTTCCCTTGAATACTGGACACATGTTCTTTAAAAAAATTTTTAATCAAGATTTCATATCCAAAACTTAATTTCACATACAATCAAAATGTCCTGATGCTAATTTTTGAAGATTCTTTGGGAACGAAAAATGATACTTTCAAAAAAAATGAAAATGATACTTTACCCTAGGATGGAAAATGATCATAATTCAACCAAAGACAAAACTTTTACAATTCAAAGACAGTTAAATTGCCTAATCTAATTTCACTTCCAAGTTAGCAGGTGGAAACCTACTTGTTAACAAGTTCCTTTTGGAGTCATTGTTTGTAGTTTGCATACTTTTTTGTCATAGATCTTTAATTTTCATTTTCTGTGAGTGGCTAAAAAAATAAAATTTTCTTATTATAAATGCTTAGAAAGGGGGTAATCAGGAAATAATCTAACACATAATATCCTCAAGGGGGAAGAGTATACATTCTCCTGAACTATTCCTACTTCAATTTCTACTCAATAGTGATCTGTATTACACCAGCCATTACATACTTGTCTTAGCCACAATATACACACTTCTTTTAGCAGATTGGTGAAGAATTAGTTCCAAACAAAATAAGTTCTAGGGATTTGCCAAAATGTGTAGTGTTTTTTGAGATGGCAAAGAACTGAAAAATATTGAGGAGGTTCCCAATAATTGGGGAACTAATTGGAAAAGTTATGGTATAGAAATGTCATAGAATACTATTGTACAATAATAGGATGGTTTCAGAGAAACCTGGTAAGTATCACATTAATTGATACAGAGTGAAGTAAACAGAACTAGGCCAACAATTCAGATGAGGACAACAATATGGTGAAGAAAAAATAACTTTGAAAGACAGGGGCAGCTAAATGGCAGAGTGAATAGAGCATCAGCCCTGAAGTCAGGAGGACCTGAGTTCAAATCTGCTCTCAGACACTTAACCCATCACACATCCTAGCTGTGTGACCCTGGGCAAGTCATTTAACCCCAATTGCCTCAACAAAACAAAACTTAGAAACATTGATCTGCTTAAGCACAATTCCAGAGGACTAAAGATGAAATATGCTACCCTGCTGCCTTATAGAGATGTAAGTGACTCAGGATAATAAGACTTCAAAAAACCATGGCCAATGTAAAAATTAATTTTGCTTGACTCTTAATGTTTTGTTTTTCTTTTGTTCTTATTGGGCAAGTGTTGGGAGGGGATGGAAAGAAAAAAATTGCCAATTGACAAATTATTATTATTAATATTATTCTTATTTAAGAAAAGATTCAAGATTACCATTGCCAAATATTGGCTTGGGACAGTCATGATAAAATCATCTTTGGCCTTAATCCTGCAGTTGGGAAACTATTACCAGATGAAATTTTACCTTTTAGAAGGTGGAGTTCCCAGACTGTCAGGAGAAAGTAGACTTAGGCACTAGAATTTCACCTAATTTACCATGAAGAATAATATATACATACATATGTGTGTATGTATACATAGATATAGGATACATATATGAGTATTAAATGGTTTTTAAATGTCAATTATAATACCAATCTTTCCACATGTTTTCTTTCCATCTTCATAGTTTGCTGTTCATGCAGTAATCCTCCATTACAGCATTTGTGTGCCCAGCACTATGGTAGACAGTGGAGCTATAAAGCCAAGAAGGGCAATAGCTGACCTCAAGAATCTGGCATTCTATTAAAGGGAAGAAACTTAAATGCTTGTAAGTAAATATATATAATAAGTTATTTACATGAGGGAGGATACTAGCGACTGGGAGGAAGTGGAGTTGGACAGAGTTCTTTATAGTGTCATTTGGGCTTTGAAGGAAGCTAAGGAATCTAAAAGACAGAAATGAGGGTGGAATGCATTTCAGATGTAGCAGAGAACCACTCATTTAAAGATACAGAAACAGAATTGAATTGTTGTTTATGAGTCAGCCAGTTTGGTCAGAATATAGCATATGTTCAGGAGAGAAATGTGCATCAAACTGAAAAAGTAAGCTATTGAAGCCAAGTTATGAATGGTTTTAAATAGCAAATGGAAGACTTTATATTTTATCTTAGAGGAAATGGTAGCCACTAAAGCTCTTGAGCAGGAGAGTGACTTGGTTAAACTCTTTAACTCTTTAAAGCTTTAGAAATGTCAAAAGTCAATGTTGAAAAATTATCCATGCTTATGTTTTGTAAATAAAAAGCTTTATTAAATTTAAAAAAAAAAAGAAATGTCGATTTGGAAGCTATCTTGAAGATGGACTGAAGAAGTTTGAGACTGGAAGGAGGAAGAACAAGTTGAAGCATACTGAACAGTCATACAAAAGGTAATAATAGTATAAACCAAGATGGTCATCTGAGAATGGAGAGAAAATGGTATAGATGTCAGGGATCTTCTGAAGATAGAAATTTGGCAACTGATTCAGTAGGGTGTTGTGAGAGAAACTAGAGAAATTATGAAGAGGAGAAGGTTTATGGGAGAAGATGCTGAGCTTCATTTTCAAAGTGCTTAGCTTAACATGCCCACAGGATGTCTATTTGGACATATTTTATAAGTAGTTTGTGATAAGGGAACTCAGGAAAAAGGCAATATAGCTCTGGGAGTCACTTGAGTAAAGATGTAACTTAATCCAAGAAAGTACATGGAACAAAAAGAGAAAGAAGGTCCCTAGGGTACAGCAAGATAAGCAGATGCAGCAGTCAGAGAAATAAGAAGACTCCTAGGAGAAAGAAAGGCCAAAAAACTTAGGGAGGAGTAAGTATCCAGAGGGAGAGACTTATTCAACAATACCAAAAGTTGAAGCAAGTTAGGAAAGATGATGAAAATTTGACAACTAAGATCATTGGTAATTTTGGAGAGAACATAGTGACAGAAATTAGACTACAAAGGAATGAGAAATGGGAGGAAAGGAAGGGTAATGGATATCATCTACTCAACACTGAAGTTGTGGGATAGAGAGCCAAACACTGGTGGTAAGGATAGCATAAACCAAATTGTAAGGCAGATTCTTAGATAATTTTAATTTCATAGACTGTTTTAGCTTAACTTCGAATCACAATTTTTCTCTAGTTAGACTACTGCAAATAATGAAAAGTGAAGACCAGGTACTAGATGGAGAAAAGTCATCTAGCATACAGCCTCTCATTGCAAACACATTTAAGAATTTAGACTTTGAACTAAAAGTGTTAAAAATTATCTTAGTGTAAAAAAAGATGTGTTAGTAAAGCATTTTGTTCAGAAAAAAACAAAGTGGTATAATTTTGAAGCTTATGTGCTAAATGTGATTTATGCTTTGAAAAAACATTTTAAGTAATGGAGATTAGAGGTTTTATAAGCAATTCTTTTTCTGATCTTTGCATGTGGGAATCCTCACATTTACTGATATTTGCGAAGTTCAAAATATTAAAAATCCTTTTATTGAATTTTATACTCAACTTACTAGGAGTATATTGTCATAAGGACAGGAATTGGATCTGTGATTTTAATATTATAGAAAACTTGTAGATAGAAAAACATTCTGTATCAGTGCAACTTGGTACCTTTTGTGCAATTTATAAAGTGGTTAGCATGCTGAAGCCAGGAAGACTCATCTTACTGAGTTCAAATCTGGCTTCAGACAATTTTCAGATGTGTGATCCTGGGCAACTCATTTAATCCTCTTTGCCTCGGTTTCCTCATCTGTAAAATGAGCTGGAGAAGGAAATAGCAAGTTACTGAAGTAACTTTGACATGAAGACTCCAAAAGGGGTCACAAAATTAGATACAATTGACAAATAACTAAAAAACAATAAAATATAAAGAGAAGAAGAGAAAGACAGGGACTTGCCTGAACTCTCCCAAATTCCCCTCCAAACAACTTTAAAGTAATGCCTTAAATCAAACTCTGGAACAGTAGAACCAATAAAAATTCAGGGTAAAACAAATTTCTAGCATCAGGCAAAATAGGAAGTTGGCAAGAAAAGATCAGAGCCGGATCCCAGCCCAGCCCACTCAGCACAGGCTGTGGCTGCCAGTAGCAGATCATGGAGGTGGTTTATCAGCAGCAGCAGCATTTTAAATTTGTGAGCACTTAACCCAAATATAGTATGGATGTGGGGCAACTGGTGAGAAGGAGATTACTACCATGCCAGGATACAGACCAAAAAAGAGATCAATATATTGGGCCTGTGGCTGCTGGGGAAATTCCCAAATCAGGCAGCCTGAACAGTAGGAGGTGGAGGTTTATAAAGGCTACAACCGCTAAGGGGAGGGGAGTCTACAGTAGAAGAGGAGTAACAGGAGCAAGAAGGAGAGGGTTCTTAATGCCAGGTGGAGACAAAGGAATGGCATAGTGACCACAAGCTAATCTAGGCGTGTTAGGGTGTCTTTACAACAAAAGACCTTAGTACATAACATGACCACCATAATACAAAGTGATACATAGACAACGGGAGAAGAGAAGAAAGAATTCATCACCGATTCAGGGAAGCAGCAACAGTGCAGACCTAAGGCTGGAGAATCCTGGGCTACATCCCTGCAAGTCCCAACTAGGAGCGTCCCAGACAGAGCATCCTCTCCTTAGGTGAGATTCCATTTTGTGGATTGGCCTAATGTAACTTAAATAGCTCAAGGAACAAGGAAGGCTTCTTGCCAGCAAGACTAACTTCATGTTCTTGAGCAAGGCTAGAAGGGGGGGCCAACACTACCAGAGCCTGTCAAGGGTGAGAAAATTGTGACTGCAGTGGCTAGCTCCAGTACACAGATAACATGTCCTTGGGGGGGTTGGCCAAATTCCACCCCGGATGTTTTTCTGTAAGCTATGTTTGTTTCCAAGGTTATTCAACAGCTGCATAACAGGGGAAAATACAGTTCACTGCACTGTGATTATTCCTTGGACATGTAGGGAAACTGAGGGCCAAGCCACAGAATGTTATCTTTTTATCTTTCAGGGTCACTGGATTCAGAGTACTTCATTCCCTACTTCTTGTAATGACCAAATCAAACCTCTGATTCTAGGTATTCACAAGATGGGGTGGCTCTAATGGGCATGTAATGGGGGTCCCTAACAAAGAGCAATTTGACAGAGTTGATACAAGACTGAACAAGTCAGAGCAGATGGGAGAACAAGCAAGGGCCAACCCATGGCTGCTGCCCTCCCAGCTCTTCTCCCTCCCTTCCTCCCCCTTAACTTCTCTCTCACTTCCTCCCTCCCTCTCTCTCCCCCCTCCCCTTTCCTTCCCTCTCTGTCTCTCTCTTTCCCTAATACGCTATCTCCCTCTTCCTAATATGATGTCTTTCTCTCATTCTAACAATGTATCAAATCAATAATCCTCAATTTTAGGTTTCAGTATTATAACAATAACCCCTACTTAATTATCAATTTCACAATTTTCACAAATGATAACCAAATAAACATAACATAGCCTATCACTAAAAATGGAAAGGAATTTCATGTAATTTACAGTTGTTTCCAATTTTGATATACACCAATTTAAAAATTTTAAAAATCAATACCTTCTAACTAGATGTTTCATTCAAACTATCAATTGCTTTTGCAAATCAATCTTTCCCGTCAGCCCTTGTTTTCAAATTCACCTCTTTTACTTTTTAATTTTTAAGATTCATAATATAATTAAATAACTTTGGACCAAATTTCATAAAGCTAATACACATGTCTAGCAGAACTGACAAAATTTTATTTATTTTTTTTATTATAGCTTTTTATTTACAAAACATATGCCTGGGTAATTTTTTCAGCATTGCAAAACCTTCTGTTCAAAAATTTCCCCTCCTTCCCCCACCCTCTCCCCTAGATGACAGGTAGTCCAATACATGTTAAATATGTTAAAATATATGTTAAATCCAATATATGTTAACATATTTATACAGTTATCTTGCTGCACAAGAAAAATCGGATGTAGAAAGAAAAAAAAAAAAAAACCTGAGAAGGAAAACAAAAATGCAAGCAAACAATAACAGAAAGAGTGAAAATGCTATATTGTGGTCCACACTCAGTTCCCATAGTTTTCTCTCTGAGTGTAGATGGCTCTCTTCATCACTGAACAATTGGAACTGGTTTGAATCATCTCAGTGTTGAAGAGAGACATCTGACAAAATTTTAAACCACAGTTCATAATTTTTACAAATTACACAATATACATTTTAGAAAGCAACATACTTCATCCAATTAGGGGATACAAACATGTGACCTCTTAAGATAAATTACCAGAACTTTGTTTTAACAACCTATTTTTTAAACTTAAAATCAAATCAAATATAGATTTAAATTTTCAGTAGTAATGTTTCAATATTTGAACAAATTCCTAAGATCTTATGCCCCAAATTAACAAATTTAGCATGTATCAGCCAATAATAATTATCTCTTACAATTTCAGAATCAGAATTCCAATTTAAACATACATAGCCCCAAAATTTAAGGTAGCAGAAAACTGCCCTTTTAGATCTGTCTATCCAATTCAGCCTTTCTGCAGTTAGGATTGAAGGGAAAGAGGGTGCAGGATGGTTGAACCAATAAGCCATATGCTTTTACCCAGTTGGAGTCCCAAGAGGAGGATTTCTATTCCCTTAAGTAAATTTTCCTTTTGCTTTAGGGAGAAAACAAGACATTTCTTAAAACTGAGATAGAACTGATTTTAAAATTGACTGTAGTCATAAGATTCCCTAAATTCTAAGTGTTTCTGACAAAGACCTCATTTCTAAAATATATAGAAAACTGACTCAAATTTATAAGAACACAAACAATTCCCTAATTGATAAATGGTCAAAGGAATGAACAATTTTCAGATGGAGAAATTATAAAGCCATTTCTAGTCATAAGGAAAAATGCTCTACATCACTATTGATTAGGGCAATGCAAATTAAGGTACCACTTCACATGTCTAAGATTGGCTAAGATGACAGGGAGAGGGGATAAGCAGGAAGAAGAGAAAAAATTGGAACAAGGTTTTGCAAATGTATTTGGAAAAATAAAATTCTATTTCAAAAAAGAGGGCATAACAATATTGAAGAAAATTACATTTTAAAAAACAAAACTGGACAAATGATAAAAGAGGAACAAAATTTACTGGAAAGAATTCCTTAAAGAGCAGAATTAGCCTAGAGAGCAATTTGGAACTATGCCCAAGGGGTTGTCAAGCTCTGTGTACCCTTTGATCCAGCAATCTCATTACTGGATCTGCATCCCACAGAGATAACAAAGGATAAATAACAAAATATATAAAAATATACAAAATATATGCAAAAAATGTACAAAAATACCCATTGCGGCTCTTTTTGTACTGGGAAGGAACTGGAAATTGAATGGATGCCCATCAACTGGGGAATGACTGAATAAATTATGGTACATGAATGTAATGAACAATTATTGTTCTATAAGACAAGATGAGCAGACTGACTTCAGAAAAGCCTGGAAAGACTTATGTGAACTGCTCAGGGAAGTGAGCAGAAGCAAGAGAACATTGTACACCTTAACAAGTTTATGTGATGATCAACTGTGATGGATGTGGCTCTTCTCAATAATGCAGAAATAATTATTCCTTAATAATGGAATAATGCAATTCCAGAGAGAGAACTATGGAGGTTGAATGTGAATTGAAGCATAGCACTTTCACCTTCTTGTTGTTTTACCTTTTTAGTCTGATTTTTCTTGCACAACATGATAAACACAGAAATATTTTAAAAGGATTGCACATATTTAATCTATATCAGATTGCTTGCTATCTTGATGTGGGGAAAGAAAGAGGGAGAAAATTTTTAAACAAAATTTTACAAAAATGTATATTGAAAACTATTTTTACATGTACTTGGAAAAATAATTTTTGGGGAAAAAAAAGAGCAGAATTGGTCAAATGGAAAAAGAGGTACAAAAAAAAATCATTGAAGAAGAGAATGCCTTAAAAAGAACTGGCTAATTGTGGCAGCCCTTTTCATAGTGGCTAGAAACTGGAAGATGAATGGATGTCCATCAATTGGAGAATGGTTGGGTAAATTATGGTATATGAATGTTATGGAATATTATTGTTCTGTAAGAAATGACCAACAGGATGAATACAGAGAGGCTTGGAGAGACTTACATCAACTGATGCTGAGTGAAATGAACAGAACCAGAAGATCGTTGTACACTTCAATGCTGTATGAAGAGGTATTCTGATGGAAGTGGATATCGTCAACATAAAGAAGCTCCAACTCACTTCCAGTTGATCAATGATGGACAGAAATAACTACACCCAGAAAAGGAACACTGGGAAGTGAATGTAAATTGTTAGCACTACTGTCTATCTACCCAGGTTACTCATACCTTCGGAATCTAATACTTAATGTGCAACAAGAAAATGGTATTTACACACATATATTGTATCTAGGTTATATTGTAACACATGTAAAATGTATGGGATTGCCTGTCATCGGGGGGAGGGAGTGGAGGGAGGAGGGGATAATTTGGAAAAATGAATACAAGGGATAATATTATAAAAAAAATTACTCATGCATATATATTGTGGGGGAAAAAATTATAAATAAATAAATAAATAAATATTTACCTGATTCTCCCAAACATAAAAAAAAAAAAAGGATTGCACATATTTAATCTATATCAGATTGCTTGCTATCTTGATGCGGGGAAAGAAAGAGGGAGAAAAATTTTAAACACAATTTTACAAAAATGTATATTGAAAACTATTTTTACATGTACTTGGAAAAATAATTTTTGGGGAAAAAAAAGAGCAGAATTGGTCAAATGGAAAAAGAGGTACAAAAAAAAATCATTGAAGAAGAGAATGCCTTAAAAAGAACTGGCTAATTGTGGCAGCCCTTTTCATAGTGGCTAGAAACTGGAAGATGAATGGATGTCCATTAATTGGAGAATGGTTGGGTAAATTATGGTATATGAATGTTATGGCATATTATTGTTCTGTAAGAAATGACCAACAGGATGAATACAGAGAGGCTTGGAGAGACTTACATCAACTGATGCTGAGTGAAATGAACAGAACCAGAAGATCGTTGTACACTTCAATGCTGTATGAAGAGGTATTCTGATGGAAGTGGATATCGTCAACATAAAGAAGCTCCAACTCACTTCCAGTTGATCAATGATGGACAGAAATAACTACACCCAGAAAAGGAACACTGGGAAGTGAATGTAAATTGTTAGCACTACTGTCTATCTACCCAGGTTACTCATACCTTCGGAATCTAATACTTAATGTGCAACAAGAAAATGGTATTTACACACATATATTGTATCTAGGTTATATTGTAACACATGTAAAATGTATGGGATTGCCTGTCATCGGGGGGAGGGAGTGGAGGGAGGAGGGGATAATTTGGAAAAATGAATACAAGGGATAATATTATAAAAAAAAATTACTCATGCATATATACTGTGGGGGAAAAAATTATAAATAAATAAATAAATAAATATTTACCTGATTCTCCCAAACATAAAAAAAAAAAAAGGATTGCACATATTTAATCTATATCAGATTGCTTGCTATCTTGATGCGGGGAAAGAAAGAGGGAGAAAAATTTTAAACAAAATTTTACAAAAATGTATACTGAAAACTATTTTTACATGTACTTGGAAAAATAATTTTTGGGGAAAAAAAAAGAGCAGAATTGATCAAATGGAAAAAGAGGTACCAAAAAAATTATTGAAGAAGAGAATGCCTTAAAAAGAACTGGCTAATTGTGGCAGCCCTTTTCATAGTGGCTAGAAACTGGAAGATGAATGGATGTCCATTAATTGGAGAATGGTTGGGTAAATTATGGTATATGAATGTTATGGCATATTATTGTTCTGTAAGAAATGACCAACAGGATGAATACAGAGAGGCTTGGAGAGACTTACATCAACTGATGCTGAGTGAAACGAGCAGAACTAGGAGATCATTATACACTTCAACAATGATACCGTATGAGGATGTATGCTGATGGAAGTGGATATCTTCAACATAGAGAAGAGCTAATCCAATTCCAATTGATCAATGATGGACAGAATCAGCTACACCCAGAAAAGGAACAATGGGAAATGACTGTAAACTGTTAACATTTTTTGTTTTTCTCCCCAGATTATTTTTACCTTCCGAATACAATTCTTCCTTTGTAACAACAAAAAAATTCAGTTCTGCACATATATATATTGTACCTACGATATACTATAAGATATTTAATATGTATGGGAATGCCTGCCATCTAGGGGAGGGGGTGGAGGGAAGGAAGGGAAAAATTTGGAACAGAAGGGAATACAAGGGATAATGTTGTAAAAAAAAAATTACCTATGTATTGTCAAAAAAAAGTTATAATTATAAAATTAATTAAAAATAAATAGAAAAAAGGAGAAATAGAAAAAAATAAAAATAAAAAAGATCAGTCTATAATTCAGATTTTGTTTTAATTTTCCACTTCATATTGTATGAATAAATACAATGAACAAATATTGTCAAAAAAAATAAAATAAAATATCAAAGGCTAATTGGAGAAGAAAAAAAAAAAGAACTGGCTAAGTAAAAAAGGAGTACAAAACCTCCTTGATGAAAATAATTCCTTAAAAATTAGAATTGAGCAACTAGAAGCTACCATGAAATATCAAGAAATATCAAATTCCATAAAATATCAAGAAACCATAAAACAGTCAAATTAAAAAAAAAAACAGAAGAAATGTGAAATATTTCATCAAATAAACAATTGACCTGGAAAATAATTGAGAGATCATTTAAGAATTATTAGACTAGACTTTGGGAAGCTTCCTAATGAGCCCACAGCAAGCCCACTTCAGCAAACCAGCCTAGGTGTGATGAAGAGGGCAAACGCTAACACCAGGACCCCAAACATGCCTTGGCAAAGCCAGAGGAGGTGACAGACTCCAGCTCTGGAAATGACCACATGCTTTGGTACAGCCTGGCCAGACGGGCATTCTCCAGCTGCCAATGTAGAAGCACTCCTCAGCACACATCAGACAAGGCACCAGCTCAGAGCACCCAGTAAGCTGCCACATGTCTACAACTTCCAGCTGTACCAGACACTCCCTTCCACACTCTTCACCCAGTCAGAAAAGAGGGTCTCCCAGGGCCCCAGGGCAACATCAATGTAGCACCAGTTAAACAACTAGGACCCACATCCGCCAGCATGTTTCACTGTAGAGCACAGGTCCAATTTAAAAGGAAGGAAAGAGAGAAGAAAAGGGAGGGGGGAAGAGAGAGAAAGAAAGAGAGAGAGAAGGGAAGGAGAGAATGGAAGAAGGATGAAAGAAAGAGGAAGGAAAAGAGAAAGAGACAGAGAGAGGAAGAGAGGAAGAGGAGGGAATGAGAGGGAAAAAGAGAAGAGAAAGGAGAGAGGTGGGGATAGAAAGAAAGGCAGGGAGGGAATTAGAAAGGGAGAGGGAGAAAGGAGCAAAAAAGAAAAAAAATAATAATTTGACCATAGAAAGTTATTATGGTGACAAGGAAGAGCAAGACACAAATTCAGAAGAGGATAACAATGTGAAGACATGTAGGGGGAAAATCCCAAACATAAACAAGTCTTAAAACTAGAAAAAATTAATGGAAGAGCTCACAAAGGAGCTCTAAAAATCATATAAGAGAAGTAAAAGAAAAAATAGGAAAAGAAATGAGAATGATGCAAGAGAATTATGAAAAAAGAGTCAACAGCTTGGAAAACTGCTTAAAAGTATCAATGTCCAAAAATAAATAAATAGAATTGGCCAAATGGAAAAGGAGATACAAAAATTCAATGAAGAAAACAACTCCTTAATGGAAAAATGGAAAAGAAAATACAAAAAAAGGCAATAAAATACAAAAACTCAGGAAAACACCTTAAAGTCATAATTGGGCAAGTGGAAACTAATAACTCTATGAGATATCAAGAATCAATTAAACAAATTTAAAAGAATGGGGGGGGAAAAGATAGAAAATATAAAATACCTCATGGGAAAAATAGCTGACTTGGAAAATAGACCTTCGAGAGACAATATCATTGGATTACATGAATGCTAAACCTGGGCAGCATCTTTCAAGAAATTATCAAGGAAACTGTCCTGATGTCCTGGAACTAGGAAGGCAAACAGGCATTGAAAGAATCCCCTGATCACTTCAGCAAAGACATCACAAAATAAAACTTTTAAAGAACATTAAAGCAAATTTCAGAACCCTCTCAGATCAAGGAAAAAATACTTCAAGTAGCCAGAAAGAAATATTTCAGATATTGGAAAGTCACAAAAAGGATTACACAGAACTTGATGGCTGCAACTTTAAAACTTTAAAGAACCAGAGATCAGGGGATATGATATTTCAGAAAGGCAAAGGAACTAAGACTACAACCAAGAATCACCTCTTTGGTGAAGTTAAACATAAGGCTTCAAGGAGAAAAAATGGCTATTCAATTAAATAGAAGGATTTCAAACTTTGATAAAAAGACCAGAAGTAAACCAAAAATTTGACCTCTAATATCAGGATCCAAGAGAAGCATAACAGGTAAAAAGGGAAAAGAAAATATAAGGTATCTAAGGGAGTTAAATTGTTTACACCTATACAAGGGAAAAACAATACTGGATGATTCTCAAAAACTAGTAGGAAAATACATAGAGAGCATGAATATAAGGTGAATTTGAGGGAATGACAAAAAAAATTAAGGGATAAGAAAGTGGAGTACACTTAGAACAGAAGAAAGAGCGAGGTAGATTGAGGTAAAATATTTCACGTGAAGAGGTGAGAAAGACCTTTTAAGTGGAGAGGAAAAAGTGAGCAAGGAGCATCACTTGAAACTTACTCTCATCAGTATTGGCTCAAAGAGGGAATAATATACACAATCTGTTGAATATAAAAATCTATCCTATCTGACAGTTATCTAACATAACTAACTTTTCTGGTATTCTATTTACCTTCTTGGTTTATTTGTTTATTTTTTAATTGGGCTTATCAAAGTCTGAGAGGGAGAACTAAAACAGAGAAAGAAAATAATAGACCAATTTCCCTAATGAATATTGAAGCAAAAATTTTTAACAGAATACTAGTAAGGTGATTACAGCAATTTATCATGTGGATTATTAATACACTATGACCAGATGGAATTTATATCAGGAATGTAGGGTTGGTTTAACATTAGCAAAACTATCAACATAATCGACTATCAATAACAAACTCAATAGAAATCATATAATTTTGATATTGAAAAATTTTTCATAAAATACAGCATCCATTCCTATTAAAAATACTAAAGAACATAGCTATAACGAGTATTTCTTAAAATGACAAGTAGTATACGTATAAAACCATCAGCATTATGTGATGATGATAAACTAGAAGCCATCCCAGGGGTGAAGCAAGAATGCCTATTAACACACCACTATTATTCAAGATGGTGCTAGAAATCTTAGAATTTTAGATCTTAAGATTTTAAATCTTAGAAATAAAAGAAGAAAAAGAAATCATAGGAATTAGAACAGGCCATGAGGAAACAAAACTTTGCAGATGAGATAATGGTATACCTAGAGGACCATAGAACATTAACTAAAAATTACTTGAAATAATAATAAATTCATCAGTGTTGCAGGATATAAGATAAACCCACATAAATCATCAGCTTTTTTTTATATGATCAACAAAGTCCAACAGCAAGAGAGAAATTCCATTTTAATTGTAAACAATTTAAAATATTTAAAAGTCTACCTGCCAAAACAAGCCCATGAACTATATGAACACAATTACAAAACACTTTTCACACAAATACAGATCTAAACAATTGGGAAAATATCAATTGCTCAAAGGCAAGTTGAGTCAATATAATAAAAATGTCATTCCTGTCTAAACTAATTAATTTATTCAGTGCCATATCAATCAAATTACTGAGGGGGAAAGGGAGGAAATCAAAACAAAAACCTGACAAAACTAGAAAAATAACAAAATTCATCTGGAAAAACAAAAAGGTCAAGAATGTCGGGGCAAGGGGCAACTAGGTGGTGCAGTGGCTAAAGCACCAACCCTGAAGTCAGGAGGACCTAAGTTCAAATACAGTCTCAGACACTTAACACTTTCTAGCTGTGTAACCTTGGGCAAGTCACTTAACCCCAATTGCCTTGTGATGGGGAAAGATTCAAGAATATCAAAAGAATTAATTGGGGGAAAATTTCAAAGGATGGTAATCTAGCAAAACCAAATCTCAAACTATGTTATAAGAGAGTAATCATGAAAACTGCCTGGTCCTGGATAAGATATAATAGTCAATGACCACAGTAACGTAGGGTTTGATAATTTGGTTGGATGTTTCCCTCCTGTTCATAGTTTATTATTTCATGATATTGCTATTCTTTCCTCATTTTTTATTTTTATGTATTTTTTGTATATTGGATGGGTTTGCAAGTGTTAAGTTATAAATTGTAATAACCCAAGAAAAATGACAGTGAAACAATTTTATTGTTCTATAGGTTTCTCTGCAAGTTAACTTGGCTAACATAAGTGTTTTTTTCCAAGTGTAAAATGCTGCATTGGTCTCTTAGTTTTATCATAGAACTACAATAAGGGTCGGTGCTTTTTGTGTTTTGCCATTGTACTTTCCTTACAAGATGAATTACAAGATCCCAACTTATGAGATGAGAACTTACTATTTGATGAAAAATTTTTGGGAATACTGGAAAAAATAGGATAGAAACTAGGTATAACCCCAAACTTCAAATCATTTACCAAGATAAGGTCAAACTGTGTGCATGATTTAGATATAAAGGGTGACACCATAATTAGAAGAGCAAGTAATAGTCTACCTTACATCTATAAGGAAGGAAAAAATTCATGACCAAACAAGATAGAGAGCATTACAAAATACAAAATAGATTAATTTTTATTATTTTAAAAAGGGTTTGTACAAACAAAACCAATGCAACTAAGATTAGAAGGAAAGAAAGCTGAAAAACAATCTTTGCAGTACGTATAAAGGCTTCATTTCTCAAGTATCTAGAGAACTGAGTCAAATTTATAATACAATCTAATCCTCAAATGATAAACAAAGGATATGGGCATGTGAAGACGAGCTCTAAATCATTTTTGATTAGAGAAAAGCAAATTAAAACAATTCTGAGATACACCTCATGCCTCTCAGATTGGCTAATTGACAAAAAAGAAAATTAACAAATGTTGGAGAGGATTTGGGGGAAATTGGGACGTGAATGAATTGTTGGAATTGTAAACTGATGTTTTTTGGAGAACAATATGGAACTACATCCAAAGGGCAATAAAACTGCACACCCTTTCATCCAGGAATGCCTAAGCGATTATTAAAAATATATATATATATAAAATTGGATTACCTGAAAGTCATGATCCTGCCCCCCCAAAGTTTATCTTTTCATAAAGAAAGTTCTATTTAAAATAACTGTAGATAATATAAAATATTTGAGAGTCTACCTGCCAAGACAAAGTCAGGAATTATACGAACACAATTACAAAACACATTGCATACAAATAAAGTCAAATCTAAGCAATTGTTAGAATATCAAGTGCTCATGAGTAGGTTGAGCTAATAAAGGAAGAACTTTTATAGTAGATAGGAAGATGGTGGAGTAGCAGATAATGCTTCAATATTGCTCTCATTAGAAATGGCTTAAGGAATGAACATTCAAGTATCAAAATCTATCTTGCCCTACAAAGAGGTAGAAAAAGAATAAGAGAAATGGGAGGTGGGGAGAGAAAGGAGGACAGAGTAGAGTAGGAAATGGCCAAATTTCAAAAAGTGTGAGACCTCCAATTGATTAATGGTCAAAGGTTATGAACAAGCAGTTTGCCAAAGAAATCAAAGCTATTTATAATCACATTAAAAAAAAATTCTACATCAGTACAGATTAGAGAAATGCTAATTTAAATACCTAATTAGCTAGTGATTATCTAATATGACAGAAAAGGAAAATGGCAAATGTTGGAGGGAATGTGGGAGAATTTAGACATTAATGCACAGTTGGGAATGGCAAATTGATCCAACCATTCTGGAAAGATATTTGAAAGTATGCCCAAAGGGCAATAAAACTGTGTATAACCTTTGATCTAGTAGTAACACTATTAAATCTATATTTCAAAGAGATCAAAGGGAAAGGATCATGTGTATAAAACATGTTAGCAGCTCTTTTTTGTGGTAGCAAAGAATTAGAACTTGAGGGACCCATCACTTAAGGAATAGCTGAACAAATTGTGGTACATGATTGTAATGGAATACACTATTGTGCTATATGAGATAACAAGCAAGATAGTTTCAGAAAAATTCACTGACATGAACTAATGCAAAGTGAGCAGAACCAGAACATTGTACACAGTAATAGCAATACTGTAGGATGATCAACTGTGAATGATTTATTCTCAGCAATACAATAATCCAAGATAATTCCAAAGACCCTATGATGAAAAATATCTACCTCTAGAGAAAGAACTGATAAAATTTGAATGTTACTTTAAGTAGTGTTTTTTAACTTTTTATTTTGGTTTGTTTTTTTTCACAATATGGCTAAAAGGAAAATGTTTTTACATGACAACTTGTTAGTTTATATGAAATTGTTTGCCTTCTCAAAGAATGAAAAAGAATTTTTTAAAAAAATGAATGTTTAAAAAATTTACATGTAAAATGGAAAAAATATTAATATTAAAATATTTTTTAAAATGTGAGAGGGATAGATGGACAGAAAATGTCATCTCTATGCTTGAGGGCAAGGATTACTTTTTGATTCTGTAATTCTAGTGCACATTGTATAGTAAATGCTTAAGAAATGCTTGTTTACTTGTTATTAGCCAATTTAAGCATTTTATAATTTTCATCCTTTTGCAATTTATTTGGGAAAATTTTTTTTTATTTATATTACATTATTTTATATTAAATTCAGCCCCCAATACACAGCTATTGTTTAACGAGAGATGATAAAAAAGTAGGAAATAAACAGAGTCATACTCATACATGAAAGAGAAAATCAGTTTGTTTTTTTTTTTTTTTTTTTTTTTTTATTAGCACCTTTCAGGATGGTTAAGGTTTACAAACATTATCTTCATCCTCACAACAACCCTGTGAGGTAGGCAAGTCACCATTTTGTAACAACTAGCATCAAATATTTATTTTAAATAAGGTGCAAAGTATTGAGTAAAATCTCTATTTTAAGCATAATTTTAGTAGACTCAATTTATGTATTATCTGTATCCTTCTCTCTTTTAGGGAATATAATTTCTTTACCCTACCATTACAGCACTATATAAATGTGAACTATTACTTTTGATCTTTTTAACCCAGAGCAGTACCAAATGTACCTTGGTTTGTTCAGTAAAGTTTGACTAGATATCAAATTCTTTTTTAAAATACAATAAGGAATCATACTTTTTTTCGTTTTCTTTTTTTGGTAAAAGTGATTGCTCAACCCCAGTTTTATCTTTTGTCTAAATACTTCATTTTGGGGTTGTTCCCCCCAACTTAGCTGCGTTCTGAAGTACCAATCTGACCACAATGGCATTTTGAGAATTCTTTTAATAAAAAATATTACAGTAAGGAAGTAAACTGTATAGTATTAGGAGTAAAATTTATTTCTAAAAAGTTTGCTGAAATGAACGTTAAGCCAATTGTATCTTTTATGGTTCCTAGAAAATATTCCTCTTCTCAAATGAATTAATAATAAAAGATGAGAAGGTTCTTAAGGTCTTTAATGAACATAATATTCTGATAAATGTAAATTTGGGAGTGAGATATTCAAAATCCAAACTGTTAAACCTATTAGTTCACCAAGCAAGGACACTTATACGTCCAAAGTATATATATTTTTGTTTCTGATTATTAATATTCAGATTTGGGACAAATAACAAAAACAAAAATTCTAATTTCAAGTTTTCCTTTTAGTCATTTCAACAAAATAAAGCACACTGCTTACATTTACACTAGTATGAGAAATAAATTTGTCTACTTTAATATCTAATAGAGCACATTTATCACTCTTATAGCTTCTATTTATATTTAATTTTGAAACAAGACATTTTTGCAATGCTTATATAATTATTAATAATACTTCCCTGGGAATTAATACTTAAAATTAGTTAGCAAGGACTGTAATACTTGAGAAGCTGGTTCAAAATTCTCTCAGCAGTATTTAACAAAAAGAATTCAAAGCCCATGCATAAGAATCACAGGTACACACACATATTTATAAAATGTTTAAAAATTTGATATTTTTAGGTCAGAAAAAATGGATAAAAATAGTTAAAAGACACTGACAATTACATATACATATTCAAATGAAACCTAGCTGAATCCATAATGCACTCTGGGTTGTGGGTGAAATGAGGTGAAGCAGAAATGCAAATACACATTTCCCAACTCAGCTCAATTTTATACTCTCAAAGTGTTCTAAACTGGCTTATCCCAATTGTTGATTCAGAATTGAAGAATTTTTATTTGAATCTCTAAGAAAAAAAAAATCTAACTATAAATGCAATTTTGGGGGCATAAAGATACATTAATTTTAACAGATCTGATGTACATATGAATACAAAATTCAGTCTACAAGAAATTTTTATTTCAACATTAAATATGCTTGTATAAAAATAAATCAGGAAATATAAAAAGAATTACAAACATTTTGCATAGTTTTTTCTATATATAAAACATTTACCTGGGGCTTAACATGGGATAATACAGCTCTGAAACTACTATAGTTCAACAATTTTCTTGGATACCAAGTAAACAGTAAATAAGAGCCCTTAATTTGGAGGGGAGGGGCAGGAGGGAACACAATTTAATTTAGCATCAGTCTATATTTATTTTTCTGTTGCTCGAATATAAACCAACGATGACAAGAGGAGAAACTCTGGTGGTTTATTTAACAAAATTAAATTCACATTTCTGAGGCCATCATAGTGCATCCAATATCCATCAATCTGGAAAGCTGCAGAATAATGATGTTCCTCTTTGTTAAATAACGTGGCACCTTCCAACAAATACCTGAAAATTAAAATAAATTTAAAAGTAAGTATGTTTAAAATTATTTTAATAACCTTTTTAATTAAAAAGATAAATCATTCAACTTTAAACATATAGCCTAATTATCAGAAAACTATGTTTTGATTGTCTGAATCCCAGAAAAGAATGCTCTATCTTTCTAATTTATGAAGTGTGTGGTGTGATGTGGCCAAAACTTAAAAATTTCTAAAATGCATTTTTAACATATATATTAATGTAGTCAACATTTGTAGAAAGAATAAGATATAAGTATCATCAAAATGTTAAAAAAATCAAACAAAAATATCTAGAACTCAATGGGTATGTCCTACAAGGAAGATGTGCAGAAAGATATGGACAAAAATCATAGGGAATGACAAGATGTAATTTATGATATGTATGTTGAGGTATTAACCACAACAATAAAAGATTTTAACAAATCATAATGAATCATAGAAAACTTTGTAAACCAAAGTCTTAAAAGAATTCTGGATTTCTCAATTTGTTTATCTAAGTTTTAATCCTATAACATTCTATAACTAATAGATATTAATCTCTTTGTTAAGTAAGTACCTAGTATATCACTGAGCTGGAAAAAAAATAAAACTACACTTACTTGTAGTAATCTAAAAACTCATTTTGAATAAAAAGGGAATTCAGCAATGACTCTTCAATCACAATCCCTTCTTTAGGCCTATTTAAAATCATGAATAAATAGGAAAAATTGAACTGAAATTCCATTTTCAATTGTTTTATAAAACAAAAAATAGTACCTACTTGTGATCAGATAAATCCAAGTAATATGGTACATATGCCAGATCTTCAGATTTCCAGTGCTGCATATTTAAGACAACAAAAGGTGGTGCTCCATGGCAGAAAACTCGCTGGGAAAATTCTCTTAGCCCACCACAGCTAAAATAAAAAGTAAGGATTTATTTTGTTGTAATTTTAATTTTTCAAAATCTTTAACTTTATGTACTGGAATAGATCTATTTACTCATATCTAACATTTCTTTTTTTTCCCCTCAAAAGTTTCTACTAAATATTGAAGTCCCTAGAGTAACTAATAACAAGACAGCATGAGAGAGTGGAAAAAATGCTTGTTGCTGTCAGCCAGGACTTGGATTAAAACTCTGCCTCTTATTCTTAGAAGCACTGTTACCCTGAACTAATCACTTAAACCTTTCAAGCCTCAGTTTCTCATCTGTAAAAGAGTGATAATACTTGTAGTATTAATCTGTGTGAAGGCCAAATAATGTCCCATATGTACTTTGAAACACCAAATAAATGGCATTTATTAAAGATGAAGCCCATGGAAACATAACTATTTTATAATTTTTGTTTGTTTAGCAAGAATCAATGAGAATTTATTTAAGCACACAGTATATTCCAGGCATTGTGCTCAGATACACAGATAAAAACAAAAATCCTGCCACAAGTTGATTATTAAGGTTTTAGAATTTGGAAATACATTTTCTTCTTACTGGACTGGTTTGAGTATATAAAGAGGTAAAATGACCTTCTAAAAGTTTCCCATAGCCTGAATGAATTCTCTTATTTGCTTAATTTTACAAATATTGTATCTATTAATATATGAAAAACTGTTTTCCCTCAGAAGTTGCTGACTTTATAAAGTTTTTACTGCATACTAATTAGAAAATTACAAAGAGACACAAAAGTAAAATATTAACTAAAATGCTTTGGACATGACATAACTTACATTTTATGATTAATTTAAATGAACCATAAAATTTTTTGTTTCACAGTTTGTAATTAAAAATTTGTCTAAAATATAAAAGTTTATTTTCCTGACCAAGTAAAGATAGTATACCAAATATATTTTAACCCTTTTTTGATGACAAATGAAACCTCGCACCTTCTTAAGGTTATTCTGAAATGTAGGAGTCTAGACTAATGAATGTACTGGTTCTAGGATAGCACCTATAAATTATTATTTTTTATTAAATCTTTTCTTTTTCTCTTTTTGTCATTTACCTCTTTTTTCCTAAATCTGGGAGAGCAGAAAAAATATCCAGTTAACTGGGGGTCCTCCTTGATTGGTTGGGTTTTGCTTAACCAAGGTATCTACTCATTAATGGAGAAAAATGGAATTATAATTATATACATCCGCATCTAAAACAACAGAACAACAATATATGTAATAATAGAACATAATAAAATCCAAGTATTTACATATGTTTTTCTATAAACAGCATATAGCAGATTTATAACAGATTGCCTTTAAACAGTTAACAAAATACTCACCCTTGCTCTTCACATAGTTCTATCTTGGAACAAAATAATTCATCCACAGCCAATCGAATCAAGTTTCCATGGGGTATTTCTTGGGGAGGACTGGAACAATTATGAAATATGTATAATTTTGTATTTAGAAGTATAAAGAAGTTCCTATTGCATTTTAAGATAATACTCTAGTAATTTGAATAGGATAATGCCTTTAACATTTCTCTAACTTTTCCAGAACATTAATACCTCAAAACAGTATTCTTGACACTAAAATGTTGTTGTTAAAGGAACTTTAAAATCAATTTTAAAAAATATTCCAAAGCAGCAATCTGGTCTACTCTAATGTTTACAACAGGTGATTAAGACTCAGCAGACTTTCTTCCACTATAGCCATGGTAATATAGATAACTTAACTTGTCTATACATTTAGGAGAGTCATACAGACAAAATGAGATGGATAATGATGTGCTTTAAAATTTAAAAGCACCAGCACAATAATTGTAGAAATATGTATAGAAGAATTGCACATATTTAACATATATTGGATTACTTGCCATCTAGGGGAGGGGGTGGAGGGAAGGGGGGAAAATGTTGGGGAAAAAACAACAGTTTTAAAAGATTCAATGTTGAAAAATTATCCATGTATGTTTTGAAAATAAAAAGCTTTAATAAAAATTTTTTTAAAAAAAGAAAAAGAAAATTAAAAGCATCATGCAAATAGGAGATATTGGAATTTTCTCTTACATATCTAAGATGTTTTATACAATAATTGTAGTCACTAATGTACACTAAAAATACAAATTTTAATGGACAGTAATAAACTGTATGAAGAACTTGTTTACAAAAGAAGAAAACATTTTAACAGTTCAAAGAAAAACATTCTAGAGAAAGGATATATTTAACTTTTTGGACAAAGAATATCATCTCAGTTTTTTAGAAGGTTCACAAGGAGAAAATAAAATCAGTTGAATTTCTTTATATGCAAACTAAAACAATATGTGTGGATGAATAAATAAAAATATTTTATTCCCACTCAAATTAAGAAATCTTTAATCAAAGCATGCCTGTTTCCAGGGCAACTTATAATTCATGCCGTATTTATAAAAAAATTTCCTACCTTAAAAACTAGAACTGTCCCAAAGACGGGAAAATGCATCTAGAATGTAATTTCTCAAAATTATGGAATATGATTTCATTTTTCCATTTGTAAATAAAATATTATGCTATTTTCTGGAATGGGATCCAAGTTCCCTTTCTGGTGTCAGTCAATAAAGACTTATTAAATGCTGGCATATATGTATATATACACATAAGGTAGCTTTGTTCATCTTTGTTTTCTTATAGTCATGGTTTTCTTTCCTGGTCCATAGAGAGGTCTCTTCCTCTCTCAGCTTGTCCCCCTCTTTCCATTTCTATCTTGTAGTTCTGCCCTTTGCCTCTATATTCATCTGGATCCAGGAACTTTCTCTACTACTATTTTCAGCTACTTACTTTATGTTAATTGTTCGCTGCTGATCTTCCTGCACTCGAGTTGGACATCTCCAGTTTGAACAATAACTCTCTTGAATGGTCGACATGAGGTTTTCCAGATTCTTTGTAAAATTATCATGTTCATTGCCAAACAAATCAATTATTAATGAAGCTTTGTGAACTTCAGATTTGTATTGCTGTTTTTCCATCTTGTCCCAAATCCAGAGTAGTTTTACAGTTGTAAAACTGTATGAGTCCATTAAGTAAAGAAAACAGTCTACGAACTCTCTGCCTAAGTGAAGAGAGAGTTCCCTGGGGAAATTTTCATTTTCATGAAGAATGACATATAGTAACATCAAAAATCCATCTATAGTGCAGGTATTTTTCAGATTTATTTCAACATAGAGTGGTGTACAGGACACTGCTTTGCGGCCAGCTTTGATGGTAAAAACCCCTCCCCAGGGAAGGACAGGCCTCCAAAATGAACGATCTTGGTTATAGTTATTTTTAATTGATGCTTTGATTTCTTCAAACAATGTCTTCATCCTAAAATGTAAAAACCAAACTTATAATACAGCAATAAATTTGAATTTTAGAACTCTTATGATTCTAAATATAAAACCATCTAAAGATATTGGCTAGATTTGGAATCAACTAAGAGTTCTATTAGATTTTTAAAATATAAAACAAGTCAAATGACTCATTTCTGTTATCATCTATTCAATCTCTTTGGCCATATTTACTTAAGGGACTGATAAATTGAAATCCATCTATAGACTCGGCCTAATCTACAAAAATATTTACAACAGCACCTCCAATAGGAGAAAAGATAGTGTTTTGAAGAATATTTCACCTGTATTATGTTAAAAATTTTGTTATAATGGGATCCCATTGTAATTAAAATTATATTCCATTCAACTTTAGAAAACAATGTGAGGAATTTTTTTCATCACTCAATAACTGTAATTAATAGCAGTGAATATTTAAAAATAATTTTCATATAGCTCTGGAAAATATTTTGCATTTAAAGAATTTATGCTTGGGGCAGCTAGGTGGTGCAGTGGATAGAGCACCAGCCCTAAAGACAGGAGGACCCAAGTTCAAATGTGGCCTCAGAAACTTAACACATCCTAGGGGGTGAGACCCTGGGCAAGTCACTTAATCCCAATTCCCTGGGGGAGGGGGGGAGAATTTATGCTTGTGCCAGAGGATTCAAGAATCTATACTTCTTAAAACAGGAATTCCATATCTAATGAAAATCTGATTGAGAAAACTTGAATAACAATCTCTTGAACTTCATTAGTCTACTTCCCCCAAGCTGTAAAGGGAAACAAATTTTCAGTCAAAAGGAAAAGTCCTCTATATACAACAAGTGTTCACAGAAGCATTTTTGGAAGATATGAATAACTAGAAACTGCATCAATCAGGGACAAGCTAAACAAAGTGATACATGAATATAATGGAAGACTGTTGCCACCATAAGAAATGACAAATATTAAGCACTTAGAGAAACCTGAGATTTATAGGAATACAACGTGAAATAAACAAAACAAGGAGAAAAATGGACATAATTACCATGGAAGCAATAATGTAAAGAAAAAGCATTCAAAGACTGCAGGACTCCCTGATCAATGCCCTGACCAGTCATGATTCTAGGAGGCTGATGGTAAAGAAAATTGATGCTAAGAACCAACTCTCAGGAGAACAGAGGGGAGAGCAAGGGATATAGCTTGGGACACTGTGAGGTAGTTTAGTGTGTTGGCTTGTATTGTCTGACTGACTTCTACAGTGGCAATGGGAAGACAACAAAAAGCAGCCTGCTTAACTTCATAAGCTCACTTGTACTACTGCCCAAAGCTTCCTACAAGCTTTAACTGCTTCAAGCCTTTCCCCTCTCCAAGCCATCCTCTTTTCAGCTGCTAAAGTGATTCTCCTAAAGCACAAGCCTAATAATATCACTCCCTTGTCATTTAATTTCTATTGCTTTTGGGATCAAATACAAATCATCTGTTTGATTTTTAGTCCTTCACAAACTGGTTCCAACCTATCTTTCCAACCTTATTAACTAGTATCCCCCTCTTCATACACTTTTGGTCAGCCAATACAGCCATCCTCACTGTTCCTCATAACCCACATACTCCTCATCCCACAATATACTGGTGTGAATCCCCTTCTCATCGGCGCAAATTCAACATGAAAGTATTCCCGAAGCCAAAGTGGAAAAAGGAAGTTTTATTGGCACTGCAGAACTCAGCTTTGCTAGGAGACTGACTTCCTCAGTGGCAGATAACAAAAGTTTTTCTGCTGAGAAGAGGGTCTCTTCACAACGGGAAGGGGTCCTGGCAGGCAGCTATGCCAAGGAGAGGTTCCTTGACAAGGCAGAGTCCCGCTTTGGACATTTTGCAAAGAAATGAGATTAAAATTGCCCTTTAATAGGAAATCTGAGGCTCAGGTTTCAAGTTGAAAAGAAAGCCAATGTCCCCAGGCCTAGATACTTATCAATATCAGGTCCAGATCTCCCAAATGAATGAAAATCACTTTGAAGGCTTTTTGAAAAGTTTCCTAAATGAGGATACGATCCCCAAAAGATCAATGGAGGAGGAGGGGTGAGTTGCCCTTGAACGATACTGCTTATCTCTGTCAGGAGGATGTGCCTTCTTTCAAGATTCTCTAGAGCCTGGGAGAACCTGAATCTATCTTTCTTTGCAGATCAAAGGGAACATAGTTTCAGTGATTATTTTATACAATTTTTAAAGACTTTACCCACATCAATACCTTTGCACTGACTATGCTCTAAGCCTGGAGTGTATTGCCTTCTCTCCTCTGGCTCTTAAAAACCTTAGTTTCCTTCAAGGGACAGATTAAATACTACCTTTTGCTTGAGTCCCTTCCTCAACCCTCAAGACACTGTCTTCTTACTAATATTAACCTTACATTTACTTTGCAGAGTTACATATGTACATTCCCCCCCTACAGAATAGACTGTTTCACTTTTGGTTTTGGATTCCCAGCACCTAGCACAGTGCCTGGCACATGGTAAATATTTAATAAGAATCTGCCAATTGAACTACATATGGAAGTAGGAAGTAAGAATAGGGAAGAGATAATTAAAAGATTGGCATCTAAAAAGAGAATTTGGATTTCTGAGCCATAGCTTAAAACAAAGGAATTAAAGACTCCTGGCCAAAGTTGAAATGTCCTAACAAGCACTGAAAAGAAGGTACTTGCCTGGAGTTTTGCAAATTTGAAATGTGGATGGTAAAAACCACCTCTGTATATTATATCAATCAATATGCATTTATTTAGTGCAATCATTAGATATAAAGATGTAAAGGACCACAATTCTTCTAGTTCAACCCTCATTTCACAGTTGAGGAACCAGGCCCATAGAGATTTACTTGTCTTATCATATAGCAACTCTGCTTCCCCATCTGGAGAATAAAAATTTAAAGTCAGGTATCCTCTGATTCAAAATCCAATGCTCTTAGAGTTATAGTCCAGAAACTAAAGTAGCCAGCAGTTCAAGATAAAATCCAAGGAAGGAACAAAAAATAACAAACAAAAATTAGCAGTCAAATATTTACATACCAATTTAAAAAGTACAGCTAATAAGAAAGATGAAATCCTAATGTAAATAAAGACAGCATGGCAAGCGGTTAAGGGAGCTGCCTTCTGAACTAGTAAAACCTGGATTCACATTTTGCATCTGACTCATGCAGGCTTATGTGCCCCTCCTCAAGCCGTTTACCTTCTCAAAGATCTAGGCAACTCTACCGGATTTGACAATTTCCTCTCCTAAGAGTTCCCTCTCCTAAGTTTCCTTCTCCCTAATAGTAGAGGTGCAAATTTGATTTGATGATACAGAACTCCTATATGGAAAGGTTCTAAAAGACAGACCTTTATTTAAAAAACAAACAAGACATTTAAAAGCCCGGTGGAAAGTGCAGCTGTGTAGCATCATGTGTATCTTCAAGTTTTATATAGATATGTGATTTTTTTGTTGTGGGTACTCTCCTGGTGCAAATTACAACCCATTTGTACCCATCCTTAACACTTTATTGAGCACTCACCATATGCCAGGCACTGTGGTGGGAATGTGAAAAAGACAGTCCCTGCGTTCAAGAAGCTGACAATCTAATGAGGGAAAACACACACACACACACACACACACACACACACACACACAGAAAAGGGAAGAGAGAAAATGATGATACTCTGCATGAAAACATAATGGTGGAGTCCAAAAGACTTCCAAATCTCAGCTAAAGTCCTATCTTCTGCCAGAGGTCTTTCTAGGTTCCCTTAAGACATTTCCTTGTCTTGTTCAGTTGTTTCAAATGTGTCCCAACTCTCTGAAACCCGATTTGGCGTTTTCTTGGCAAAAATACTGAAAGAGGTTTGCCATTTGTTCCTATGTGTGTATTATGTGTGGAAACACAGATAATATTTGTTGTTACAAAATATTTGTTGTTATTGTTGTTCAGTCATTTCCAGCTCTTTGTGGCCCATTCAGGGTTATCTTGGCAAAGACATGGGAGTGCTTTGCCATTTTCTTCACCATTTTACACATAAGGAATCTGAAGCAAACAAGGGTAAAGTGACTTGCCCAGGGTCACCTGGCTACTACATGTCTAATAATTAAGGCTTGACTTTTGAGTGACTTACTATGGCTCTCACTTGGATGGTTACAAAATGTTCAGAGGCTTAATGCAATTGCAATCAATACAAAATCAACCAGGAACATTGAGTAGCTAGAACTACTATCTGAATGTCATCCTTCATGATAGTGGTAAATGCCTCTGATAAGCATGTCTCCCTGTTTTTATTTTAATAAGCAATGTCAAAGTTAATTATGTTATTAAAGCTTTTCAAAGTACCTATGTCATAATTTTTATCATACATAATTTCGTTCTTAGTAGGTCCTTCTCCTGGTGAGTTTTTCCATTTGGAAGAAGCCCAGACCACTAATGCTCAAAGCTCAAGACTTAGTCATTAGCACATCTTTCCTACTTTTCAGCTTTCCTTTTATATGCAGTCTTTGTCTTGAGGATAAACACTGTCTTTACTAACATTTGTATCCCCTGTGCCTAACACTTGTGCCTGACATATATAGAGTATTTAATCAAGGTTTGTTGATTATGTGTGCAAGATACCTTATTGAAAGAGAATATGTAAAAGTGGTATTTTTTTTTAATAATCTGCAAACAATGAACAATAGTGTATCCTCTATACCCTTTCCATCAAACCCGTAAATATAAAACTAAGATTAAATAGCTTGATATGATGGATAGAGAACTGGAATTTGAGTCAGGAAAACTCAAATTACAATCCTTCCTAAAACCACTGAACTTCTTTCAGTCTCAGTTTTCTTATTTGTAAAATGGGGATTAACAGCACCTACTTTACTTCTATTAAGGAGTATAATACTAATTATACTAGTATTATATTAGTGTATTAGTAGATAACACTAATTAAAACTCTTATTCAGAGAGATTTTTATCCTCCCAACTACCCTGGGAGTCAGGAGTTACTCCAATTTATAGATGTGCAACCCAAGGAAGGCAGAGTGGCCAGCCCAGAATTATATAGGTAATAAGAGCAGGAAGCCATGCTCAATTCTTCCTTTAAATTGTTAGCACTAGAATAGAGTCCTTCATGAGTAGAGATGATCTAGCAGAGCTATTTTTCCCAACTTTATTTCAATAAAACAATGCATATCTATTTAAATTTAAGCACTTAATGCGTTTTAACTATTTTGCTAAAATAAAGAACTTACTAGATGTTAGCTTTAGCATAGCAAGGACTGTGATGTCAGAATTCAAATGTTTGTAGATCTTCTGCAATTGGTGGTAGTCTGCTATAAAAATCTTATAGATTTTTCTATTTTTTTATTTTTAAATTTATTTTAATTTTATTTATTTTATATTTTTATTTATCCTTAGTTTCTAACCTCACGTACCCTCAGGATGAATTTCCTTACTTTTCTTTCTTATCAACCTTTATGCAAAAACTTTTTTTTCTCTAGACTCTTTCGGTTTTAACATGCTGTTGTTGTTTTGACTGAGGCAATTGGGGTTGTGACTTGCCCAGGGTCACATAGCTAGGAGAGACCAGATCTGAACTCAGGTCCTTTTGACTTTATGGCTGATGCTCCATCCACTGCTCTACCTAGCTGCCCCTGGTTTTATTATATTTTAAAAGATAGACTTGTTTGAAGAAATCTAAAAACCAAAATGAGTAAGAATGGTAGAGAATATCTAGTCACACATCATTCCCCTAGGGCCTCTTGGATTGGAGGGTGGGGCTGGGAGTTCCAAAACTTCCCTTGAAGAGAGTCCAGCTTTGACACCTCCCAACTACTCTGGGATTTCTCCAAATGACTTTTCTACCAAGCCCCTGGAAATTCATTATTAAGCTGTAGGGCATCTAGGTGGTGCCATAAAGTAGTGAGTGCTGGGCCAGGAGTCAGGAAGATTATTCCTCACTTCTAATTTGACCTCAGATATTTACTAGTCTTAAGATCCTGGGCAATTCACTTAACCCTGTTTGCCTCAGTTTCCTTCACTATGAGCTGGAAAAGGAAAGGGCAAATCATTCCAGCATTTTTGAGAAGAAAATTCCAAATAGGGTCACAGAGAATCAGATATGACTGAACAACAAAAATATAATGGAGATGTGGGCTAGTTGACTTGTACTTCTCTCAAATTCACTCCCTATTAGCTATATTTGTTTTGTCCTTTTAAGAAATGATTAGTGAAGTGAGAATACAGTAACAGAAATACTATACAATCATCGACTGTTAAGGACTTGACTATTCTCAGCAACACAAAGATCCAAGACAATCTCAAAGGACTTATGATTAAAAATTCTATCCACCCACCTCTAGTGAAATAACTGATAAAGTCTAAATGCAGATTGAAGGATAGTGTTTTTAAAACTATTTTTGTCTGTTTTCTTTCACCAGATGGCTAATATAGTATTATATTTTGTATGACTGCATATATATAAAACTATCAAATTACTTGCCATTTCAGTAAGGAGAAGGGGGCAGGAGAAAATCTCAAAATTTTAAAATACAAATGGTAAAAATGTTTTTTACAGGAAAAAAAAATATATTATTAGGAACTGGAAAAAAGTGATTAACCATTCTACTTTGGCACAGAGGTCCAGACATGAATATTTAACACTGAGAATCATTCCCCAATAGATAAGAATTCAAAGGATATAGAAAAATATTTTGCAAATGTTTGAACACATGCTCCAAATCATTAATACCAACAGAAATTCAGATTAAAACAATTCTGCGGATTCATCTCACGTTGTGTAAAATCAGCCATGCTGACAAACAACAAAAATTGTCCATGTAAGACACAGGCTCACTAATACATAGCAAGCAGTGAATTAGTTCAATCTTTCAGGAAATCAATTTGGAATTGTGCAAAAAAGTGATTAAATTATCCATACCCTTTGAACAGGTGATTCCATTATTAAGCACATAACCTGAGGAAATAAAAGACAAAAATAAAGATTTTGTAGAAACCAAGATTTTTCACAGTAGCACTTTTTGTAATACCAAGGAAAATGAACCAAGGTGAGTGCCTATATATATATATATATATATATATATATATATATATATGGAATAGTTGGGGAAAACAAACAAACAAAAAAACTATAGTACATGGTTAATGGAATATTATGCACTAAGAAATAAATCAGGAATTCATAGAAAGCTGTAAAAATCTGTATAAACTAATGCAGAGTGAAATAGCAAAAGAACCATATAGAGACTATAATGAGAGTACTACTAAACGTAGTAAATGAGGGGATTACTAAAAGGAAACCCAACTTTTAGGCCAAAGAGAAACCAATGATAATAACACAGAAGAAATGGTCATGGCAGAAAGGTAGTAAGTTAATCTCCTAAAGTAGTTAAATGTCACTCTATGGGGGTATTTTTGCTTAACTGTTTTTCTGTTACAAGGCACAGTCCAATATGAAGGAGATGAAAAGTTGATGTTTTTCTCCATTAAAAAATTATTGTGACAAAACAAATCAATAAAATATACTTTTTTAAAGGTAACACCATAGCTTGGTAGAGAGAGAGAGCTAACCTCAGTTAGAAAGGACCTATGTTCAAGTCCCCACACCTAGAGCTGTGTGAACCTGAATATTAATCCTTCTGTGCTCACAGAAGAGAAGGTGATCTGCCTCATAGGAGAGTTCCTCACTGGGAGAGCCCTATTCACAATAAGATAACAGATTCAGTCCCCTCAGTTCCCTATCCAAGCTGCATTAATCTTATTTCCTTTTTCACCAGGATTACTAAACTGCTAGATCAAAATATCATCCGAAGTATCAAACTCAAGGAAGCAAAAATCCCCAACTCTAGTGCACAGGAACCAGATAAAAATGAAATTGGGAAATTTTTGACAAAATAAATTAAGATACAACATAATGCTATTTTATGGTTTCTAAGGCAATATATAGTCCCAGGGGAATTCTAAGTTTGACTTGAACCCAGGTTTTTCCTGATTTGCAAGTTAACCACTTTGTCATGCTTACTTAGTTCTAGCCAACAGTTTAGGATACTGACCACTGAAAAGACTGAGAAGATGAGGTGAAGCAGAAACAGAAAAGTGACCTGCTTTGAAGGCAGGATTACTTGAAGGAACTAAGAACATATAGCCTCCCCACTGGGAGCTTAACAATCAGCTCCCAGGACACTTAAATTTAATCTGCATTTTTAAACATTTTCTCTATCACATTCAAGTCTAGATAACTAAAAGCAAGTTCTTATTTGTAGTTTCTAAGGCATAATACCCACACAGAAAAATCAATAATGGACTCTATGAGAGGATAGAGCTAGAGAGCAAGTTAGTGAGGGACTATTTTAAGGCAGTCAAAGGAAGAAGGAATTACATTTATTTTGCTTGAGACAGAAGGCAGAACTAAGAGCAGTAAGTAGATGATGCAAAGAGACAGTATTGGTTCGATGAAAAACACCTATAACCCAAAGGGAATGGGCTGCAGTGGCAGGTATATTCCTTTTCCTGGGAGGTTTTTATACAAGACAGCCACTAGAGTAAAGTGTAGAGAAGATTCACTTTTAGCTATGGGTAGGACTAGTTAGCAACTAACATCTTTTCAACTCAAACTCGAATCTTAATCCCTGCAAATATATGAATGATAAAGCACGACCTCAAAATAAGCAATCACATATTTTGTTAGTTTTCACAAATTGTAAACTACCAGTAGTTAGAATCTATAACACGTGCTCTGCAGATATTAGTCCTTTTATTGTTTTAGTAAATATGAATAGGTTTAACACTATTAGACAACTGACCACTAAGGACAATTCAGTACAGTATTTGACTTGGAGCATAACATTTCAGATCTTTTAAAATATTCAAGCCTATATACTTAAATTGTAAAGCATATGCTTCTTTCAGTCAGTCAGCATTTATATTAGTCAAACACCATCCAATCACTTAAGAATAAGTGGGTGTGGCAAGTCTAGAGTCTGCTATGACCCAAACTTAGTCCAACTATTACTTAGCAACAACTTTTTAAAAATTCAAGTGTCCATATATTTTGAGAGTAACTTCTATCTTACAGCTTTTGTAATACATTTTCAAGAATTTAGAATATGGGAGGAAAAAAGAGTTTAGAATGTGTACTTAAAACGACTAACCTCACATTCCTTAATACTGTAGAAGGAAAGCAAGCTTAACCTCTGACTTTTGTAATCTCCTTCCGATGGGCAGCATCAGCTAATCAATTACAGCCTCGTGAACAAAACCATCGAACGATAAAACAATACTGTTCTCGCCAAGTTAAACATGTATCCTTTGTGTATATGAAGGAAGGCAAAACTCTTCTAGTTTGTCTCCAAAAGGAGAAAAATTTAAAGGAAGGAATGCTACCAAATCGGGTCATTAATCCAATTTTAGCATTTAAGCTTCACTTAACTTGCTACCAAGAAAGTATAACAAAGCCGGTAAAAACAAGGTGCATGCAAAGAGGGTGATTCGGGGCGTTCTCGGGCTTACAGGCATTTAGGTGGCAGCCCGAGAAAGGATGACATCGGGCCGGCTAAGCGCCCCTTCCTCAAAGCCCTTTCCCCTTAGGCTCCCTACTGAGTTAAATCACGGTTCACTTCCAGTCCGTCACCCCCAAAGAGACACAGTTCCTACCCAAAGGCATAAAGTGCCCGATGAACGGAGGACTCCGCCAGGCCTCCTGTTGCTCCCAATTCCCAAACCCTGAGTCCCAGCCCTTGCAGCGGCGCCGCACCCCGGAGCAGGGCGTGTCTTCTCCCCAGAAATGGCTTCTGGCTTTGGGAATTATTGCAGAGCAGCCAGGAGGACACCATCTACCTCCTCCCCGCCCCCCCATGCCCATCCACCCTCCCCACCCCAAGTCCATCCGGGGCTCGGAATCAGTGTCCCCGCCCAAGGACTGCCCAGCTAGCCAAGCCGCGGGGTGGGGGGGACTTGTGGCGAAGAGGAGGGCGCGAGAATAGAGGGGCCGGGCAGAGGCGCCGTCTCTTCCTCCCCCACCCCTGCCTCCGCCCCCCGCTTAGTTCGGAAAGAGAAGAGACGGACCCAGAAGGCTTATCCAGCCTTGGCAGTAAGTGGGAGGGGGCGCCCTACGAAGGAAGAGCCAGGTGTGCAAGGGGGGAACTCCCCACCACGGGACGCTTCCGCCTACCTCCTCGGGGAGCAGAAACCGCCGGTGCCGCCCCCGCCGCCGCCGCCGCCGCTTGCGCATGGAGAGCCCTGGCCGCCGCCGCCCCCGCCGCCTCCGCCGGCTCCTCATCGACTAACTCCGCCGGCTATCGCGGCCTCCCTGCTGCTGAGCGCCTGGCGCCGCTACGACCTCCATGGCAGCCTCCGCGGCGGTCGCTCCTGCAGCCTCGGCGCCGCCAGCACTAGCCGGAGGAGCCACTGAGCCGTGGCCGCGGAGCGCGTCGCTTGTTATTACGGAGGGGGATTCGGCCTGAGGTCCCCCCCCTCCCCCGCCCTCCGCCCCTAAGGCGGGGCTGTTGCGCAAGTGCCGAGATGATGTCACTGCGCGGCCGAGCCTGGGCCGGGACCCGTCCGTCCCAAGTGGGGAGACTTTCTAGGGTTTGTCCCGGGAATCCTAAGGGCCTGGCCGAAGGAATGGAGATGTGGAGAGTGACAGGCTGACGGGGAGTGGGTGCGTCCTTCGGGAAGGGGGCGGAGCTTTATGCAGAGGGTGGAGTTTGCAGCACAAATCTCTTTCATATAGGAAATTAAATTTCACTCCAATGATTGTCAAAGTCCTTTTTCTGCTTCGTGAGATCAGTTCTTTGGAGGGCTTATCAGTAATCCCCAGAGGTGCCGCCTTACAAAGCAATGGAATTGAGATAGACGCAACTGCTGGATTAAAAGTCTTTTTTTTTTTTTTTTTTTTTTTTTTTTTAATGGGGAGAAAGGATGTGGAACTGCAATTTTATAAGTGTAGGAGAACATCCTGCGTGGAAATTACTTCCAATAACGCAGATCTACAAATAGTCATTAACTTCTATTCATCCTTGCCTGGGGCACTCATACGTTAAGGGACTTAACCATAAAGTAGAAAAGGAATCCAGGATTCTTGAGTTTTCCCAAATTCTTTGGCCCTCTCTTTACCATTGCTTTAATGATCTTAAAGTGTTTTAATGATCTTAAGAGAAAACAAAAATAAACGTGAGAGACTTTATTGGAAAGAAAGGAAAAAGGTAAGAAAATCACTACTGTATAATCTAGGTGCATGATGAAGTATTCATAAGCATAGAGGAAGAGGTGGGGGATTTAACATCTGTGAATCTCATTTTCATCAGAATTACATAAAAGGATATTTAATGAAATTGTACACATGCACATAGATATTAAACTCAAAAAGGAAATAGGTAAGGATAAGAATATGGGAAGGATAGAGAGGGGTCTAACAGGGACTATAGAAAGTAATAGAAGCAAAACAATTTTGTATGGGGAGAGGAATATAAAGGGATGGTTTAAAGGGAAAGAAGAAAATAGCAACGTGGGGTCAGAATAAGAGAAGAGAAAAACTGCATTAGAGAAAAAACAAGCTAATTCACTTTTAAGATATTAAGTATCCAGCATCTCTCTATCTTTGTAAAGAGAAGAAAAAGTACAAGAAGACATAATTAACAATCATAATTGGATAGGGTCAATTTTTTCAAAATGGAAAAGAGAGGTTAGAAAGGATTAGTAACATATATTCACCTAATAATATAGTTCTAAATACTGGGATGGGGGAAGTAATCTAATTGAAAAAGTAGATTAAAAAACCACTAAAATGATGGAATATTTAATATACCCCTTTCAGAACTAGACAAGTCTAACCAAAAAAAGATAAGAAAGAAAGAACTTAAGGGCCTGAATAGCATTTTAGAAAAATTGGCAAAGATAAATCTCTGACAGTTATTAAATGCAATAAAATATATATACATATATATGGTAAAAATACCTTTAGTTATACATGGCAACTTTACAAGAATTGACTGTATTGGGAAATAAAAACATCACTAAAATATGAGAACCAGAAAAATGCTTACTAGATCATTTATTTGCCACAATGAATTATACTTAATAAAGGAATCTTAAAGAAGTAACAAAAAATAATTGAAAACTAAAAAAAGTCCTAAAAAACTAGTGGGTCAAAGATTAGAGTATAGAAGCAATAGAATATTTATTTCATCAGGGAAAATTGCAATGATAAGATAGAATACAAATAGAGGGGTCCTTGGCTGCAGCTAAAATGATTTTCAAGAAAAAAATTTTTATAAAATATGTATGTACATATTTATCAACAAAAAGGGTAAATCAATTGAGCATACAATTCTTTTTAATAATAACTTTTTATTTTCAAAATACATGCAAAGAGAATTTTCAACATTCACCCTTGAAAAGTCTTGTATTCCAAATTTTTCTCCCTCCCTTTCCTCATCTCCCTTCCCAATTCAGCAAGTACTTGTGCAATTCTTCTATGCATATTTCCACATTTATCAGAGCATACAATTCCTTAAAAAAAAAAAAATCCCAATTAAATTACAAATAAAAGTTCTGAAAATTCAGAGACTGATAAAGTTAAATGCAAAATACATTGAATTGATATATAAAGCTAAAAAAATTTAATAAACTAGCTTACTTGAGTGTTTTCTCATTTCCATGTAAAAAACATGCTAACATAAATTTTTTGGAATTTTGTATACCAAATTATCTTCTTTCTTCGGTTCCCTCCCTCCTCCTTGAGAAAGCAAACAATTGAGGTACCACTATATGATCTAATGGATAGAGCACTAGCCCTGAAGTCAGAAAGACCTGAGAAGGCAAGCAATTTAATGATTATGTATGTGCAGTTATATAAAAAGTATTTCCATAATAGCCATGTTACAAAGGAAAACACACCAACTCATCCCTCAAGAAAAATTAATTTTTAAAAGTGTGTTTCAATTTGCATTCAGATTTCATTAGTTCTTTCATTAGAGATGGGTAGCATTTTCCATCATAAGTTCTTTGGAATTTACTTGGACCACTGTGTTGTTCAGAATAACTAAGTCATTCACAGCTGACCATACAACATTGATGCCATTGATCAGAACAACATTGTAATGATCACTTCATCTTCCATCAGTTCATATAAGTCTCCTCAGGTTTTTCTGAAGCCATCCTGTTCATCATTTCTTAACAATACCTTTCCTTTATAATCATATACCATAATTTGTTCAACCATTCCTCAAATGCATCCCTTCAAAATCTAATTCTTTGCCACTATGAAAAGAGCTGCTATAAATATTTTTATATATAAAGCTTTTTTTCCTTTTCCTTTGTCTTTTTTTGGAATACAGATTCACTAGTGATATTTCTGAATAAAAGCCTTTTGGGCACAGCTCCAAATTGCTCTCCAAAATGGTTGGATCCGTACAAAAGTCCAACAACAGTGCATTAAGTTTTCCCATTCCATTTTTTCCCATTTCTTCCAGGATTTAGCATTTTTCTTTTCTGTCACAAATGCCAATCTGATAGATATGAGGTAGTACTTCAGAGTTGTTTTAATTTGCATTTCTCTAATCAATAGTGTTTAAGTATTTTTATATGACTATAGATAGCTTTGACTTCTGAAAACTATATTTTCAGATTTTTTGACCATTTTTCATTTAAATGACTCGTATGCTTATAGATCAGACTCAGTTTTCTATATATTTGAACAGTGAGAACTGTATCAAGGATACTTGCTGTAAATTTTCCTCTAGTTTGCTACTTTTCCAAATCTTGGGTGTATTGCATTTATCCGTGCAATTTTTTAAAAATTGAATATAATCAAAATTACATGTTTTATATACTTTAATACTCTCTAATTTCTGTTTGGTCATATATTCTTCCCTTCTCCATAGATCTGATAAGTAAACCATTGCATACTCCTTTTTTTGCTTATGGTATACTTTATGTGTAAATCATGTACCTATTTTGACCTTATCTTGATATACATTGTGTAATTATACCTAATTTCTATCAAATTGCTCTCTGGTTTTCCCAGAAGTTTTTGTCAAATAGGGCTTGATCTTTGGATTTATCAAACATGAGATTACTATGTCATTTACTACTATGTATTGTAAACCTAATATATTCCACAGTTTTAACATTCTATTTCTGAGCCAATGCAGGTTTTTTTTTTTTTTTTTTGATGATTACTGCTTTATCATGCAGTTTGAGATCTACTTTTTTTTCCCACTGATTCCCATGATATTTTTGACGTTTTATTCTTTCAGATGAATTTTGTTATTATTTTTACTAGCTCTATAAGAATTTGATTGGTATGGCACTGAATAAGTAAATTAATCTAAATAGAATTGTCATTTTATTATATTGGCTCTACCTAACAATGAGGAATTAATATTTCTCCAGTTATTTAAATCCTGCTGATGTTTTTAGGTAACTAATTTTTATTGTTTTAAGGAAATGCCATTTATCCCTATACTTTCTAGTTGTTATTTTAAATAGAAATGATTATTGTATTTTAACTTTTTCTGCATCTATTGGGATAATCACATTTTTTGTTGTTTTTATTATTAGTGTGGTCAATTATGCTGATAGTTTTCCTAATATCGAACCAGCCCTGCATTCCTTGTATAAATCCCACCTGATCATAGTACATGATCTTTGTGATATAGTAGTGTAATCTCCTTTCTAGTATTTTATTTAAAAATTTTGCATGTGCATTCATTAGAGAAATTGGTCTATATTTTTCTTTTTCTATTTTTGCTCTTCCAAGCTTAGGTATTAATACCATATTTCTTTCTTTAAAAAAAAAATTAGTTTTTTAAAATTTTTCAAAATACATGCAAAGATAGCTTTAAACACCCACCCCTGCAAAACCCTGAGTACCAAATTATTTTCCCTTCCTGCCCACCCCTTCCTCCCCTAAACAGCAAGCAATCTAATATAGGATAAACACTTGTAACTCTTCCAAACATTTTTCCACATGCCATATTTGTTTCATAAAAAAGAATTGATAGGATTTTCTTTGCCTCTTTTCCCAGATAACTTATATGGTATTGTAATTAATTGTTTTTAAATGTTTGGTAGAATTTATTTATAAATTCATCTGATCCTAGGGTTTTTTTTTTCCTTAGGGATGTCATTGATGGTTTGTTCAATTTATTTTTCTAAAATTAATTTATTTAAGTATTATCATTCTTTTTATGTTAATCTGGGAAATTTATATTTTTATAAATATTCATCCATTTCATTTAGATTCTCAAATTTATTGGCACATAATTTGGCAAAATAGTTCCTAATAATTGCTTTAATCTTTTCTTTGGTGATAAATTCATGTTTCATTTTCAATACTAGTAATTTTGTTTTCATCTTTTAAAAAAAAATCAAATTAATCAGTGTTTTAATTTCTCTAGAAAACCATTTCCTAATTTCATTTCTTTTTTTCTTTTTTTTTTTTTTCCCCGTGAGGCTGGGGTTCAGTGACTTGCCCAGGGTCACACAGCTAGGAAGTGTTTAAGTGTCTGAGACAGATTTGAACTCGGGTACTCCTGAATTCAGGGCTGGTGCTCTATCCACTGCTCCACCTAGCTGCCCCCTCCTAATTTCATTTCAATGATTTTTTTTTACTTTCAAATTTATTAATCTTTTCTTTCACTTTTCAGGATTTCCTATTTCGTGTTTAAGTTGGGGAGTTTTAATTCATTTGTTTTCTATATTTTTTTTAAATCGCATGCCTAAATTTATTGATCTGCTCCTTATTTTGTTGACTTAAGCATTCAGAGATAGACATTTTCCTCTAAGTACTACTTGCTTGCATGCCATAAATTTTGTAGTGTTATGTATTTGTTGTCATTCTCTTTAATGAAACTGATTGTTTCTATGATTTGTTCTTTGATCCAGTCATTCCTTAAGATTAGATTATTTTGTTTCCAATTAATTTTTTTCAGAGCATTAAAAATCAATTTCTTTTTTTAAAAATAGTTTTTATTTACCAGATATATGTATGGGTAATTTTACAGCATTGACAATTGCCAGACCTTTTCTTCTAATTTTTCCCCTCCTTCCCCCTTCCCCCCCCCACAGATGGCAGGTTGACCAATACATGTTAAATATGTTAAAATATAAATTAAATACAATATATGTATATATGTCCAAACAGTTGTCTTGCTGTACAAAAAGAATCGGACTTTGAAATAGTGTACAATTAACCTGTGAAGGAAATCAGAAATGCAGGTAGACAAAAATAGAGGGATTGGGAATTCGATGTAGTGGTTCATAGTCATCTCCCAGAGTTCTTTCGCTGGGTGTAGCTGGTTCAGTTATTACTGCTCTATCCAATTAATTTTTAATCTATGTTTCTCCAACTCTTACAGAGTGCAATTTTTACTCCAAGTTGGTCTAAAAAGGATACATTTAATATTTTTGCTTATTGGCATTTGGTTCTGAGGTTTTTAAAATCTAATGATGGTCAATTTTTGTATTAGGTGTCAAATATTACTGAGAAAAAGATATACTCCTTTCTATCCCCTTTCAATTTTCTCCAGAGATCTACATACCTAACTTTTCTAAAATTGTATTAATCATCTTAATTTCTTTCTTGTTTATGGTTAAATTTATCTAGTTCTGAGAGGAGAAAGTTGAGTTCCCCCCACTAGTATAGTTTTACTGTTTCCTTCTGTAACGCATTTAATCTTTCCTTTAAAGTGTAGGATGCCATTTGGTACATTTATATTTAGTATTGATATCACTTCATTGTTTCTGATACCATTTAGCAAAAGTAATTTCCCTATACATTTTTTTAAAATTCGGTATTATTTTTGTTTTTAAATTACTTTTTTTTTGGTCTTGCTTTGTTAAAGCATAATATATTCTGCTTCAGATCTTTATTTTACTTTTTGTGTCTCTTTCAAGTGTGTTTTTTGTAAATAGCATGTTGTTAGATTTTGACTTCTAATTCATTCTGCCATCCACTTACATTTTATGGTGAGTTGATTTCATTCACATTCAATTATAATTGCTTAGTGTGTATTTCCCTCTATTCTATTTTTCTTCCCTGTTTATCTTTTTTTTTTCTTTTTCTCCTTTTACCCTCCTCAGAAGTTTGTTTTGCTTATGATGAAGTACAGAGTGATGGTCCTGAGAGGAGCGGCTGGATAGAGAGAAACTAAAGAATTCTTCCCTGAAGTAAGCAGAAAGAAGGCACTGTTAGAGATCAGTTTAGCTTAATAGTCCCAACCTCTAGGGAGGAAATCCAAGTTATATCAAACTCCTCTGTAGAAGTCTCCAGCAGAATCATCTAGCTATACCCTGTCAGAAATCTCAGTCATGTCCCTCAGATTAAATTTTCCCTATAAAATCTACATATGAGCCATCCATGTCTGCCACAGCACTTTGCCTCATGATGCCTTTCTCCTTAAACCCCTCCTCCCCATGCCAGGTGGTATCTCTCCAAACTCCACTATGCTTGCCAACCCCACTTCTCCTCCTTACAGCTAACTATTTTTGGGTGCTAAGTCCCTTTCAGGATTTAGTCTGCCAGCTAAGAGAAGTGCGAGTTCCCCTGAGTAACTTATCTTTCATATGCTCTCCCACTCTATTTCATATTTACCAGGTGTCTATTAGTGTCCCTTCTTTTTGTCTATATTTCCCTATGTAAATCTAAATTTCCCTATAAAAAAGAATGGCCATTATGAATTCTTCACAAGACCAAACCCCAACTTTGGTGCCTACCATTATCTGATATCTAAATCACCCACATCATAACCACTGTTTCTGTTACTCATTCCCCATTCCCCTGCATAACTGTACCTCTTCTCTTATGTCCCTTTCCTTCTACTTTCCTATTAGGTAAGATAGATTTCTATACTTTACTGAGTCATATGTTTCCTTTTTGTGTCAATTCCAGTAAGAGTAAGATTCAAGCATTGCCCCTCATTCCCCTCCATGTTTCCTTTCACGTTTCCCTCTACTGTAAAAACTCTTCCTTCCATATCTATTCTATATGAGATAATTTTCCCCATTCTGTCTGTGAAAATAGTAACTCAAAAAAAAAAATAAGAATTCCTGGAAGAATTAAAGAAAGAGATAAATAGTAGAGAAAATTTGGGAAAAGAAATGAAAGTGATGCAAGAAAATTATGAAAAGAGAATCAATGGTTTGGTAAAAGATAGGTGGCATAGTAGAAAAAGTGCTGGGGATGGAGTAAATAAGATGCATCATCATGAGTTCAAATCTAGCGTCAGACACTATTTGTGTGATCTTTCAATATTAAGTTAATCTTGTTTGCTTCAATTTTCTCATTTGTAAAATGATCTAAAGAAGGAAATGGCAAATCTCTATGCTGTCATGAAGAGTTGGACACAATTTAACAACAACAAAACAATAACAAAAGAGAGGCATAAAAAAGCTAAAGAAAATAGGATTTTAAAAACCAAAATTTATGAAATGGAAAAGGAGATACAATATCTCATTGAAGAAAATAATTTCTAAAAACATGAGAATTGGGCAAATAGAAGCTAATGATTGACAAATCAAGAAACAATAAAACAAAAATTTTTTAAATAAAAAGTGAAATAACTATCTCATCATGAAAACAACTGATGTGAAAAATAGATTGAGGAGAGATAATTTAAGATTTTTTTAAAAAAATTCAATAGTATTTTGTTTTTCCAATTTATATGTAAACATAATTTTCAATATTCATTTTTGTAAGATTTTGAATTCCAAATTTTTTTCTCCCTCCCTTTTTAAAATTTCCTCTTCCCCAAGAGATCAAACAATCTTATATAGGTTATACATGTACAATCCTTTTAAATATATTTCCATTTTAATCATTTTCTAAAAGAAAAATCAGAACAAAAGGGAAAAATCACAAAAAAGAAAAAACAAAGCAAAAGTGAAAATAGTATGCTTTGCTCTCCATGGATAGTATGCATCAAGTCTCCATAGTTGTCTCTCTGCATGAGGATGGCATTTTCTATCCTACGTATATTGGAATTGTCTTGCATTACTGTATTGCTGAGAAAAGTTAGATCATAGCTGGTCATCACAAAATCTTGTTCCTACATTGTATAATGTTCTGCTCACTTTACTCAGTCTCAGTTCATGTAAGTTTCCAGGTTTTTCTGAAATCACCCTGCTTATCATTTCTTATAGAAAAATAATATTCCATTATTTTCATATACCCTAACTTATTCAATCATTCCCCAATTCATGAGCATCCCAACACTTTCCAATTCTTTGCCACCACAAAAAGAGCTACTATAAATATTCTTGTTTATGTGGTCTTTTCCTCTGTTTATGATCTCTTTAGGATACAGATCCAGTAAGTGGCACTGCTAAGCATAGTTCCAAATTGTTCTCCAGAATGGTTGGATCAGTTCACAATACTACCAAAAATATATCAGTGTTCTAGTTTTCCCATATCTCCTCCAATATTTGGTATTTTTCTGCTATTTTAGCCAATGTGATAGGTATGAGATGATATCTCAGAGTTGTTTTAATTTGCATTTCTCTAACCAATAGTGATTTAGAGCATTTTTTCATATGACTACAGATAGCTTTAATTTCTTTTTTGGGGGAAATCTATTATTTCAAATAATATTTTATTTTTCCAAATATATGTAAAGATAGTTTTCAACATTAATTTTGGTAAAACTTTGTGTTCCAAAGTTTTCTTCCTCTCTTCCTTACCTCCTTCCTCCCCAAGACAGCAAGCAGTCTAGGTTAAATATGTGTAATTCTTTTAAGCATATTTCCATATTTGTCATGTTGTACAAGAAAAATCAGAACAAAAAAGGAGAAAATTATGAAAAATAAAAAAACAAACAACAACCACCACATAAGTGGAAAAAAGTTATCTTCCATCCATATTCAGTTTTCATTTTCTCTGTCTGGATGAGGATGCCATTTGCCATCCCAAATCTATTGAAACTGCTTTGAATAACCACATTGGTGAGAAGAGCCAAGTCCATCACAGATGATCATCACATGATCTTGTGGTTACTGTGTAACCACAATGTTACACAATTGATTCACAAATGATCAATTGATGGGCATCTACTTAATTTCTGGGTCCTTGACACTACAAGAAGGGCTGCTGCAAAAAATTTTGCATGTGTAGTGATTTTTTTCCTCTTTTCCTCCCTCTTTTATTATCTCTTTGGGATACAGATTCAGTACTGGCATTGCCGGATCAAGGGGCACAGTCTGATAGCCCTTTGGGTATAGTTCCAAATTGCTCTTCCAGAATGGCCAGATCAGTTCACATCTCCACCAACAATGCAATAGTGTCCCAGTTTTCTCCTATCCTCTCCAACATTATCTTTTTCTATCATTTTAGCCAATCTGATGATGTGTGAGGTAGTTCTTCAGAGTTGTCTTAATTTGTATTTCTCTAATCTATAGAAATATAGAACATTTTTTCATAAGATTTAAAAATTTTTTCATCTGAAAATTGTCATCCTTTGACTATCAGTTGCAAAATGACTTGTATTCTTATAAATTTGATGTAGTTCTCTATTGTATTTTAGAAATGAGGTCTTATTAGAAACTCTGGCTGTAAAAAAATGTTTCCTAGCTTTCTGCTTCCTTTATACTCTTGGCTGTATTGGTTTTGTTGGTGCAAAACCATTTTAATTTAATGTAAAAAAAATTATCCATTGTGCTTTTCATGCTATTCTCTATTTTTTTTTTTTTGGTCAAAAATTCCTTCCATCTCCAAAGATCTGATAGGTAAACTATCGCTTGCTCTCCTAGTTTGCTTATAGTATCACTTTTTATGTCTAAATCATGAACCTGTTTTGACCTTATCTTGGTACAGAGTGTAAAACTATGCCTTGTTTTTGCCATACTATTTTTCAGTTTTTCCAGCAATTTTTGTCAAATGCGGAATTCTTATCCTAGGATAAGGTTTTTATGGATTTATCAAAAAGATTATTATAGTCATTGATTATTTTTTCTTGCTTATATAATTCATTCTACTGATTTACCAGTTTATTTCTTAGTCAGTACTAAATGGCTTTGATGACTGATGCTTTATTATATAGTTTTACATTTGGAATTGGTATGCTAATCTTCCATTGCATTTTTTCAGTAGTAAGGGTTTAAAGCCTGTGGTATTCTTTCAGGGAAATTATGTACATGTACTAGGAAAGTTACAGGTTGACTCCACTAAGATTTTTGTCCCAGTGTCCCTAATGTATTCAATAGTGCAAGGATGAAACACTCAAACTACAGATATCTTTGAGGATGGAAAGGTGTAATTGTAAATTTTGGGAAGGCAAAGTTAGTATTTCCTTAATCATGATAGTACTTTTGCTTAAAGTTTCTTCTGACTTCTAGCCAAGATGGTGGAGAGGACACAGACATCTATTTAAACTCTGTCTTTGTTCTCAGAATACTTTATTTCATGACAAGGCCTTAGTGCTTGACTGGAAAAAAAACACAAATAATTACCAACAGAAGATATCCTCAAAATTCGCCAGAAAAGGTGTGTTTTTGCTCATGGGTGGGGATGGTTAGATCGGGCGCAGACTGAAGGCAGGCATCGAGAATATGGAAGGCAGCTCACATGAGCAGATCTGAGGGGGGAGGGGTGTGATCTCAGCTGTTTCTGCGGGGAGAACTTTACCGCAGAACTTTGCCCTAGCAGCAAGCCAGTAAATCAGCAGAGAAGTTCTAAACAGAGAGTATAAAGACCATAACCCTGAAAAATGAGGATCTCTCAGGACCTGGCCACACCCACCCAGAGTGACTCAGCACACTCTCAGAGTCTCAGAATACAGACACAGCCCAGTGCCCCCTGCAGTCTGTAGAGGAAACTCGGTAATACCATTCAGCCCCCTCCCCCCCAAAAAAAAAGCAGACTGCATTTTTTTTTTTTTTTTGCTAATTTGTTTTCTTTGATTCTTCTTTGACAAAATGAGCAAAAAATTAAAACAGACTCTAACAATTGATAGCTTTTATATGGATAGACAGCAGACTTTAAACTCTGAGGAGACTAAAAACAGAGTGTCTCCAGATGAATGCCCAAAAGGGGATATGATCTGCTTCTCAACACACAAGACTCTCATAGAAGAAATTAAAAAGGCTCTCACAAGAGAACTAGAAGAAAAATGGGAAAAGGAAAGGGAAGCTTGGCAAGAGAGTCTGGATAAAGTCATCCCACTCATTTAAGGTAGAGTGCATAAAGAAATCAAATCCTTGAAAAACAGAATTAGTGAGTTGGAAAAGGTAAACAATTTCAAGGAAAACAGAATTAGTGAATTGGAAAAAGAAAATAGCTCTCTAAAAAATAAAATTGGCCAAATGGAAAAAAAAATTCCATAGAACAAAACAATGTACTTCAAAACTCAGTTGGACAATTAGAAAAAGATATAAAAAAGTGAGTGGAAAAAATAATTCATTAAAAATCAGAATTGAACAAATGGAAATAAATGGTATCAGTCAAGCAAAACCAAAAAAAAATGAAACAATTAAAAAAAATGTCAAATACCTTCTTGGGAAAACAACATACCTGGAAAATAGATCTAGGAGAGATAATCTGAGAATTATTGCACTTCCTGAAAAATATGATGAAAAAAGGGCCTGGACACTATTTTCCAAGAAAATATCAAAGAAAATTGCCCAGATATTATAGAAACAGAAGGTAAAATAGATATTGAAAGAATTCATCAATCACCTACTGAAAGGGACCCTAAAATCAAAACTCCAAGAAATATTATGGCTGAATTCCAGAACTATCAGACCAAGGAAAAAATATTACAAGATGCTAGAAAAAATCAATTCAAATATAGAGGAGCCACAATAAGGATTACCCAGGATCTAGCAGCATCCACATTAAAGTATTGAAAGGCCTGGAATCTGATATTCCGAAAGGCAAAGGAAATTGGTATGCAGCCAAAAATAACTTACCCAACCAAAATGAGCATTTTTTCCAGGGAAGAAGATGGACATTCAACGAAATAAGTGAACTTCATCTATTTCTGATGAAAAAAATCAGAACTAAATAAAAAGTTTGATCTTCAAATATAGAACTCAAGAGAAACCTAAAAAGGTAAAAAGAAATCTTGGGAACTATATTTCTACTATAAAGATATATAAAGAACACATGTATAATTTGTTCTAGAAACAAGAGGTAGAAAGGAAATTGTACCAGAAAAAGGGTAAAGTGGGGGTACTACATCTCAAGAAGCTGCAAAAGAAACATATTATATCTGAGAGAAAGAATGGAGAGGGATGAACATAGTGTGTATCATATTCTCATTAGAATTGTCTTAAAGAGAAAAATATAGACATATTCGATTTATGTGAAACTCCTTCCACTTCATTGAAAAGTGGGAGGGGAAAAGTGAAAAGGGAAGGAGTAAGCTAAGTGGAAGAGAACACAGAAATTGTGAGGAAAAGGGGAAAAAAGGGGGAGAGCTATGAGAAGCAAGTGGTACTCACAAGTTTAATACTGGGAGGGGGTAAGGGGAAAGGAAAGGAGAAAAGCATAAGCAGGGGTTAACAAGATGGCAAGTAATACAGAATTAGTCATTTTAACCATAAATATGAATGGGGTAAACTCCCCCATAAATAGGAAGCAGTTAGCAGACTGGATTAAAAGCCAGAATCCCACAATATGTTGTTTACAGGAAACACACTTGGAGCAGAGCTATACATACAGAGTAAAGATAAAAGGTTGGAGCAGAATCTATTATGCTTCAGGTGAAGCCAAAAAAACAGGGGTAGCCAACCTCATCTCAGATCAAGCAAAAGCAAAAATTGATCTAATCAAAAGAGATAAGGAAGGGCACTATATCTTGCTAAAGGGTAGCATAGATAATGAAGCAATATCAATTTTAAACATATATGCACCAAGTGGTATAGCATCTAAATTCTTAAAAGAGAAATTAAGAGAGCTTCAAGAATAGACAGCAAAACAATAATAGTGGGATATCTTAATCTTGCACTCTCAGAATTAGATAAATCCAACCACAAAATAAGTTTAAAAAGAAGTCAAAGAGGTAAATAGTATATTAGAAAAGTTAGATATGATAGATCTTTGGAGAAAACTGAATGGAGACAGTAAGGAGTACACTTTCTTCTCAGCAGCTCATGGAACCTATACAAAAACTGATCATATATTAGGACATAAAACCCTCAAATTCAAATGCAGTAAGGCAGAAATAGTAAATGCATCCTTTTCAGAACATGATGCAATGAAAATTATATTCAATAGAAAGCCAGGGGAAAATAGACCCAAAAAATTGGAAACTAATCTCATATAAATGAATGATTGGGTGAAACAGCAAATTATAGACATAATTAATAACTTTACCCAAAAAAATGACAATAATGAGACATCATACCAAAAGGTGTGAGATGCAGCCAAAGGAGTAATAAGGGGAAATTTTATATCTCTAGAGACCTACTTGCATAAAATAGAGAAAGAAAAGGTCAATGAATTGGGCTTGCAACTTACAAATGAAAAGGGAGAACTCACCGCTAATGAAGAGGAAATTAGAGCAATAATTAGGAGTTACTTTGTCTAACTTTATGCCAATAAATTTGATAAATGAAATGGAAGAATACCTTCAAAAATATAGCTTGCCCAGATTAATAGAGAAATAAGTAAATTAGTTAAACAGAACCATCTTAGAAAAAGAAATACAAAAAGCTATTAATCAACTCCCTAAGAAAAAAATCCCCAGGACCAAATGGATTTACATGTGAATTCTACCAAACATTTAAAGAACAATTAACTCCAATGCTATATAAACTATTTGAAAAAATAGGGATTGAAGGAGTCCTATCAAATTCCTTTTATGACACAGACATATACTGATACCTAAACCAGGTAGGTTGAAAACAGAGAAAGAAAATTATAGACCAATCTCCCTAATGAATATTGATGCTAAAATTTTAAATAATATTAACAAAAAGATTACAGAAAATCATCCTCAGAATGATACACTATGACCAAGTAGGATTTATATCAGGAATGCAGGGCTGGTTCAATATTAGGACAACTATTAGCATAATTAACTATATCAATAACCAAATTAACAAAAATCATATGATCATCTCAATAGATGCAGAAAAAAAATTTTGATAAAATCCAACATCTATTCCTTATAAAAACACTTGAAAATATAGGAATAAATGTACTTTTCCTTAAAATAGTCAAGAGCATATATTTAAAACTGTTAGTAAGCATCATATGTAATGGGGATAAACTGAAACCTTTCCCAGTAAGATCAGAAGTGAAATAAGGTTGCTCACTATCACCTTTATTATTCAATATTGTATTAGAAATGCTAGCCTTGGCAATAAGAGTTGAGAAAGCGATTAAAGGAAGTAGAGGAAACCAAATTATCACTCTTTGCAAATGATATGATGGTATAGTTAGAGAACCCTAGAGATTCTACTAAAAAGCTATTAACTTTAGCAAAGTTGCAGGATACAAAATAAATCCACATAAATGCCCAGCATTTTTATACATCACTAACAAAATCCAACAGCAAGAAATACAAAGAGAAATTCCATCCAAAATAACTGTCAATAGCATAAAATATTTGAGAATCTATCTACCAAAGGAAAGTCAGGAATTATATGAGCAAAATTACAAAACACTTGCCATACAAATAAAGTCAGATTTAAATAATTGGAAAAATATTAAGTGCTCTTGGATAGGCTGAGTGAATATAATAAAGATAACAATACTCCCTAAACTAATCTATTTATTTAGTGCTATCCAATCAGACTCCCAAGAAACTATTTCAATGACCTAGAAAAAATAACAACAAAATTCATATGGAAGAATAAAAGGTCGAGAATTGCAAGGGAACTAATGAAAAAAAACTCAGAGGAAGGTGGTCTAAGTGTACCTGATCTAAAGCTATATTATATAGCAGCAGTCACCAAAACCATTTGGTATTGGCTAAGAAATAGACCGGTAGATCAGTGGAACAGATTAGATACAGAGGATAAAAAAGGGTACATCTATAGCAATCTAATCTTTGACAAACCCAAAGATTCCAACATTAGGGATAAAAATTCATTATTCGGAAAAAACTGTTGGGAAAACTGGAAATTAGTATGGCAGAAATTAGATATGGATCCACACTTAACACCATATACCAAGATAAGATCAAAATGGATCCATGATTTAGGCATAAAGAGGGAGATAATAAATAGATTAGAGGAACAGAGGATAATCTACCTCTCAGACTTGTGGAGGAGGAAGGAATTTATGACCAGAGGAGAACTAGAGATCATTATTGATCACAAAATAGAAGATTTTGATTACATCAAACTAAAAAGTTTCTGTACAAATAATACTAATGCAAACAAGATTAGAAGGGAAGTAACAAATTGGGAAAATATTTTTAAAAACAAAGGTTCTGACAAAGGTCTCATATCCAAAATATATAGAGAACTGACCATAATTTATAAGAAACCGAACCATTCTCCAATTGATAAATGGTCAAGGGATATGAACAGACAATTCTCAGGGGGAGAAATTGAAACTATATCCACTCACATGAAAGAGTGTTCCAAATCACTACTGATCAGAAAAATGCAAATTAAGACCACTCTGAGATACCACTACACACCTGTCAGATTGGCTAAGATGACAGGAACAAATAATGATAAATGTTGGAGGGGATGTGGGGAAATCGGGACACTAATACATTGCTGGTGGAGTTGCGAAAGAATCCAGCCATTCTGGAGAGCAATCTGGAATTATGCCCAAAAAGTTATCAAACTGTGCATACCCTTTGACCCAGCAGCGCTACTACTGGGATTATATCCCAAAGAAATACTAAAGAGCGGAAAGAGTCATATATGTGCCAAAATGTTTGTGGCAGCTCTTTTTGTTGTAGCTAGAAACTGGAAGATGAATGGATGTCCATCAGTTGGAGAATGGTTGGGTAAATTGTGGTATATGAAGGTTATGGAATATTATTGTTCTGTAAGAAATGACCAGCAGGAGGAATACAGAGAGGCCTGGAGAGACTTAAATCAACTGATGCTGAGTGAAATGAGCAGAACCAGAAGATCACTGTACACTTCAACAACAATACTGTATGAGGATGTATTCTGATGGAAGTGGAAATCTTCAACATAAAGAAGATCCAACTCACTTCCAGTTGATCAATGATGGACAGAGGTAGCTACATCCAGAGAAGAAACACTGGGAAGTGAATGTAAATTGTTAGCACTAATATCTGTCTGCCCAGGTTGCATGTACCTTCGGATTCTAATGTTTATTGTGCAACAAGAAAATGATATTCACACACATGTATTGTACCTAGACTATATTGTAACACATGTAAAATGTATGGGATTGCCTGTCATCGGGGGGAGGGAATAGAGGGAGGGGGGGTAATTTGGAAAAATGAATACAAAAAAAAAAAATAACAACAAAATTCATATGGAAGAACAAAGGTCGAAAATTTCAAGGGAACTAATGAAAAAAAAAAAAATCAAATGAAGGTGCCTTAGATGTACCTGATCTAAAACTATATTATAAAGCAGAAGTCACCAAAACCATTTAGTATTGGTTAAGAAATAGATTGGTTGATCAGTGGAATAGGTTAGGTTCACAGGACAAAATAGTCAATAACTATAGCAATCCAGTGTTTGACAAATCCAAAGATCCCAACTTTTGGGATAAGAATTCATTATTGACAAAAACTGCTGGGAAAACTGGAAATGAGTATGGCAAAAATTAGGCATGGACCCACACTTAACACCATACACCAAGATAAGATCAAAATGGGACCATGATTTAGGGATAAAGAACAAGATTATAAATAAATTAGAGAAACAGGATAGTTTACCTCTCAGACTTGTGGAGGAAGAAGGAATTTGTGACCAAAAAAGAATTAGAGATCATTATTGATCACAAAATGGAAAGTTTTGATTATATCAAATGAAAAAGTCTTTGTACAAACAAACAAACAAAAAAAAACTAATGCAAACAAGATTAGAAGGGAAGCAACAAACTGGGAAAACATTTTTACAGTTAAAGGTTTTGATAAAGACCTCATTTCCAAAATATATAGATAAGTGACTCCAATTTATAAGAAATCAAGCCATTCTCCAATTGGTAAATAGTCAAAGGATATGAACAGATAATTTTCAGATGATGGAAGTGAAACTATTTCTATTCATATGAAAAAGTATTCCAAATCACTATTGATCAGAGAAATGCAAATTAAGACAATTCTGAGATAACACAACCCACCTGTCAGATTGGCTAAGATGACAAGAAAAAATAATGGTGAATATTGGAGGGGATGTGGGAAAACTGGGACATTGATACATTGTTGATGGAGTTGTGAATGGATCTAACCATTCTGGGGAGCAATCTGGAATTATGATCAAAAAGTTATCAAACTGCACATACCCTTTGATCCAGCAGTATTATTATTATTGGGCTTATATCCCAAAGAGATACTAAAGAAGGGAAAGGGACTTGTATGTACCAAAAAGTTTGTGGCAGTCCTTTTTGTAGTGGCTAGAAACTGGAAAATGAATGGATGACCATCAATTGGAGAATGGTTGGGTAAATTATGGTATATGAATGTTATGGAATATTATTGTTCTGTAAGAAATGACTAGCAGGATGAATACAGAGAGGCTTGGAAAGACTTACATGAACTGATGCTGAGTGAAACGAGAAGAACTAGGGGATCATTATTCACTTCAACAACAATACTGTATGAGGACATATTCTGATGGAAGTGGATATCTTCGACAAAGAGAATATCTAATTCGGTTGCAATTGATCAATGATGGACACCATCAGTTATGCCCAGAGAAGGAACACTGGGAAATGATTGTGAACTGTTTGCATTTTTGTTTTTCTTCCCAGGTTATTTTACCTTCTGAATCCAACTCTTCCTGTGCAACAAGAGAACTGTTCGGTTCTGCACACATATATTGTATGTAGGATATATTGTAACATATTTAACATGTGTAAGACTGCCTGCCATCTAGGGAAGGGGGTGGAGGGAGGGAAGGGAAAAGTTGGAACAGAAGTGAGTGCAAGGGATAATGTTGTAAAAAAAATTACTCATGCATATGTTCTGTCAATAAAAAGTTATAATAATAAAAAACAGATTTTAAAGCAAAAATAAAAAAAAATTAAAAAATATTTTTCAAAAAAAAAAATTCTCTTCCTTGGTTTAAATAAATCCTAGCAGGAAGCTTGCCCACTACTAAATACTTTTCTCATATTACTTTGGCAACTGTGCAAGCTTCCTAGTTGGGTATATCTTATAAAACAGTTATTTATTAACAATATATGGCTCGTGTACTCATCATCTTTTTTCAGAGACAGAGAAAAAAATAGCGAAATTCAAAAAATTTGCTTGTACTTACATTCTTCAATATGTATACAAGTTTTAAGGTACTTTTATTTACACATAAAAAAACACAAGCCTTACCTTTCTTGTGATAGCTCAAGCCCATCAAATTAGCTTTTCTGTTGCCAAATGGGTGCTAGTATAGGTGATAGCTCTGCTAAGGGGACGAAACAGAGTGATTTTTGGAAGGGGTGAGGACTGGGGTGGAGTTGAGGAGGCTATGTCCTGTCCCAATGTAACAACTCATATTTCTCAGATTACACTTCAGGAATGAAATTGATGAAATCAGTTCAATAGAGGAAAAAAAAAAACATTGTAGATTTACCAAACATTATAGATTTATCTACAGAGATTGTAAATTATCTACAGAGATAAGGCACACTGAGTACTTTCAGATTTGTGAGTTGCCTTGGCCATATGAGTTTCCTACATGTGTGCCTAACTATCATTGTGCTTTTAAGTGTGTGCCCATTTTCCCTCATGGACACTGTGTGTATTGGTGGGAAAATGTGTCTCTGAATTATGAGAAGGATGTTTTGTAACTATTGGTTTATTTGAGTTAATATCTTTCATAAGATTAAAATGATTCTAATATCTGAATATTAACGGGAAAGCCAGTATGGGTCTTAGAAGTTTATAATGTTAGTAATGTAACAATTTATTCTCAAGTTACTCCTAAAGCTCAAGGAAGAAAACTCCCTTCTGAACAATATGTATCTTAACAACTATGACCTTTTTCCTTGTTCACAATTGTTATGAATTTTATTTGTAATTTGTTTGAGCTATAATGACGTTTGAGGGCAAGACATGGGAGGTGGATGAGGGAGGGGAAGAAGAGAGAACCATGCTAGTTTGGACAATTCTCTCTTTAAGCAGAAATGTTTGGTTTTAGAATAATGTTAGATTAATTGAAATTATTTTAGCAAACATACTAGAAGTTAATATATTATTAATTATTTTTTTTAATTAAATTTTATTTTTTTCAATCTAATATCTATCTTCTCTATCACCCCTCCTCCGCGCAGAAAGAAAGAAAAACAAAATTACTGTTACATATGAGTATAGCCAAGCAAAACAAATTCCCTCAATGGCTATGTCTAAAAAAAAAAAAGTTCAACCTGCACACAGTATGTATATGGGTGGCCTATTTTATCATGAGTTTATTATTTTTCTTTTAGTTAATTAGCAACAATGATAACAGCATTCCATTTACACAATGACACAGCTAGATAACACTTAATATTGAGTATCTCAACACCACTACATAGCAGGTTTTTGTATGTAAATGCAACATAGCACCAGATGAAAAAGACAATCTATCTGGGATAGATTGGGTGAAAAATAAATGGGGGGGAAAAAGAAAAAAATGGAAACTGGGTTTGAAACAAATCAAATGAATATTTCAGTGAGAGAAAAAATAGCATAAAAATGAAATAAAATGTACTTTTTTCCTCTTTTTAAAGAGTTCTGTTTTTAGCTCTAAATTATTACTGATTAGAGAAATGCAAATTAGGACAACTCTGAGGTACTACTTTACAATTTTCAGATTGACTAAGATGACAGGAAAAGAAAATGATAAATGTTGAAGGGGATGTGGGAAAACTGGTACTCTAATGCTTTGTTGGTGGAGTTGTGAACCAATCCAACCATTCTGGAGAGCAATTTGAAACTGTCCAAAGGGTTATCAAGCTGTGCATACCTTTTGATCTAGCAGTGTTTCTACTGAGTTTGTATCTCAAAGAGATGATAAAGGAGGGAAAAGAACCACATGTGCAAAAATGTTTATAACTGCCTTTTTTTATAAAGGTAAGGAACTAGAAATTGAGTATATACTCATCAGTTGGGGAATGATTAAATAAGTTATAGTATGTAAATGTGATAGAATATTCTTGTTCTATAAGAAATGATGATCAGCTTTTTAACAGTGAGGTAATTCAGATCAGTTCGGATGGTCTTGTGATGGAGAGAACCATCTACACCTAGACAGAGGACTGTGGGGACAGAGTGTGGATCACAACCTAATATTTTCATTTTTGTTGTTGTTTGCTTGCATTTTGTTTTGCTTCTCATTTTTTTTCCTTTTTTGATCTGATTTTTCTTATGCAAAATGACAATTGTGGAAATATGTATAGAAAAATTGCACATGTTTTAAAAAATTGGTTTACTTGATGTCTAAGGGAGGAGGTGGGAGGGAGGGAGAGAAAAAAAATTTGAAACACAAGGTTTTGCAACAATGAATGTTGAAAACTATGCATGTATTTTGAAAATAAAAAAGTTTTATTTTAAAAAAGAGAAATGATGAGCAGACTGGTTTCAGAAAAACTCGCAGACTTACATGAACTGATGCTAAATGAAGTGAGTAGAATCAAGAGAACAAGATTTTGTGATGATCAACTGTGATGGACTTGGTTGTTTTCAACAATGAGGTAATTGAAGGCAATTCCAATAGACTTTGATGGAAAGAGCCTTTAACATCCAAAGAGAAGATTATAAAGACTGAATGTGGATCACAGCATAGTATTTTCTCCTTTTCGTTCTTCTTGTTTGCTTGTTTATTTTTTTATTTTTACTTTTTTTCCCTTTTGATCTGATTTTTTTCTTGCACAACATGACAAGTGGGAAAATATGTTTAGAAGCATTGCACAGATTTAACCTCTATTGGATTCCTAGCTGTTTAAGGGAGAGAGAAGGAGAAAAATTTGGAACATAAGACTTTGCAAGGGTGAATGGTGAAAACTATCTTTGCATATATATTGAGAAATAAAAAGCTATTATTATTTAAAAAAAACCAAACTGACAAAGATAAAAAATACTATTTTTAACATTAAAAAAATTTGAGTTCCAAATTCTTTCCCTTCCTTTACCCATTGAGAAGGCAAGCAATATAATAATTATATATATGAAATCATGCAAAACATATTTCCATGTTGGTCATGTTATTTAAAAAAATAAGAAAAATAAGTTTTTAAAAGTATGCTTCAATTTGTACTCAGAGTTCATGTTTTTCTGAAACCATCACTCTTGTCATTTCTTATATTACAATAGTATTCCATCACAATCATATACTATAATTTATTTAGTCACTCCCCAAATAATTGTTATCCCCTCAATTTCCAATTTTTTGCCACCACAAGAATGGATATAAATATTTTTGTAGATATAGTTTATTTTTCTTTTTTTTCTTTTGTCTCTTTGGGATGTAGATGTAATAATGGTATTGCTAGATCAAATTGTTCTCCAGAATGGTTTACAACTCTACCAACCATACATTAGTGCCCCAGTTTTTTCTTATCCCCTCTAGAATCTGTTATTTTTCTTTATTATCATGTTTGATAATCTCATAGATATGAGGTGATATCTCAGAAGTTGTTTTAATTTGCATTTGTCTAATCAATAGTGATTTAGAACATGTTTTCATGACTATAGATATCTTTAGATTTCTAGATATGTGATCCTTGAGAGCTGAAAATATGATTACTGGAACTTCCTAATTAAGACCTTAAGGGTTTATTAACTGATGTAAATCTGAATCTGATTCCATTTATGATCATCAAGGAATGCTATTGAGCCAATCATCTGTGATACCAGCAATCCTGTGAGGTTTTACATCATACCTGGCTGACTTTGGCCTGCATTTTCCCTTATGTCCCTATTCTTTTAAAACAAATTTCTATTATTAAGAAGTTTTGTAAGTACAATACTGAATCTACTGAATAATAGATTGATACTGGAATAGCTCTGAGTTATTATAATAGAATCTAAATTAGTCTGATGAACATAAGTATTTGCCAGTACTGATGTTAGTTAACCAGACAATCCTGAATTCCACTTGAGTTCTTATGACACATCAATAAAGTTTGAGCTAACTTGAATTATCTTACCTGTTTATTAGCAAAGTAAATTGTTTTGAGGTCAATTTTGGATCCCAGAACTACATTAGATTTATCTAGAGGAAGGGAGACAGCTACTTTTTCTTTTGCATCTTTTATCTATCAGGTCTACTTATAAAAGGGGACTACCGTCTTTGAATTTGTCAGTGTTATCAAAGGGAATTGCCCCCTTTTGATTTTCATCAAGGCATTTTGTCATCCATTTTCCTCCTTTCATATTGTCTCCACTCATAAGTCATAAGAAACCCTTGATATAAATGTTTGTCTTTGGTCTAAAAGAGATGGCCAAATGTTCATTCTTTTAAATAAAATTATTAAATTGCCCCCCTCTCCCACAAAATATACTGATTGTAAAATGTTTTATGAAATGACCACCAGGATGAATTCAGAAAGATTTGGAGAGACTTGCATGAACTGATGCTGACTAACATGAACAGAATCAGAAGATCGCTGTACACTTCAACAACAATGCTATATGAAGATGTATTCTGATGGAAGTGGTTATCTTCAACATAAAGAAGATCCAACTCACTTCCAGTTGATCAATGATGGACAGAAACAACTACACCCAGAGAAGGAACACTGGGAAGTGAATGTAAATTGTTAGCACTACTGTCTATCTACCCAGGTTACTTATACCTTCGGAATCTAATACTTAATGTACAACAAGAAAATAGGATTTACACACATATATTGTATCTAGGTTATACTGTAACACATGTAAAATGTATGGGATTGCCTGTCTTCTAGAGGAGGGAGTAAAGGGAGGGAGGGGAAAATTTGGAAAAATGAATACAATAGATAATGTTATAAAAAATATTCATGCATTTATACTGTCAAAAAAATTTATAATTATAAAATATTAAAAATTTAAAAATTTTTTAAAAGTTTTTAAAAGAAAAAAAAGTAAAATGCTTTACATAGTAATTAGCATATGAAGTGCTCCATTATTATTTATATAATTAAATATAATTGTTCCATATCTGATAACTAAAAAGTAGTTTTATAATGCTAAAGGTAATAAGGTCAGTGGTTTTTATATATGACAATTTGGAAATTTGGAAATGCAATATGAAGTTTATTGTTTGTGTTATTATATATTATATGTATTAATATTATTTTGTGTTATATAATATAAATTATATGTGTATATTACATTATATATAATATAGTATTATTGTATTATATTATATTATATATGTATATATTATATATATTGCATTGTATTTTTAAATCTATAGTGTGAATTTTTTTTTTTTTGGCTGAGGCAGTTGAGGTTAAGTGACTTGCCCAGGGTCACACAACTAGAAAGTGTCTGAAGCCAGATTTGAATTCAGGTACTCTTAACCAGGGCCAGTCTCCATTCACTGTGCCATCTGGCTGTCCCTTTTATTGTGAAATTTGAGAGCATTGCTAACTGTTAGATAAAACTTCCCTTGTAATGTAAGGAATAGGATAAAAATATTTTTCTGGATATTTGAATATTGTTAAACATTTATATTTAGTGATACTACTAATCTATCATTTACTTGATATATATTGGAAACCCCAGAATATAGGTAGTTTTAATTTGTAAGTGAAGGGTTAATGTTAACTTATTAAAATTAAATACAACTGCTTCATACTTGATAATATTATATGGGTTTTTTAGATGTGATCAACTATATAATGCCAATGTTGAGATGAATGATTCTTTGTGCTCTTAAGATGTCATCTTGATGAATGGATGTCCATCAATTGGAGAATGGTTGGGTAAATTATGGTATATGAAGGTTATGGAATATTATTGCTCTGTAAGAAATGACCAGCAAGAGGAATACAGAGAGGCTTGGAGAGACTTACATCAACTGATGCTGAGTGAAATGAATAGAACCAGAAGATCGCTGTACACTTCAATGCTGTATGAAGATGTATTCTGATGGAAGTGGATATCTTCAACATAAAGAAGATCCAACTCACTTCCAGTTGATCAATGATGGACAGAAATAACTACACCCAGAGAAGGAACACTGGGAAGTGAATGTAAATTGTTAGCACCCAGGTTACTTATACCTTCGGAATCTAATACTTAATGTGCAACAAGAAAATGGTATTTACACACATATGTTGTATCTAGGTTATATTGTAACACATGTAAAATGTATGGGATTGCCTGTCATTCGGAGGGAGGGAGTGGAGAGAGGGAGGGATAATTTGGAAAAATGAATACAAAGGATAATATTATAAAAAAAATTACTCATGCATATATACTGTGGAAAAAAATTCTAAATAAAAAAAAAGATGTCATCTTGATTAGTAATATATATTATTTTCGGTATTTCTAAATTTTCTAATATTGTATAATTTGGTAAATGGCTATGTCAGCTAAGTTATTAGAAAAGCAATTTCTCTTATGATCTAGGTAAATTAAGAATTGTACTGTTAAAAAAAATGGATGGATGAAATAGGAAAGTGTGTGATCATTTTATCAGCCCTGCTGATCACATGCTATAACATTTTGAAGCATTGTAATTAAGAACTTATCAACTTCCAAGTTTTGTTCATATTTAAGAGGAAGTTTTACCTAAAATTATTTGACTATTACTTATGAAAATTAATAAGTTGTTAACTAAGTTATATTAGAGCTACTTTAATCAAATATTTACATATGTATTTTTCCTTATTTATTTATTTATCTATTTCTTTTCAAAATATATGCATCGATAGTTTTCATCTTTCACCTTGTAAAACCTTGTGTTCCAAATTTTCTCCCTTCCTTCCCCACATCTCCTTCCTTATATATTCAGTATATATTAAACACGTGTAATTCTTCTACAATTATCATGCTGCATAATAAAAATCAGATCAAAAAGGGGAAAAAAAGAGAAAGAAAACAAAAAACAAGCAAACAACAACAAAAAGGTTGAAAATACTATTTTATGATCCACAGTCAGTGCCCATAGTCCTCTTCCTGGATGCAGATGAATTCTTTCCATCACAAGTCTATTGGAACTGGCCCGAATCACGTCGCTGTTCAAAAGAGCCAAGTCCATCACAACTGATTGTTGTATAAATTTATTGTTGCTGTGTACAATGTTCTCTTGATTCTACTCACTTTACTTAGCATCATTTCACGTGAGTCTTGCCAGGCCTTTTTGAAATTATCCTGCTGATCATTTCTTATAGAACATACAATTATATTTTTAAAAGGAAAAATTGGTAATTGTACAAGGAAAAGACCTCAGAAAATGTAAATCCATAAGGATTCTTAGAACCATCTAAACCTACTAGGATTCTTACAATCATGCAATCATAAATTCTTATCAATCTTGTATAAGAATTCTTTGTGTTGTAGAATTCCTGATGAGTAAAATGGGATATAAAATAGTAATCCTTACACAAAATAGGAGTGAAATTTTCAAGCTTATTTATAATGTAGAGTGGGTTTCATCTAGAGTTGTTTGTCTTATCACTTCTGGAGGTTTTACATATATATATATATCTTGAAGCTATTTAGTCTTTTAAAAACTCTACTCTAAAAAGATGAATTTTGCTTTAAGGAGTAAATACAAAAATACCTTTAGAGAAGTCTATATGTATATATGTTATTTTGGAATTTAAGTGAACTATCACATATTCACTATTTATATGGGATTCCAGAATGTATTTTTCTTGATTTCTAGTGATATATTTAAAGAGAAATGGTGGAAAAAAATATTGAGCAAAATTTTAAAAACCTGGCAACTCATACTGCGATAAATCTAATTTAATTTCTTATATTTTTCTTTTTTGGTTTATAAAAATTTAATCTGTCTTTCCCCATTGTAAATGCATTTTAACTAAAGATGTCAGTGTAACTAGAAATTTTCTAATGATTGAGAATTTATTTTGTTATAATACTTTGGGGATTTATTTATGTTACTTAAAGAAAATTTACACCAACTTACTTTTGATAAATCCTAATTTTAAAGATTTATTTTTGCTTTAAAGTTGAATAAGAAAGAGATATTTGCAATTTTAGAGATTTCCACCTAAATTACTTCACAAATGCTTAATGATTATTACATTTAATATCAGAATAAATTTTAAAATGTTTTTAAGAAAGAGAAATACTTTTAGGAAGAAAATTATTTATGTAATATTGAACTTAAAACCATATACTTAGAATGAGTGCTAGCTCTATCAAAAGAAATTGTGAATTTTTTGTGAAGATTCTCTTACTGTTACCAATGTAAGATTATAATCAATATTTTTTTATTTAAGATATGTGATTCTTGAAAGCTGAAAATGTGATTACTGGAACTTTCTATTTAAGACCTTCAAGGGTTATTAAATAATATAATTCTGAGTCTGATTCCAGATATGATCATCAGGTAATGCTTTTGAGCCAATCATCTATGATGCCAGCAATCCTGTGAGGTTTTACATTGCACTTGGCTGATTTTAGCCTGCATTTTCCCTTATGTCCCTAGTCTTTTAAAACAAATGTCTATCATTAAGAAGTTTTGTAAGTACAATACTAAATCTATTAAATAATAGATTGATACTGAGTTGTTATAATAGGATGCAAGTGTATATACCTTAACATTTTAACTTATATTTATGATCAAATGATAATATTGGGATTATATCCTCCAAAGAAGGGGATAATTAGACAAGATGTTATGAAAGTTTTCTAATTAAATGGAATAGTAAATTTTGAGAAAAGTAACAGTACTAGATTTTTTTTCTCTGAAGAACTAGATTGATAATATTAAAAGGCAGAAGAACAGGCCCCATAAGGAAAAAAAAAAAGTCACTAGAACTAGAAAGATTTACTAATGAATTCTATCAAGCATTGTGACAGATACAAGATTTGGGTAAGATAGAAACAAGGAATGAATGACAAGAAACATCTGGGACTATTCCTTCAGCAAGCTCTATCCCCTTAACCTATTCTGTTCCAACTTCACCTCTTTCCCCCTTCCCTGCCATCTCAGGCTAAGGGAGTTTTCAGTCAGTGGCATATCTCTGTTAAGATGAAGTTAATGTTTAAGTTCACTTAGTTACCTTGATGATATATAAGTCTACCTTCTCAGAACTAATCCATTGTGAACCCTCCAAGTGATCTGTACCTGACTTATTGTAATTATGCAATTATAGGAATTGAGAAAAATTTTATTGTGTTAGCCCAGTGTGGCTGGATTATCTCTGTGCTTTTTAAAGATTGTTAATTTAAAGACCTGTGTTGTGCTGACCGGACCAGAAGCAGCAGATTCAAAGATTGATGTAAGGAGTTTTCTCCACAGGATCTATCAGATCCTTCTTACTACTTCCATAGCTGCCAAACTTGTGGATGTGGACTCCTGGATCATCTGAAGAAAGCACCTTGCTCCGGAGTAAATAGCAGACTTCCAGAATCATTTGGTATGGATCCAGAAGCAGACAACATCCAGATGAGACAGCTGTCCCAAGAGTCTGGGCCAGGGCTTTATATATTATCTACTCTGTTGTTGTTGTTGTTGTTGTTGTTTTTCCACTCTCCCTTTTTGTGTCCAAGTAGCATGATCCTAATTCAATAATGTTTGGCATTTTCTCCCTCTAATGATGGGAATAGCCACCATAGTAGTAGAGAACTTGAAGGGTGAAATCAACTGAGAAAGTAAGCCATTGCAACACATCTTTAGCTCCTTCCCCTCAGGGATGGGAAGCCCCATTTTGTCTCTCCTTTCTGCTATCTATTTTGGAGACCGAATAGACCTAGCTCTGGCCCCTAAGTGCTCCACCACCTTAATGAACAAAATTATGTTGTCTGTGGCCATTCCCTTTTGATCTGTGAGGAATATCTCTGGTATTTCTCTTGTCTAAAAGGAGGAAATATGAAAATGGAAAGGTCAATGAGTTTACTAATCCCCTTGATTTGCTAAAACTCCCTTATTATCCAGAAAAGGCTAGGTTGATTTGGGAGACAGATAGAAATGAGTATTCCTTGCTGTAAGAGGTTTCTTGCAGTATTCATGGATTGGAATTCACAGTATTGTGAGAATCACAATATTGATCCCAGTCACAGTTTTGAACCCAGAACTTTCCCTGTTATGACAGATAATCAACTCAGACAGATTCATATCAACTCCCCCCTTCTAAAAAACAACCTAGCCCAGAGGTGATTTGATAAAGACCACTATACAATTACACTTACCCCCTCTGATTTTTGCTTTTAAACCCTCTGCTTCCTATGCCTACTTGAGCTCAGTTCTAACTTTACTACCATATGTATGTATCTAATTACTTAGAAGGAATAAAGTCACCAATAACAGTATAATTGTTCTGTCTTTCTTAGACTGAAGTCTGGGGGGGGGGGGAAAGATTGACACTGTCAAATTGTTTTCCAATTTCTCCAGCACTTTTTGTTAAATAATTAGTTCTTGCCCCAAAAGCTTGGTTCTTTGGGTTTGAATGAAGTGAACTATGATAGCTATCTCACAAGATGGAGATGATGTTCTAGAGATTGAATGAAAGTCAATTGTGCTACAGGTTCAAGTTTAACTCCCATATACGATAATTTAGTAATCCTAAAATGTAGTTGGGATAGAAGTTATTTCTCATTAATAGCTTAGAATGTGAGGTCACTTGTCCTAGCTAATTAGGGCAAATTGGGTCCAGCCTATAAGGACTATTACCCAAACCTGTATATAATTATTGTCTATATACTGTATCTTGTCTCTCCTTGTCTGTTTTTTTTTGTTGGGAGGGAGACACTCTTTCTTGAGAGAACACAATAAAATTCCTTTCTGCCTCTACCTTGAGAACTTTCCTTTATTGATTTGAGCTGGTGGTCTTTGTCCCACATAGTTCTTGTGGGCTCATCCGGGATTATGTGATCTGGTGAATTGGTGAACTCTCAGACATTAGTGGGGTGGAGTTCTGCCCTGTTTCAGGCACCTGGCGAATGTTCAGGGCTTCTATTTGGTCACAAAGATAAAGTGAGCCAAAGCAGAGAGACTTTGGGGAAAAGCAAAAGTGAGGAGCTCCATGGCAAAATTCAGACCATGGGTGAGGATGTAACAGTCAGATAACTTGTGTGTACACAACCCAAAAGTAAGACCTGTGTATCCCTTGAGTTGAGGGTTATAGACTCTGGAGGGGTGATCTGGACAGGATAAACTCTGGGTAACTGAGAGTTGGGGGGCAACCCTGCCCTAATAAGGTGTGTGAAACTTAGAATTTTGTCCAAATTAGAATGGGCACAGCGTGGTCCAAGCCGCCTTCCAGGGAGATTAAAAGATAGTCCCTGGGAAATAAATTGAGCAATTGGAATGAGTTACCAAAATATAGAGGAAAAAGTTAGAAAAAAAATGATAAAAATATTGTTGCTCTGTAAGGGGAGAATGCTCCCAGGGCTAATTAAGTATGTTAGACTTAAATCTGTATGTAAAAACTGGAATAGAAGATTTCTGGGTGTACCTATCTGTGGATGTCTGCTTTGTACTTTGTGTTCTGTGTTAAAAGTTAAGCAAGCTTCTGAGAGATAAGAGAGATCTGTGTTGCTAATTTGGAAAGAGAATCTTTTTCTCTTTCTCTTCCTCTGAGTCTGGTTGACTGTAGCAGTTCTGCAGAAGAATGTGGGGGAGAAGAAGAAAATATATTTAATACAGTGAAGATGATAAAAGATATATTTAATACAATGAAGAGGGTAGTCAGAGTGAGAAAAAAAAGGAACTATATGTATATGGAAAGGTGAGTGAGAAAGTTTAAGTGTATAGAAATGAGACTAGCATAAACTGAAAGAGCTTAGAGAGTTAGGGAAATGGAAAAGCAGTATGCTACCATTTTAAAAACCTCTGTAAGCAAGAGGCTTGTAATTTTGTTATCATAATTCAATCCTGTGGAATCCTGCTAGGAAGAATTTCAAGGTAAAACTTATATGGAGCAAAAATTGGTGCTTAACTCTTTCCTGACTTAGAAAAAGAAGAGGTTTGTGGGAATCAGGAAAACAACTAAAAGACAAATCGGCTTGAATGGAACAGCTAGGTAGAATTTAGGGAATCTTACAAACTAAAGTACTGGTTAATTTTTAAATAACTGAATTGGTATCTGTAGAACAGATTGGTTCTGTTCTACATAAACTAATATAGTAATGAGTTCCTTTGGAGATTATAGCACCCAGATTTGGTTTGTTATCTAGTACCCTGAATGTTATTGGAATATAAACTTTAAAAAAAATACCAACAGGAGGTGGAAAATGTGTTTAAAAATATGTTGTTATTATCAGCCTTGTTTAATGCAGTAAATGTAATTTAGGAGATTTAGTATTTCCACCTTTGCTTATGAGTTAAGAGGGAATTACACCTAGGACCATTTGGCTATTACTTATGAAAATTCTATGATTGTTCATTATATTAAAACCAACAATTTGTAATTACTATGTGCATAGAACAAGAGTAAAAAGGAACAAATTTAGTTAGTTACTAGAGTGGAGATATTTGAGATCTGTAAATTAGTCAGAAATTTATAGAATTGTTAATGGATGAGAGTAAAGAAAAATATTTCTGTGTATCTTCATAGAAGTCCTGTATATGGGAAAAATTAAAAGATAGATGTAAATCCCAGAGGTGAATAATAATTTATTAGTCAGAGATTAAATTATACAACTGGTATTGGAATTAAAAGTGAAATATCAAAATTTTAAATTTAAAATGCATCTTTTTTTCAATAGAATGTGAATGGCAGAGATAGGGGAAGTTTAAAAATTCCCCACTTAAAATCAATCTAAAAAAATCCAGATGTAGGGTATGTGTTAAACAATGTCCTGTATCATTGGAGGGAAAAATAAGATTGTGAAGGATGGACTATAAAATCTTTATATGTCCCTTTTTAATAACCCTATTTTGGCCCTTAAGATATCATATGAGACTTATGAATAAATACAAGATCTTGGGGTAATAAACAGTTTAGTGACATGTTAGAGAATATCAGAAGGGAATAACCCTTGAGATAGTGGGAAGCTGTTTAACTGATGAGGAAAATGTTTAAAGGAAGTGGCTTTGTAAAGGGAGGAATGGAAAATGAATGTTTGTCCTTTCTCTACTTTGTCTAAAATAGATGCAGATCCAATATGTTCTAAAGAGGAAGAGAAAAGGTTGGAAGATATTGGAGCAATATAATCTCCTGAAAGACATTGGCAATTACCTGATGAGAGGAGAATGCTGAAAAAGGCCATGACTGGGGAGATTTTAACTGTATTGTATTAAGAAAGCCATTGGATACTCAAGCAATGTGTAATGCCTTTTTAAGAAAATAGGGCTACACATATGAAAAGGTGCTCCAAATCACTATTGGTCAGAGAAATGCAAATTAAGACAACTCTGAGGTACCACTATATACCTGTCAGATTGGCTAAGATGACAGGAAAAGATAATGATGAATGTTGGCAGGGATATGAGAAAACTGGGACACTAATACATTATTGGTAGAATTGTGAACGAATCTAACCACTCTGGAGAGCAATCTGGAATTATGCCCCAAAAGTTATCAAACTGTGCATACCCTTTGATCCAGCAATGCTTATATCCCAAAGAGATCTTAAAGAGGGAAAGTGACCCACATGTGCAAAAATATTTGTGGAAGTCCTTTTTGTAGTGGCAAGAAACTGGAAACTGAATGGATGCCCATCAATTGGCGAATGGCTAAATAAATTATGGTATATGAATGTTATAGAATATTATTGTTCTATAAGAAACGACCAGTAGGATGATTTCAGAAAGGCCAGGAGAGACTTACATGAATTGATGCTGAGTCAAATGGGAAGAACCAGGAGATAATTGTATATGGAAATAAGATTATACGATAATCAATTCTGACAGACTTGGCTCTCTTCATCACTGAGATGATTCAAACCAATTTCAATGGTCTTGTGATGAAGAGAGCCATCTACAACCAGAGAGAGAACCATGGGAACTGAGTGTGGAACAAAACCTAGCATTCTGACTTTCTCTGTTATTATTTGCTTGCATTTTTTCCCTCAGTTTTTCTTTTTCTTCCTTCTTGATCTGATTTTTCTTTTGCAGCCAGATAACCGTATAAATATGTATAGACATATTGTATCTGACATGTATTTCAACATTTTAAACACGTATTGGACTACCTGACAGATAGGGGAAGGGATGGGGGAAGAAGAGGAAAATTTACAACAAAAGGTTATGCGAAGGTCAATGTTGGAAAAATTACCCATGCATATGCTCTGTAAATAAAAAGCTTTAATAAAAAAAGAAAGAAATGTCTATGTTTTGTTAAAGAATTAGAATTGTCCCCAGAAGAGATCTGGGGCTTTCCCTATATGACATGGAAGGAAAAGGAAAATACCCTCCTTTGAACCAAAAAATAAGTTTTTTTAAGAATTATATGTTGGCAGTGTCCTTATCCTTTTCAATCCTTGGGGCGGGGGGTGGGGGGTGGGGGGAAGAACTGCTGACCCAGACAACACCTTTGGAGTTTGTAATTTCAGAAGACTGGGTGGCTTTTAAATCCTGAAAGGCTCAAAGTGAGAAGGCCCTTATCAGATATTACTGATGACCAAGACCGTGGTCCAGAGACTGAGAAGAGGTGGACTCTACACCACGGCTAAAGGACCTGTGGAGGAATCTAAAGAATAAAGTGTTGAGGACAATTTATAACCTGTAAAAATTGACTTTGCACCAAGGCAATTAAAAATGTTTTGGTGGGAGAGAAATGTATATCAAAGTACATTCCACAGAAAAATCCTAAGGATACTTAGGGTGAACCAGTAGGAACATCAAACTTGTTGATTCTCTTATTTGAAAGATTACTACTTCTTTTAACCATCTTGGTAGCCCTGGTAAAAGAGTTTATTTAGATTTTATAGTCTCCAAACAAGGAATGGTTTATTGATAATCTACAAGTTTGTTATATAAAGATGATTTTTAATGTTTACCCCATACCAGAATGAATTTTACTATAAAAAAGTGTCAAAGATGTTAAGTGAAATCTCTTATATATGTGGAATTTATCAAACTTTGTTTTGATTGGTTGTATTAAGCCATCTTAAAGCTGCACCCATTATTTAAAGCGACTCTGAGAATAATAATTTTTGCCTTTGTGCCTTTGAACATGTTTCTTTTATAAAGAATATGCAATTTAGAATTTTTCTGTGTATTGAGCATTTTAAAAGCAAAATTATTTGTGTAATGTTGAACTTAAAATCATCTAATTAGATATGAAGGATAAGCTATGAACTTTCTAGAATGGACCTCTTACTGGTATCAATAGTCAATACCTATTTAGGATAAGTAATCCTTGAGATCTAAATTTACCTGAAGCTGTGATTAATGAGATTTGCTATTTGAGATACAATCTCTTGGGACTATAGCTGATATCATTTGGAGTTTTAAATTCAGGTATGATTAATGGATCATCAAGCCAGTGATCCACCCTCTGAAAGGAATATGTCACAAGTTACTCAGAAGAATGTAATCCTGAATTGTTACAGGTGGAAGTTAGTATTTGGGCAAGAATTAGGAGGATGACCTTGGCCTCTGTTGATGTGGGATCCTTCTGACTCATTGTCCCAGTGGTGTTCTTTTGAATAATAATCCTCCTGATTATCCCTGAGACTGGCTTAAGGTGAAATTGTTATTACATGATTAATTGAAAACTGTGACGATTACCTGGAGTTAAGGATGCTTTATTCTGTATCATGTATGTGCTCTCAGGCCAAAACTTGAAGAACCAGTTTTGATGCTATTTAAATCAGGTCCTTGCCTTTTTTTTCTTAAGGCAAGTTTTTATAATCAGAGCAAATGGCCAGTAGAAGCCATGAGCACAATTCAAGTAATCTGAAAAATATGAGGTCATTATATCCTAAAATAGTGAAGTGAGTATTAGTCATCTATCTGTTGCTAGGTACATATGCCTGTCTATTTATTTTAACATTTCTGTTGTTGCTGACATTTGTGGTAGGCATCTTTATTTGTGAAAGGTTACCTACTCCAATTATGAGGAACGTAACTAGTTGTGATGATAGGTGGCCCTGCTATCTGAGGCCAAGAAGAGAGCTGGGTTATCCAATCAATAAGAAGGGGGTGTTTATGAAAGACTATCCTCATAACACTTGATGGGTCCTCCTATTCCCAATCTCTATTATCCAAGATGATTAGAATGAAGAGCTAGGAAGGGAGAAAACTGTCTGGGTAATTTCATAGCTAATATTCCCAAGAGAAAAGACTTTGTTTCCAGGAGAAACTAGTGCCTTGGTAAAAGATATAACCAAGGACATCAGAAAATTAGCGCATGTTCTCATTCAAACTAGGACCTCCTTTTCTAATACCTCTTGGGAGTCTTGGTTTGGAGGAGCCTTTGGTGACAGGCTTTATGGTTTCTCCTAATAGCCCTCAGTGGAGTTATGTCTCCCCTGTATGATGAAACTTATTATCAATAAGGTTCAGAAAATTGTCCAAAATGATTAAGATAAAAGGTAAAGTCATAAGATCAGAAGAATTGATGGTGCTCAAGAGACAAGGTGGGGAACTGAAGCCTGGGGGAGGATAGGTCAGACCCTGAAAATGAAGTTGATTAGGAAGTTAAAAAAATGTATCAATTTTGGTGTGAGAAGCTTTCAATTGATAAAAGACAAAGGGGAATTGAATGAAGTGATCTGTGAAAGCTGTCTCCCAAGATGGGGACAATGTTCTAAAAATTGAGTAAAATCAGCTGTGCCCCAGGGCCCAGATTCTTTCTCCAGAAATCATGTGATTTACAAAGAATGGGATCATATAACCTTTTTCTTTGTGAGATTAAGTTGGGGCCACCTTGGCATTAAAACTTTCATATAATGATCCTAAAGATGTGATTGGGTTAGAAATTTTTCCTCATTTATAACTTAGAATGTGAGGTTATTTGTCTTGACTAATCAAGGCAGAAGTCCAGCCTAGGACTTTTATATCATCTTTTTCTGCTTTCTGTTCCTTGCCTCTCCTTGTCTGACCGCTTGTTGGGAGGGAGATGCCCTTTCTTGAGAGATAGTAATAAAATTCTTTTCTGCTTCAACCTTGAGAAATCTCCAGTCATCTTGATGCAGTCGTAGCCCCCTTTAAGATTCCTTGTACCTTTGATTTACAAGATCTGGTCAAAATCCCAAGGGGAGAGATCAGTATCTGAGCCAGTTTGGGCTTGTACCCAGCCCCCCCACCAGATCTGAGCTGGCTTGGATTTTCAGCCCCCATTCTAATGATCTGCTCAGATAACCCAACCCCCAACTATCTGCTCAGGTTTCCCCAAAACAGTTTCTTCCTTATCTGAAAAGCCGGCCAAAAATCTGGCCTTCCAGGAATCAACTTGAGCTCCGCCCATATGTTTCTTCAAGCAGATAAAGGCAGCAAAGGGGTGACTCCCTGTACTCCAATCCTGCCACTAGACCTCAATTAATGCTATTGAGGTATTTACCTCACCATTAGGTATATACTTCATCATGTTACCTCATCAATCTTTGTCTCACACAGGGTTTATCAAATGCTAGCTGACTCTGGTCATTTATTATTGTGTATTATGTACCTAATCTATATCTCTATTTCTTAGTACTAGATTGTTTTCATGATCACTACTTTCTAATGTTGTTTGAAATCTGGTAATGCTAGAATATCTTCCTTCAAATTTTTTTTTCATTGATTCCCTTTACAATTGTTACCTTTTCTTCTTCTAGATAAATTTTATTTTTTTCTCAAAAATATCTTTTAAAGGAAACCCTTTTGTGTTTTAAAATGATAAAATTTGAATAAGTTAAAATTATAAAATTCAATAGATTATAAATTTTCCCAATAATTTAAAAATTGATAAGCTTAATTCAACTCTGTTAGAAGCATCTAATGAAATATGAATTATCACAAAGAGTAAAAATTATGAAATAATTTAATTTGTTATAATATTGATCCTTCTAATGAGGTCCTGGGTAGCCAGAAAGCCTGAATTCAATATGGAAGCCTAGTTATCTCCCCAAGGCTAGTAGAGAAGAGCACTGAAAGAATTATCTCAGCTTTAAGTGGGTCTTTGTTCTTAAATAGATGTTTTATTCAAGTGAATTTTTGATTATAGTCCAGATGGACACCCCTTCCCACTCCACCAGGTCTCTGGTAACCCAAATTTTACTGTATCCAATCAGAAAGCCAAGTTATGATGTCAAACTGCAATGTTTGACCCTATAAAACATCTGCTCATTTGTAGATCCTTGATAACTCCTTTTTGCTGTTAGTCCATTTGAAAGGAGTCAAAATAACTAACTTTTCTTGGAATTTAGCCCTCGATTTATAGTCTTTTTTTATAACAAATTTTTTTGAGGTTATTCCATTAACTTCTGTTGGAATTTAGCCTGCTTTTAGTTATATAATAAAATATTTGCCCCTTGATTTGGAAGATATTTAAGCCTACAAATTCTTTTGAGACACATAGCAACATCAGCCCATTACCCCAATATATTTCATGCTTATAGCAGTATTTAAACCTTTAAGTTGGGGGTATTTTAAAAATAAAAAAGAAATTGTAATATAAACCACCATTTGTAATAGAGGCTAGAGGTTGTAGGTACTTTGTTGAAGAGAATTTGTTATTTCCTCTATGTTATATAGCTTCCTATCCTATGAACTAGAGCTATTTATTCTAAGTTCTTAAGGTGACGCTGTCTTTCTCTCACACACACACACATATATATATAGACATTCTGTCTTCATACACATTGTACAATTTTTTCTCTATGGACATTTGTAGAATATACATATACATCTCCATTTTAATATATATATATATATAATGTATGTATGTATGCATGTATGCATGTGTATTAGCATTATGATTTCACCGGTTTATACAGCTTCTTGGTGAGGAAACTCCCTCTACCAAGTAGGTTATCACCTTTGTAACTTGTAGATTTAGGGAGTTGTCTAGGACACTGAAAAGTAAAATTAAACCACATAGGATCACAAAGCAAGAATATATCAGAAGTGATTTTTCTTGCATAACATGACAAATAATGAAAATGTGTTTTTAAAAATTGCACAGGTTTAACCTTTATCAGATTGCCTGCTGTCTTGGGAAGGGGAGAGGCAAAGTAAACATATTTGGAACACACAGTTTTACAAAAATGAATTTGAAAACTATCTTTTATGTGTATTTGGAAAAATAAAATACTATTGGAAAAGAAATATACCAGAAGCAAAACTTCAACCCAAGTATTCCGAGCTTTCTGCCAGCTTTCTATCCATTGCATTATATATATATATATATATATATATATATATATATATATATATATATATATATATATATATAAAATTTTGTTGTCATTGTTATTCAGTCATTTCAGTCATATCTGATTTTCTGTGACCCTATTTGGGTTTTTTCCGGCAAAGATAATAGAGTAGTTGCTATTTTCTTCTCCAGCTCATTTTATAGATAAGGAAACTGAAGCAAACAGCGGTGACTTGCCCAGAGTCGGTATGTGTCTGAAGCCAAATTTGAATTAAAAAAGATGAGTCTTCCAGACTCCAGATACATTGTAGTATCTAGCTTCCTATGTAATTTAATGTATGTATGTATATATCTACATGTATATGCACCTATATATATACATACACATAAGGGGAAAGGAGATCTCCTAACCTCCTTGAATATAATTCATGACAATATATTGTAACACTGAAATGGTCTTTTGGAAAGGCATTCAAAAATATTTTCAGAACAGTTATCCAACGGATAGCTAAATGGCTCATATGTTTAAGGATCCCATGGGTACAGGATCATAGCTCTCTTGTTATGGAACTAGGAGAGATTTGAACAATGAACCATAGTTCAAAATGGTAGAATGTTCATGGACATGAATGTCAGGACATTTTATGCCCTGCTCAATTCCTTCTCTAGATTTCTCCATTTCCTCTCCAGGAGCTTTTCCACCCAGAAATATCTTGCTTTTCAGCCTGCTCTCTTAATTAGCGAGTTCCTGGGACAACTAAGTGGCACCTAGTACATGGAGAATCATTTTCTTGGATAATATGACCTCAGAAACTTACTAGCTGTGTGATCCTGGACAAGTCACTTAACCCTGTTTGCCTCAGTTTCCTCATCTGTAAAATGAGCTGGAGAAGGAAATGGCAAATTGCTCCAGTATCTTTGCTAAGAAAGGGGGAATGAAGCATTGGATACAGCTAAAAAACAACTGAAACTGAAAGACAGGACCTCCATTCCATGAGAAGCTTTACCTGTGCTCACTTCTCTTAGCTCAACTCACTCTCTAGATTTCTTTGTTTCCTTTTTATTAAACTTTTCCCCCTCTTCTCCCATTTCTGGGAATCTCTCCCCTCCCCCACTTTCTAGTTCCCTTTATTGTCTTCTCTTACTAAATTATAAGCTTTGTTAAGGATAAAGATTGTCTTATTTGCTTGCTTGTACTTCTATCCCCAGAGTTTACCTCACAATGTAGCACATAGAGAATTTATTAAATATTCACCATATTGCCACACACTTTGCCAGCTCTAAGAATAGAAATCCCTACATTATGGAATACCTGCTTTCTCCTCTCTGAGGGCCCACTAGCTCTTGCAGCCATTCACTTCCAAGTTGTGTTTTGACAGCAGAACTAAATGGATCATCAAATGGATAAAAGATCATCAAAAGAAGATTTTCTAAGATACCAAGATAGATTAGCGATAGATACTACTCCTTAGAATAAAAATAACTTCTTCCCAAGGCAGCAAGCAATCAGATATAGATTAAACATGAACAATTCTTCTAAACATATTTTCATATTCTTCATCCTACAAAAAAAAAATCAGATCAAAAGGGAAAAAAAAAACAGAGAGAAAAGAAACCCAAGTAAACAACAACAAAAAAGGTAAAAATATTATGCATTAATTCACATTCAGAATATCTCTTTGGATGTAGATGGAACTTTCATTACAAGACCATTGGAATTGCCTTGAATCATTTTATTGTTGAAAAGAGCCAAGTCTATCATAGCTGATCATTCACATAATCTTGTTGCTGTGTACATTGTTTTCTTGGTTCTACTCACTTCACTTAGTATCAGTTCATAAGAATGACAATGTTTTATAAGTAAAAAATTTTTGAAAGATTCTAGAATTCTAATCCATGCACTTTCAAATCATGATTGCAGAAGAGTGAAAATGGAACACAGTACCCGTCTTCTACCAGAGTGTAGTAATGCAAAATGGTCATGCATTGTTTTGATGTGGCCAGTGTGGGAATTTGTTTTATTTGACTAAGCGTATTTTTTATAATAGTATTCTTCTTTTTCTTTTATTGTTCAACCTGGAGGTGGAGGAGGAGAGAAGAGAGATTAAAGGAAAGAAAGAAAATAAATTCTTGCTACTCAGGAAAAAAAAAAAAAGAACTCAATAAGAAAACAAGAAATGTAGGACACTGAGAATTTAAAACATGTAAAGTATCTTGTATGGAAAACAACTGACCACAAAACAGGTCAATGAGAGATAATTTTAAAATCACTGCATACATTGAAAACCATGATTCACTTTTTTCCCCAGAAAAAGCCTGACTATTCTATTTCAAAAAATCCTAAAAGTGCCTAGATCAATTAGAATCTGAGATTAAAGTAAAAAATTAAAAAAAAAAAAAATTTAGTCACCTCCTGAAAGAAATCTCAAACCAAAATCACCCAGGAATATCAAAACTAAAAATTCAGAGCTTCTAGGTTACCAAAAAATTCTACAAGCAACCAGAGAGAAGAGTTCAAGTAGCAAAAAACCACAGTCCAGAATTGCACAAGACTAATTGTGTTACAGAAGAGGATATGATACTCTAAAATATCTAACTAAGAATAATCATATAACTAAGAATAATTTACCATGTGAAACTGGATGTAAACCAACAGGGAAAAGTATAGAATTTTACTAGAATACATTCTTTTGTTTTATTTTAAATTTTATTTGAAATTTAAAACACACAAAAAAAGCATGCCCATATACACAGTAGAACACAAAAAATTAATTATATATGGAGTTATAAATCTCCATTTCATACTGTTTTTTAAAAAATACTTTTGAAATTGTCCTTGTTTATCCTTCCTTCTGTTCTCCTCTGGGAATTTTTATATATTTTAATAGTTATCTTTTTTTTTTTCTTCTTCAGTATCATTGTGAAATTCCCTTGTCTAACCCTCCCTAATTTAAAAAAGAGAAAGAAGGGAAGAAAAATAACTCTTGTAAAAAATAAGCACAGTTAATCAAGATAAATGAATCCACACAATGACCATGTCCAGAAATATGTGTTACTTTTTACACTTTTGAGTTTATCACTTATCTTTCAAGAGGTGGATAATGTTTCATCCTAGTCTTCTGAAGACATAGTTGGTGATTAAAGTAACCAGAGTTTCAAAGTTGTTTATCTTCATATCGCTGTTCTTCAAGTAGAACAGAACACTTTCAAGGAAAAAAATAAGAATTGGATAGAATTTTTGGGATACAAACATAAGAGACAAAGACACCTAAATAGGTAGATATATCTGGACAGTTGAAAGAGGCTAAATACAATGACTCATATTACCCAAAATCCTACTTAAAAGGAAACTATGCCCACAAAAAGGAAGGAGAAAAGGGAGTAGCACAAGAGAAAGTCTTGTCCCAAGGGAAGAATAGTTCATCCTACCAAAAAAAATATTGTAATACTTTGGGAAGGAAGTAGAGTAAAATGCTACCTGCTCACCAGTAATTGCAGGAACAATCCATTATTACATAAGCTTTTCTACAAATAGTATGAGCATAGATTATATTTGTTTTGTACATGTAGGGATACCACTATTTAAATGCCCATAAACTCTAATCCAGAGATTAGAAAAGGAACAGATCTACTTGCCAAAAAAAAAAAAATAAAAATTATCATTATCATGAAGTACCAAATAAAAAAGTCCCAGTGCTTTGTGAATTTTCCCTATGATGCATTTCCTAGTATTTTTAGTATAGTAATCTAGACCAATCGTGTCCCTAAACGAAAATATTAACTGGCAAAAGCAATGTAAGTCTTCAGTGAGCTTTTGGCTCCCACCTGCCTCTGCATTTCTCTTCCCTGATTGGGCCTAGAAGATCCAATCCTGCCACCTGTGCCCACTAAAGGCTGCCCTGAAAAATCACTACAAAAAAGAACAAATTTAAAATCCCCAAATAAACACCAAATTTGAAATCCTGAAAATTAAAAGATGAAATTAGTAAAATTAAGTGTATGAAATTTATTAAATAGTAATTGAATTGATCAGGAAAGGAGAAGCTAGATGGCAAAATGGATAATACACCAAAATTGGAGTCAGGAAGACCTGAATTCAAATCTACTCTCATATACTTACTAGCAAAGTTCTAGTCACTGGGCAAGTCACTTAACTCCAATTGCCTACAAAAAAAACAAAACGTGTAAATGGATCCTCAGACATGAAAGTTAAAGAAAAAAAAAAATTACTCAATGAAATTAGGAATTGATTTTATGAAAAAAAAAACTAACAAAAAAGATAAAGCATTAGTTAATATGATTGAAAAAGAAAGAAAACCAAATCACTGTTTCAAAAATAAAAAGGGTAAACATATAGCATTAATGAAAATAAAATTAAAACAACTATTAGGAATTATTTTGCACAAATATTGCCAATAAATTTAACAATTAAAATGAAATGGAAAATATAAACTTCTGACAAACATGAGGAAATATAATATCTTAATAAATTTATCAAATTATTTATTTAGAGAAGCAACTGCAATTAAGTGACTTGGCCAGAGTCACACAGCTAGTAGTAAGTGTTAACTGTCAAATCAAATTTGAATTCAGGTCCTTCTGACTCTAAGACTGTTGCTCTATCCATCAGGCCATCTAGTTGCCCCTTTTTTCTTTTTCTTTTTAATAAACCAATTTTAGAAAAAGAAATTGAATAGTCCATCAACAAATCTAAGAAAAAAGCAGGATCAAATGGATTTTTTTATAAGTGAATTCTCCTAAACCTTTAAAGATCAACTAATTCCACTATTGCCTATTTGGAATAATAAGCAAAGAAGGAATCCTACCAAACTTCTTTTATGAAACAAATAAAGTGCTGATATTTAGACCAGGAACAACAAAAACAGAAAGAAAGTTACAAACCAATTTCTCTAATGAATATTGATGAATATTTTGATGCAAAAATTCTGAATAAAATACTAACTGGGCAACTACAGAAAAATAGCACAAAGATTCTGAACAATTGGTCAAAATGTAACCAAGAAAGGTTTATACCAGGAATTCAGAGGTGGTTCTATATAACAAAAACTGCTAATATAATTGATTGTATCAATAACAAAAGCAAGAAAAATTATATTATCTCAATAAGTGCAGAAAAAGTTTTGAGCAAAATACAACACATTCTTTAAAAAAAAATACTTGAAAACATAGGTATAAATGAATTTTTCCTTAAAATGATAAGAAACATCTACCTAAAATAATCAACAAACATTATCTGCATTGGAAATAAATTAGAAGCCTTCTTTATAAGATCAGGGGTAAAACAAGGCTGCCTATTATCACCAATATTACTCAAAACAGTACTAGAAATGTTAGCAAGAAAAATAAGAGAAGAAAAAGAATAAAGGAATCAAAATGTGAATGAGAATATAAAGCTATCTCTTTTTTGCAGATAATGTGACATACTTGAAAAAATCTTGAGATTCAACTAAAAAATTAGTTGAAACAATAAATTTAGCAAATTAGCAGGATATAAAAGAACCCACCTAAGCCATCATCATTCTTACATGTTGTTAACAAAGGCCCACAAAAAGAGAATTATCTCTTGATATTTCATGTAAAATAAAAGACATGTTTCAACAATAAGGTGATTCCATAGACTTGAGATGGAAAGTGCCATTCAATCCAGAGAGAGAACTATGGAGACTGAATGTGGATCAAAGCATAGTATTTTCACATTTTTTTTTTCTTTTTGGTGGAGTTGTTTGTTTACTTTTTTTTTTCCTTTCTCACAGTTTCACCTCTCCCCCTTTTGATCTGATTTTTCTTTTGCAGCATGATGAATATGGAAATGTGTTTAGGAGAATTGTACACGTTTAACTTATAATGCATTGCTTGCTGCCTAGGGGAGGATGAAGAGGGGAAAGGAGGGAGAAAATTTTGGAACACAAGGTTTTGCAAGGGTAAATGTTGAAAACTATCTTTCCATGTATTTGGAAAAATAAAAAGCTATTATAAAAAAAGTAAAAGAGATATTTTATTTAAAACGACTGTAGACAATCTAAATTACCTGAGACTATATCTGCCGAGACAAACCTAAAAATGGCATAAAATTATAAACACACTTTTCATTTTAAAAAAAAAGTCATATTTAAATAATTGAAATAATATTAATTATTCACAGATGGACTCAGCCAATTTAATAAAAGTGACAATTCTAACTAATCTACTTATTCAGTGCTGTTCCAATTAAACTGCTAGTGAAAGAACTGCCAGATCTTAAACTATTATTCATGTTCTTCAGGCATTTTAGTTGGATTTGACTTTTTGTGACCCTATTTGCAGTTTTCCTAGCAAAGATATTGGAGTGGTTTGGCATTTCCTTCTCCACCTCATTTTACAGATGAGGAAAAGGAGGTAAACAGTGTTAGATGACTTGCCTAGGGTCACACAACTAGTAGGTGTCTAAGGACAAGTTTGAAAGCAGGAAAATGAATCTTCTTAATTTCAGACTGGACACTATCTACCATACTACCATACTACCTATCTACTACCTATTTCTGAGAATTACAAATATTCAAATCAACTATGAAGAACTTGGGAAGGAAAATGTTATCCACCCTAGAGAAAGAATGAACATATGGAAGTGTATATGATTTTAAACACACACACACACACACACACACACACACACACACACACACCACACAAACTTCTGGGTTGGGAGGCAGGAAGACAACTCAAAGGAAAGTTCCTGAAAGGAACTCAAAATGTAATAGAAAAATTATTTAAAAAAAAAAAAAAAAGATATCCTTCCCTCCCCCCCCAGGCAGATAGCAGGCATGTATATAATTGGACAGCCTTCTCATACCCTTGTCTTCCCTCCCCTCTTCCTTCTATATCAGGAGAGTATATTCTGGTATATCACCTTGTCCTTTCTCTTCACTTTATTTTCCTAGATTGCACAGATTGTAGCACAGATGAAAAGACCCTTCTTTGTCATCAGCAACAACCTTTCTCTTCCCTCACACTCAAGAAGAGATAATTGGGATGATGATTTTCATCCACCTACCTCTATGCTCATGAAAGAAAGAGGAAACTCCCTGAACTTCTTTGGAGCTCAGGCTTTAATATAAATGAACAGACCCTTCTTTCCTAGGGATCTCTTTGGGACTTCAGGAATCATGGATGATGGATGTTTGGGGCATCCTGATGCATTTATGGGACAGCTAGAGAACATATTTCCTGCACCTTGGTGGGGCTCAGGTAGCAATAGGGAAAACAAGATCTTGCTCCACAGGAAGAAGGGACCATTTCTTAGTCTCACCTACAGGGATGACTGCATGTTATGTATTCCTGGTAATTTAGGACTATGGTGCCATATAGGGTAGGGGAAGGATCCTCCATGGGCCCAGTCTGGTTAAGGAAAGGGAATGGGAGAATTCTTTTGAGGCTCTTCTCCTCCTCTACCTCTAGGACAACAAAGGGGAACTCTTATAGGGTCCAGAAGGATTTATAATAAATAAAACCTGAAAAGAATAAATAAATAGCTGCAGCATCAAAGTAAGTATCAATCAGACAAGTGAGAGAAGAGTCTGCTGTTGGGGCTCAAATAGCCAAACACAAAACTCTCTCATATCTGAAATTTTCCTTTTTTTAAAAAAAAATTTTTTTTCAATCAAGAAAATCTGCCCTCTCTTCCCACTCCACTGATAAAGTACTGACTATACTGTCCCCCAGTAGGTGAAAGCCAGGTTTATTGCATTTCATCCTCTTCCTTAGGGTAGGAAAAACTTACAAGTTTTTTCCCAAGGGGAGTGTCTAGTCTCTTTATATGATTCCAGCCCTCACTGATGGTGTTTTCCCAAGTGTAAGGAGTGGGTTTCTGCATCCCATTTTCATTTAACCACTAACAATGGGATTAGCTTTTACAAAGGAATACTTATTTCTTAACATATTTAAACAGCTCTGCTCGGTTCCTATAACACAGTCTCAGTTACAGGTCCAAAATACCCCCTGCGATGGAGTCCCAAGCAACATGGCTCCTCAGCACTTCCTTGCTAAATTAATTGGCCATGACATTCTAGCTGTAAACCTGGATCCAAGGTCATCATAGCTTGAACTCCAAGCTCCATGGCCAGCACCTAAAACTGAGAAGGACAAATGAAACAGAATAAAAACTTTTATTCATGAACATGTCTGCCTGCTGGTATGAAAGAGAATAGAGGGGGAAGAAATCCCTCTCTCCTGGTTCAGTTCATGGCATTCACACTATGGATGAACTGTGTGAAATTTTTGCAGTAGGAAAGAGAGAGACTGTCTTAGTCTGGCCAGTTTTAAAAGCATTGTCAGTCAAAGGAGGCTATTCTCATCCCTATGGTAGGAAGATGCAAAATGTAGGGTTCTTCTTTGTTAGGAGAATGGATCAGTACAAGGCAGAGTTTCTTGCCTCTGTTGCAAAATAGATGTTACTGTCATTCAGTAATTTCTGACTCTTTGCAATCCCTTTCTTGGCAAAAAGCTGGAGTGGTTTGCCATTTCCATCTCCAACTCATCTGACAGATGAGGAAACTGAGGCAAATAGAGTTAAGTGATTAACCCAGGTCACACAACTCAAAGTAAAAGAATCTTCCTGATTTCATCCCTGGCACTCTATCTATTGCAACACCTAGTTTTCCTGTTACAAAATATATAGTTAATTTAACATATTTAACATGTATTGGTCAACAGGACATCTGGGAGAAAGGGGGGAAGGAGGGGAAAAATTAGAACAAAAGGCTTGGCAGTTGTCTATGTTGTAAAATTACCCATGTATATATCTGGTAAATAAAAACTATTATTAAAATATAAAAAAAAAACAAAAAACAAAATATATAGTTAAGCAAAACAAATCCCACATTGTCCATGTTAGAAAAAAAAAAAGTCAATCTGTACTCTTGAGTTCATCACCTTTCTTTGGGTAGATACTATGTTTCACTGGGATATGTGATGTGTTTAAGGAGGATTATACCCTCTCACATAAGGCATTGCTAAATCCTTTTCAGTACTGTTCATTCACCTTCTGTTTCCACTTGCAACTAACTCTCACCTGTGGCTCCAAGAATCAATCACACACAACAGCCACAGCTCAGTACAGCTACCTTGGCAGAGGTGCTACATCCGGTTGATGATAACTGACAGGCTTCAAACCTGCTGTTGGTGAGTTAAGCGGGGGGTGGGAGGATATGAACTCCAAGCATGTGAACACTTCACCAGCAGAATGAGCAGATAGGAATAATTTGTTTCAATGGCCAGGAAGGTGATTGTAGAGTGCTTAGAGCTTGGTCAGACACCAAGGTCATCCACTGAATTCTGGATTATTGCCAGCTGTCCTGACTTTTGCCCTACCACCAGATTGTGATGAAAAAGCAAATGAACCTGATGACTTTGTGCAACTTTGCCTTACTAAAATCCAGTTCACACACAAATCATCATTTTGTGATGTTATCAGTCCTTTTTGAAAAATGAAAGCTAAACAGCATAATAGCATTACTATCTTTCATCATGAGTCTTCTGGAATTATGGTTGGTCATTGCACTGATCAGAGTTTGTTTTTATAATATTGTTTTGTTTCATTTTTTTCCTGAGGGAATTGGGGTTAAATGACTTTCCCAAGTCACACAGCTAGGAAGTGTAAAGTGTCTGAGATCACATTTGAACTCGGGTCCTCCTGAATTCAGGGCTGGTGCTCTATCCACCTCACCACCTAGCTGCCCCCTTATTGTGTTTTTTTATAAATTGTTCTCCTGATGCTGTTCACTTCATTCTACATTGATCCATGCAAGTCTTCTCAGGTTTCCTGCAGACCATCCTCTTCATTTATTTCTTAAAGAAGAATAGAAGAGGGGGCAGCTAGGTGGCGCAATGGATGGAGCACCAGCCTTGAATTCAGGAGGACCCGAGTTCAAATCTACACTTAACACTTCCTAGCTGTGTGACCCTGGGCAAGTCACTTAACCCCAGACTCAGGGGGAAAAAAAGAAGAAGAATAGAAGAATAGATAATCACATTCATGTAATATGACTTGTTAAACTCTTTATCAACTTATGAGAAAGTGAGACTAATGACCCTGCACAGCCCTCCCTCACTCAAATCCAAATCCCTTGCATGTCATAGCATCACTTCCCTTATGTCATAGTGATTTTTGAGATCAAAGGAACACCACCGCCACCACCACCAACCCCTCAATTTCCCATTCTTTATCTTCCATAAAAATAGCTATAAGAAACATTTTGATTTCTGTGGATATTTACTTTTTTCTTTGATCTCTCCAGATATGCAGTTAGTAATGGATTTGTTAGATCAAATCGTATGAAGAATTTAATAGATTTTTGAAATATAGATCCAAACTGCTTTCCTCTTGTTCTTTTTAAAATGCTTCAATGATTTTATTTTTTCCAACACCCCTACCAAACAAATGTCTAATGTATACCTAATCCTGCATCTCCAGTCTTATTACCTCTCTGCTAGAATTTGAGACATAGGCTTCATCATTGGTTCTTTGAAGCTATAGTTAATCATTGCATTGATCAGGATTGCATCTTTCAAAGCTGTTTTTCTATACAATGTTATAGTCACTGTAAAGGTAAAAATAACTTTGGAAGAAAAGCAAAAGTGCAAACAGTTTACACTCATTTCCCAGTGTTGTTGAATTAGGACCAAGATTGCTCTTCTTTTCTTCTTTCTCATTCAGAAATGAGCCAGTGTTGGAAATTTTGCTCATATATTTACCCAGAAATGAGTGTAAACTATCTGCATTTTTGTTTTTCTTCCCAGGTTATTTTTACCTTCTGAATCCAATTCTTCAGTTCTGCACACATATATTGTATCTAGGATATACTATAACATATTTAACATGTATAAGACTGCCTGCCATCTAGGGGAAGGAGTAGAAGGAAGGATGAGAAAAATTGGAATAGAAGTGAGTGCAAGGGATAATATTGTAAAAAATTACCCATGCATATGTACTGTCAAAAAAAAGTTATAATTATAAAATAAAAAAGAAGTTTAAAAATGCAGATTAAAAATAAAAAGTATATATTTACCCAGTCAGGAAATTTAAAATTTAATCAAAGACAGAAAAGAAATTCTAAGTTTAGGCAAATGGGTGAATGTCTGCTCATAGTATTTACACAAAAATGTCTAGGGGAAGTGGATTCTCTCTTTTATCAGATGAGTGATATGGAAATTGAAAAGTTTTTTTGATCAAAATTTGGCTGCTTAGTATTACATATCCCAAGATCTTCACTGGATTTATCTCTCATTAAAATATTCTCTCCCATTAATTGTTTTCATTGTTTGATATTTTACTTTTCAGTATTTACAAGTAAACAAAATTTTAACATTTGTTTTTAAAACTTTTAATTCCAGATTCTTTCCTTTCCTCCCATTCCCATCTCCTAACTCCCATTGAGAAAGTACATGTGAAGTTATGCAAAACATTTCCATAAAAATCATATTGTGAAAGAAAAAAAAGTCAAGAAAAATAAAGTTAAAAAAAAGTATGCTTCAATCTGTACTCAGACACAATCAGTTATTTTTCTGGTGTATGGATAGTATTTTTCATCTTACTCCTTTAAAGTTTTCTTGGATCATTGTATTGCTGAGAATAGCAAAGTCATTCTTCACAGATGATTAATTATAATATTGCTATTACTTTGTATACAGTACATTTCACTTTACATGAGCTCATGGAAGTCTTTCCTGGTTTCTCTAAGAGCATATTGCTCATCATTTTTTATAACACAATACTATTTCCTATTCCCGAATTGATTGGCATCCCCTAAATTTCTAATTTTTTGTCCTGAGAAAAGAGCTGGTATAAATATTTTTTTACATATATATGTTTCTTTCTTTCTTTTTGTTTTGTTAAGTGACTTTATAGCCCTTTGGGCATAGTTCCAAAATGTTCTATAGAGGGGTTGATTAAGTTCACAATTTCACCAACAATGCATTAATATTTCATTTTTCTGATATTCCCTCCAACATGTCATTTTTTTTCTGAACTATTAGCTAATTTAATAAGTATGAGGGAATACCTCAGAATTGTTTTCATTTGCATTTCTTCAATCAATACTGTTTTTTTTTTTAATATGGCTATAAATAACTTAATTACTTCATCTAAAAATTATTTATATCTTTTGGTCATTTATCAACTGAGGAACGGCTCTTAAGTTTTCTTTTATAAATTTGACTCAGTTCTCCATATGCTTGAGAAATGAGGTTTTTATCAGAGAAACTTGCTTCAAAATTCTTTTCACAATTACTGTTGATAACTATTTCCCCCTGGATTCTTCTATTCACTCTCTCCTTTTACCATATCCTTCCTCAAAAGTGTTTTGCTTCGGATTACTCTCTGCACCAATATGCCTTCCCTCATGCCCACTTTTCTCTTATTCCCTTCTCCTTCTACTTTCCTGAAGAATAAGATAAATTTCTATACCCATTGAGTGTTTATGTTATTCCCTCTTTGAGCCAAGTCTGATGAGAATAAAGTTTACTCACTCCCCCTTTTCTTCCCCTCTTCCCCTCCATTGAAAAAACTTTTTAAATTGTTAACCAGAGCCAATCACCACCTTCAGGAACACCAACTTTTTTTTAATATTCTAAAAATAGTATTTTAATAGTATTTTTCCAAATACATGCAAAGATAGTTTTCAACATTCAGCTCTGCAAAACATTGTGTTCCATATTTTTCTTGCTCTCTCTCTAGCCCCACTCCCCAAGACAGCAAATAATCAGATATTGGTTTAACATGTGCAATCCTTTTTTTTTTGGTATTTATCTATTTTTTTATAAAAATTTTATGCATAGGTAATTTTTCAGCATTGACAATTACAAAACCTTTTGTTCCAATTTTTCCCCTCCTTCCCCTCACCCCTTCCCCAAGATGGTAGGTTGACCAATACATGTTAAATATGTTAAAGTATAAGTTAAATACAATATATGTATACATGTCCATACAGTTACAAAAAGAATCGGACTTTGAAACAGTGTATAATTAGCCTGTGAAGGAAATAAAAAATTCAGGCAGACAAAAATAGAGGGATTGGGAATTCTATGTAGTGGTTCATAGTCATCTCCCAGAGATGACTTCTTTAGCTGGATGTAGCTGGTTCAGTTCATTACTGCTCTACTGGAACTGATTTGGTTCATCTCATTGTTGAAGAGGGTCACGTCCATCAGCATTGATCATCATATAGTATTGTTGTTGAAGTATATAATGATCTCCTGGTCCTGCTCATTTCACTCAGTATCAGTTCATGTAAGTCTCTCGAGGCCTCTCTGAAATCATCCTGTTGGTCATTTCTTACAGAACAATAATATTCCATAATATTCATGTACCACAGTTTATTCAGCCATTCTCCAATTGATGGGCATCCACTCAATTTCCAGTTTCTGACCACTACAAAGAGAACTGCCACAATATTATGTGCAATCCTTTTAAGCATATTTCCAAATTCATTATGCTGTACAAGAAAAATAAGGTGAAAAGTGAAAAAAAAACCCACATAAGAAAAACCAAGCAAACAACAACAAAAATTAGTGAAAATACCACTCTTTGATATACATTCAGTCTTCATAGTTCTGTGTCAGTACAGATGGTACTTTCCAAATCTACTGGAATTTGCTTGAATCATTGTTAAAAAGAGTCAAGTCCATCACAATTGATCATCACATAATCTTGTTGCTGAAGCATAACTCATTCTTCTGAGGGTATATAAGCATTGAATGCTTTCCATGAGGGTTTTTTGGCATTCAAGAGTGTCTTTGACCCATTTACTAATAAAATGTTAGCATAATTTAATAATAAATTATATCTCTCAAATTTTTCAAACATCACATGTATAGTACCCAATTTGTTTGCATTGCTTTGCTACAACAAAAAAGTGTGTCAGTCCTTTCATTTCTTTTTATTATAATATATCTAATAATGATACTATTGAGTCAAGGAAAGAACAAGAAAGTAACTCTAAAACAAACATTGAATTTTTTTTGACCAATAAAGATTCATAGTTTCATATGCAAATACTTTTTTGTATTCTTTACATATGGAAATGTTTATGTTAATTAGTGTTTGTCAAGTATAGGATAAAAATTTTTTTAAAAGATTATTGCTGATGATCATGTTGTCTTCAGCAAGAAACTGAAGACCAAAGGGGTGGGAACAGACTGGTTTTGTGTTGTTGTTGTTGTTGTTGTTTTTTCCACTATTATCATAATTGGGTGGCGTAGTATTTAGAAGAGAGATTCAGAAAGACCTGAATTAAAATCCTATCCCAGATATTTGCTAGTTGTATGAACCTGGGAAATTCATTAAATCTCCTTCTTCTTTATTTTCTTCATATGTAAAATGTGGAAAATAATAATAGCATGTCTTTTCTCACTTCTTGGCCAGTTTGGATGCAGGTGTTTTTTTGAAGGTCCTCCCACATCACAAACAAAAATATGGGTGACTGAAAAGAAAATGAAAAAGCTGCTCTAGTCTATCAGCTTGAAGCTCTAGCTAGTAATGAAAAGGCAGCAAATACAATCTGGGGTACAAACAGACCTTTGAAATCATCAGACAAAGTAAAGTCAATTGTTATCTTAACCAACTGTCCAGCTTTAAGGAAATAAGAGGATGATTCTATGCTATTGATTCAAACTGTACTACTAGTGTAGTACATGTTGTAGTCAATGGTGATAATGTTGAATTGGGTATAGCCTATGGGAAATATGAAAATGTTCTGCTTATTGTTGATTCAGGTAATTCTGATATCATTAAAAGCATGCCAGAATGGACTAGTGAAATGTAGTAAATTGTACAAAATTAATCTTCAATTAAACTGTTTAAAGCTTGTTTAAAAGAAAGAAAGAAATTAATATCTACTTCAAAAGGTTGTTGTAAGGATCAAATAAGATAGCATATGTAAAGTGCTTTGTAAACCTTAAATCACTATCTATATGTTATAACTATTATTGTTGTACATTGAAGACAAGGAATATAGAAGAGAAAACATTAATCTGAAAAGTAAACTACTGGCTAAGAAAGTATTTTGGGAAATGGTAAACAGAATGCTCTCAGAAAAAACCTGGAAAGTCCTCCATGAATTCAAGCAAAATGAAATGTATTGTGTACAAAATAATAGCAATGTGATAATCAACTATAAATGACTTTGATATTTTCAGCAATGCAATGATCCATTCTCTGAAGGACTATTCATATCCAGAGAAGGAACTGATTGTGCCAGAATAAAGATTGAAACATTCTCTCTCTGTCTCTGTCTGTCTGTCTCTCTCTCTGTCTTTTTTTCTCTCTCTCTTTTTAAAAAAATTATTTTTACTTTCTTTTGAGAAGGTTTTTTTTTTTCTACTTTCTTTTTTGGGATGGGAGATCTTTATTTTCTTTCACAACATGACTTTTAGTCATGGAAATATTTTGCATAACTTCACATGTGGTTTCTTAATGGGGACTGGGGATAGAGATAAGGGAGAGAATCTGAAACTCAAAAGTTCTAAAAACGAATGTAAAAACAATGTTTTACATGTAACTGGGGAAAAATATTAAGTTAATTAATTAATTAAAAAGAAAGTATCTGAGAATGGGATTTAACATAGCTTAAAATAAAAGGATTAATCGTTTCTGGACTGACAAAGCACATATTTTTGCTGATAAGTCTAATCAAAAGGACTTAGGGAAGAGAGCATTGATTTTTAAAGCAGAGGATTTGAGTTCAAATCCCATCTCTGTTATTTTCTACCTGTGAGATTGCATAAATCACTTTCATTTCCCTGGGCTTCAGTTTCCTAATCTATAAAAATGCTAATTAGACTAAATGATCTCAATTAGAGAGAATCTCAGAGGGAGCATTAGCATTAAGGGAAATCAGCAGGAATCTCTCTCTCTCTTTTTTTTAAATTTTTATTAATTTTATAATTATAACATTTTTTGACAGTACATATGCATAGGTAATTTTTTTACAACATTATCCCTTGTATTCCCTTCTGTTCCAAATTTTTCCCCTCCTTCCCTCCACTCCCTCCCCTAGATGGCAGGCATTCCCATACATATTAAATATGTTATAGTATATCCTAGGTACAATATATATATATATATATATATATATGTATATATATATATATATATATATGTGCAGAACCGAATTTTGTTGTTGTTGCAAAGGAAGAATTGGATTCGGAAGGTAAAAATAATCTGGGGAAAAAAACAAAAAAATGCTAACAGTTTACACTCATTTCCCAGTGTTCCTTTTCTGGGTGTAGCTGATTCTGTCCATCATTGATCAATTGGAATTGGATTAGCTCTTCTCTATGTTGAAGATATCCACTTCCATTAGAATACATTTTCATATATTATTGTTCATATAGTATTGTTGTTGCTGCTTGGAGAGACTTAGATCTACTGATGCTGAGTGAAATGAGCAGAACTAGGAGATCATTATATACTTCAACAACAATACTATAGGAATATCTCCAGAGAATATGGGATTTTAACTGAGACTTGAAGGAAGTCAGGGAAGAAAAGAGGCAGAGATGATGAAGGAAAAGCATTCTAGGCATGGCGCACAGCCAAGGGAAATATATAGAATTGGAGATGGAGTATCCCATGTGAGCAAGGAGATTAGTGTCACTGGATAATGGTAAAAAGTAGATGATTGGAAGCTAGATTATTAGAGTTTTAAAGGTCAATGAGAATAATTTATATTTGATATTGATGGAAACAGGAGACCACTGTAGTTTATTAACCATGGGAGTGAGCATGATCAGACCATCTGCATATTCTCTGCACTCTGGGTTTTCACAATGCTCTTTCCTGCTTTTCCTTTTATCTCCCTGACCACTTCTCTACTAGTCCTTCATCTATGACCTAGCTTCTTAAACTGTGATTTAAGGAACCACATATGGGGTCTTGTAACTAAATGTGAGTGTTGCAAAATTATGATTTTTTATTTTAATACCTATTTTATGTATTATCTATCTGGGATCATGTAAAATTTTCTTGGGTAGAAAGGGGTTGTGAATGGAAAAAGTTTAAGAAACCATCAACAATGTCACACTCACTAATCTTGGGTGTTCCCCAAGAGTCCTTGTTTTTTGGTCTTCCCTCTATTGATCTATACTTTCTTATTTGGAGATTTCACTAATTTCCATTGCTTTAATCATTATCTCTATGCAGATATTTCCCTGCTCTAAATATTCAACCCTGAACCACCAACTGACAATTTTCATTTAGACCCAAGTTTAAAACACAATGGACCAGAACCCACTAATTCATCTAATTCATCTAAATTAGAATTTTTTGATCAGATCTAAATTTTATTTCTTGGATGGGTTCTGAAAAAAATTGAGGAGAATATTACAAAATGAGGAAATAGGAAGAGAAAAAAGTTCTTAATCTCCCCAATAGTAAATAGTTATTAATATGAAAGAAACAATAATAATCTAAGACTAAACTCATTATTTCCCCTCAACCCAAACAATCTCCTTTTAAAAAGAAATTTTCTGTTATTGTCAAGAAAATAATTATCTTCCAAGTCAGTTAGGTTCACAAACACCTTGTCATCTTTGAATCCTCACTTAGAGTTGTGTACCACATATTGAATTCATTACCAAATATTATCTTTTTCATCTTTACATTTTCGCTATATTTCCTCTTCTCTACACTCATACAGTCACCATCCTAGTTCAGGCTCTCATTGCTTTTTTTCCCCTTGACTATTGAAATAAATGTATTATTTGTCTCTATCTTGTCTTTACTCTTCCAGTCCATTCTCTTCTCAGTTGCTAAAGAAACAATTTTAAGGTGCAAGTGAGATACCCCTTTCCTCAAATCAATAAATTCAAATGATTCCTTCTTATTTCTAGTATCAAATATAAAGTCCTCTCTGATATATAAGGCTTTTTACGACCTGTTCCCTTCCTATCTTCCATATCTTCTTAGCCTTTACTGTCCCCTCCACAAAATCTATGATTCAGCAACACTGGTCTACTTGCTGTTCCTCAAACAGGACACTCCATCTCCCACTTCAAAGCTTTTGAACTGGCTATATTCCAGGCCTGAAAACATTCCCTCTACACTTCATCTTCTTAATTTCCCTGGCTTCCTTGAAAACCCAAATCCCACATTTTGCAGGAGATCTTTCCTAGTCCCTTCAGTTGCTAGTCCCTTCCTGAAGTGATAATTAATTTGTGAAATTATGAAATGGACACAGGCACATACAATTTTTTATCTACTTGCTGTGGGAAATAGAGCTGTAATCACAATTGAATAACCACAGGAAAAAAATACAGATATGATAAAAGTGATGAAAGAGATGCCACAGACAAATGGTGTAGGGAAGAGAATATAGTAATAAAGGCAGATAGACAGCTTGAGGGAAAAAAAATGGGGAAAGGAGAGGCAGAGAGTATCGCTCACATAATATGGATTAAAGTTGGGAGCACAAGAGAGCAAGGACCCAATACAAAAGGGAGAGTCCTAATGGAGATGTGGGGAGGAGTGTAAATTCCCATTTTTATAAAGTTTTTTGGGGAACTGACTTTTCTGTACCACCTTTGGTTAGTTTGTTAAAACATCCAAATCATTGCAAAGTTGTCAATGTGCTCAAGGTTCCTAGTTTCTAATGTTGTGTTTGGGGTTCAGCACAATTGATGAGATTGGTGTAATCCCCAAATGTTGGGGTCTGCTCATGTGAAAAATTCACAATGGTCATTTCCTTTGGGAAAAGGTAAGTTTATTTGGGAGGAGAAGTTATAGACAAAATGAAGAGATACAATAGACACCAAGAATGGTAAATATAAAATAGAGTTGAGAGAATAAATAACTATTAACTATGGAAAAGACAAGTTCCCTAGAGGAACTCACAATTAACCAGGTGAAAAGGCACATCCCATGAGATGGGGAGTATGTCCTTAGCTGGCAGCTTAAATCCTAGAAGGAATTTTGCACCCTAAAAAGTAAGTTAACTTTAAAAAGGAGAAAAATCACTTCTCTGAAGCTGGTCAACAAATGCTGATCATTTGAAGGTGAGCTCAGCAAAGTCTAGAGGCAAACAAACCTAACAAACAGAAGTTAGGGAGTAGAAAATGACTGATTGAGGGGGTCTCCAATTGGAGACATTCCTCTTGTTAGGGCCTTCAGAAATATTTAGAGAAGGTTTATCTTGCAGCCTTTTGTTTTTCTAAAAAGCTCTTCTCCACTTGAAAGAGAGAGAACACAGCACTTAGAGGCAGAGCCCCGCTTTTTGGGAGATGTGGCTAAAGGAAATATGATCAATGTTCTCTGCCTTCAAAAGATCTTTTTCAAAGATCTAATTAGGCACCATATCTTTTCATAGAGACCTTATACTCAGTTAATAAAGAAAACCTGGAAGTAACAATTTTTTACTTTTTTTTGTTAATGTTTTTTTTAATTTTCAAAATACAAAGATAGTTTTCAACATTCACCCTTGTAAAACCTTGTGTTTCAATTTTTTTCTCCCTCTCTTCTCCCCAAACCTCCTCCTCTAGACAGCAAGTAATCCAATATGTGTTAAGTATATGCTATTCTTCTGTATTTCCACATTTATCTTGCTACATAAGAAAAATCAGATTAAAAAAGGAAAAAAAATGAGAAAGAAAACAAAAAGCAAGCAAACAACAAAAAATATGAAAATGCTATGCTGTGATCCATATTCAGTCCCCATAGTCTCTTTCTGGATGCAGATGGTTTCTCCATCACAAGTCTATTGGAATTGGCCTGAATCACCTCCTTGTTGAAAAGAGTCCATCAGAGTTGATCATCACATAATCTTGTTGTTGCTGTATACAATGGTTGTGCATAGGTTCTTGGTTCTACTCACTTCACTTAGCATCAGTTCATGTAAGTCTCTCCAGGCCTGAGAAGTAACAATTAAAAGGAGAGAGGGCAGAAATCTTGGTTTCCAGAGACCCTCACCAAAAGTCCATTGAACAAAAAGCCTGCTTAAGAACAAGACCCACTTAAGGCTGTGATGAGGATTAGGAACAGAGTGTCAAGCAAAGAAAGGAACTGATATCCTCACTAAAGAGATTACTGAAGAGCTGAAGTTATATTTAACTCAAAAGCAATTTTCAGAAAAGGGGATCCCCAGGAGCATATATTTAAAACCCTCAGTAAGACTAGGAGTGAACCAAAGTTGCCCACTATCACCGTTATTATTCAATATTGTATTAGAAATGCTAGCCTTGGCAATAAAAGTGGAGAAAGAGATTAAAGGAATTGGAGTAGGTAATGAGGAACCCAAACTATCACTCTTTGCAGATGATATAATGGTATACTTAGAGAACCCCAGAGATTCTACTGAAAAGCTGTTAGAAATAATTCATAACTTTAGCAAAGTTGCAGGATACAAAATAAATCCACATAAATCCTTAGCATTTTTATACATCACCAACAAAATCCAACAGCAAGAGAAAGAAATAACTGTCAAAATAACTGTCAATAGCATAAAATATTTGGGAATCTATCTACTAAAGGAAAGTTAGGAATTATATGAGCAAAATTACAAAACACTTTCCACACAAATAAAGTCAGATTCAAATAATTGGAAAAATATTAAGTGCTCTTGGATAGGCCCAGTGAATATAATAAAGATGACAGTACTCCCTAAAATAATCTATTTATTTAGTGCTATACCAATCAGACTCCCAAGAAACTATTTTAGTGACCTAGAAAAAATAACAACAAAATTCATATGGAAGAACAAAGGTCGAGAATTTTTTTTTTTTTTTTTTAGGCAATTGGGTTAAGTGACTTGCCCAGGGTCACACAGCCAGGAAGTGTTAAGTATCTGAGACCAGAGTTGAACTCAGGTCCTCCTGACTTCAGGGCTGGTGCACTGGGCCACCTGGCTGCCCCCAAAGATTGAGAATTTCAAGGGAATTAATGAAAAAAAATCAAATGAAGATGACCTAGCTGTACCTGATCTAAAACTATATTATAAAGTAGCAGTCACCAAAACCATTTGGTATTGGCTAAGAAATAAATTAATTGATCAATGGAATGGGTTAGGTTCACAAGACAAAATAGTCAATAACTATAACAATCTAATGTTTGACAAGCCCAGACATCCTAACTTTTGGGATAAGAATTCACTATTTGACAAAAACTGCTGGGAAAACTGGAAATTAGTATGGCAGAAATTAGGCATGGACCCACACCGTACACCAAGATAAGATCAAAGTGGGTCCATGATTTAAGCATATAAAACGAGATCATAAATAAATTAGAGGAACATAGGATAGTTTACCTCTCAGACTTGTGGAGGAGGAAGGAATTTGTGACCAAAGAAGAATCAGAGATCATTATTGTTCACAAAATAGAAAATTTTGATTACATCAAATTAAAAAGCCTTTGTACAAACAAAACTAATGCAAACAAAATTAGAAGATAAGTAACAAATTGGGAAAACATTTTTACAGTTAAAGGTTCTGATAAAGGCCTCGTTTCCAAAATATATAGAGAATTGACTCTAATGTATAAGTAATCAAGCCATTTTCCAATTGATATATGATCAAAGGACATAAACAGACAATTTTCAGATGATGAAATTAAAACTATTTCCACTCATATGAACAAGTGTTCCAAATCACTATTGATCAGAGAAATGCAAATTAAGACAACTCAGGTACCACTACATACCTGTCAGATTGGCTAAGATGACAGGAAAAGATAATGATGAATGTTGGAGGGGATGCAGGAAAACTGGGACATTGATGCATTGTTGGTGAAATTGTGAATGGATCTAATCATTCTGGAGAGCAATCTGGAATTATGCCCCCAAAGTTATCAAACTGTGAATACCCTTTGATCCAGCATTGTTATTACTGGGCTTATATCCCAAGAAAATACTAAAGAAGGAAAAGGGACCTGTATGTGCCAAAATGTTTGTGGCATCCATTTTTGTAGTGGCTAGAAACTGGAAGATGAATGGATGTCCATCAGTTGGAGAATGGTTGGGTAAATTCTGGTATATGAAGGTTATGGAATATTATTGTTTTGTAAGAAATGACCAGCAGGATGAATACCGAAAGGCTTGGAGAGATTTATATGAACTAACTGATGCTGAGTGAAATGAGCAGAACCAGGAGATCATTATACACTTCAACAACAATACTGTATGAGGATGTATTCTGATGGAAATGGATATCTACAACAAAGAGAAGATTTAACTCAGATCCAATTGATCAATGATGGACAGAATCAGCTACACCCAGAGAAGGAACACTGGGAAATGAGTGTAAATTGTTTGCACTTTTGCTTTTCTTCCAAAGTTATTTTTACCTTCTAATTCCAATTCTCCCTGTGCAACAAGAGAACTGTTCGGTTCTGCACATACATATATTATATCTAGGATATACTATAACATAATTAACATGTACAAGACTGCTTACGGTCTAGGGGAGGGGGTGGAGGGAGGGAAGGGATAAGTCGGAACAGAAGTGAGTGCAATCGATAATGTAAAAAATTACCCAGGCATATGTTCTGTCAATAAAAAGTTATAAAAAAAGAAAAGAAAAAAGAAAAAGAAAAGGGAATGCCACCAGAGCAACAGAGGTAGGTTTTTGGAGCTTGATTTAACAATTACTTGTCAAGAATCAGGACTTATAGACAGAGAGACTGCTACATGAGGCAAATGAATAAAGTCTCTTTGCCAATCTTTTTCTAGACAGCTATCCTTCCTCTGAATAGGTTTTTGAAGAAGGAGGGTTTAATGGCACTTGCAGAAGTCACTTGGGCACAAATTTTTAGGCCTTGTGCATCTCTGATAATCCTGCCTAATAATTTCTCCTAGCTTGTGACCAGTGTAAATAGATTTTTCTAGAGACTGAAGGGCATTCATTGTTACCTGGTAGTAGCCTTAGGAGCAGTTTCCATTGGTTTGTCTATAGGATTAGAAACCGGCCTGAGGGTGTTTAAAACTACCCAGAAAAGGGAAAAATATATCCTTTCATTGCTAGGGTTTCTTATAGGATGGACAGAGAGATGCTAATATAGCTTGGCCAGCAGCCTTTTTTGATGGCTGCATTGGTTTAATCTGTGATTATTAAATAAGTTGTTTATAAAAGACACAATACAAGCAGATGACATTACCACAGTAGCCTAAATAAAATTGGTTTTTTGCATGGATATAATAGAAAAGACTTTATGTTACATCTTCTTCATATATACCTCTTTATGTTTGAAGTTTAGAACTTATCATGAAACAGAAATGGTTGTACATCATGCATTCAGATTCTTTCCCAGTATTTGTTCTGACAGTGAAAGCACACTGGGAATAAGATCCCACCAAAGTCAGGGGGCAGGGAGGAGCACAATTGTATGGACAGCTATGCTTAGTAAATGTTGCTTTTCACCCTTCCTTCTCTGAGGCAGTGAGTCCACCACACATTTGCCCTTCTTTGTTTTTTGTTTTCTATTAAAGCTTTTTTATTTTCAAATACGTATGTATAATTTTTATTTTTTTTTATTTGGAATTTTTTTTCACAGTATATATGCATGAGTAATTTTTTAAAATAATATTATCCCTTGTATTCATTTTTCCAAAGTATCCCCCCTCCCTCCACTCCTTCCTCCTGATGACAGGCAATCCCATACATTTTACATGTGTTACAGTAAAACCTAGATACAATATATGTGTGTAAATACCATTTTCTTGTTGCACATTAAATATTAGATTCCGAAGGTATAAGTAACCTGGATAGATAGACCGTAGTGCTAACAATTTACATTCACTTCCCAGTGTTCCTTCTCTGGGTGTAGTTATTTCTGTCCATCATTGATCAACTGGAAGTGAGTTGGATCTTCTTTATGTTGAAGATATCCACTTCCATCAGAATATATCTTCATACAGCATTGAAGTGTACAGCGATCTTCTGGTTCTATTCATTTCACTCAGCATCAGTTGATGTAAGTCTCTCCAAGCCTCTCTGTATTCCTGCTGGTCATTTCTTACAGAACAATAGTATTCCATAACCTTCATATACCATAATTTACCCAACCAATCTCCAATTGATGGGCATCCATTCAACTTCCAGTTTCTAGCTACAACAAAAAGAGCTGCCACAAACATTTTGGCACATACAGGTCCCTTTCCGCTCTTTAGTATTTCTTTGGGATATAAGCCCAGTAGTAGTACGGCTGGATCAAAGGGTATGCACAGTTTGATAACTTTTTGGGCATAGTTCCAAATTGCTCTCCAGAATGGCTGGATTCTTTCACAACTCCACCAACAATGTATCAGTGTCCCAGTTTTCCCACATCCCCTCCAAAATTCATCATTATTTGTTCCTGTCATCTTAGCCAATCTGACAGGTGTATAGTGGTATCTCAGAGTTGTCTTAATTTGCATTTCTCTAATCAGTAGTGATTTGTGTATGGATAATTTTTCAACAATGACCCTTCTAAAATCTTGTATTCAAAATTTTCCTTCCTTCTCCCCATCCCCTTCCCTAGATGGCAAGTAATTCAATATATGTTAAACATGGTGAAAAAAAATATATATTAAATCCAATATATGCATACATATTTATACAATTATCTTGCTGCACAAGAAAAATCAGATCAAAAAAGGAAAAAAGGGAGTAAGAAAACAAATTAAATTGCAAGGAAACAACAACAGGAAGAGTGAAAATGCTATGTTGTGATCCATACTCAGTTCCCACAGTCCTCTCTCTGGGTATAGTCTTTCTTTGTCAAAAGATCATTGGAATTGGCCTGAATCATCTCACTGCTGAAAAGAGCCAAGTCTATCAGAATTGATCATTACATAATCTTCTTGCTGTGTACAATGATCTCCTGGTTCTGCTCATTTTACTTAGTATCAGTTCATGTAAGTCTCTCCAGATCTCTCTGAAATCATCCTGCTGGTCGTTTCTTATACAATAATAATATTTCATAACATTCGTATACCATCACGTATTCAGTCATTCTCCAATTGATGGGATATGCCCTTCTTTGTGATATATTTTTTAAATTAAAAATTAGTTCACTTTAATATATTAGTAATATTCCTAATGTGATGCAAAAAGCAACTCTAAGTCTGTTTTTCTCAAGATGACATTTTTCCTTATTTGAAAATGGTTATGGAAACTAACTCCAAATTTACCTCTATCTTGCAAAACAATCCTTATTTTTTATTTCATTAATGTAATTTAATTTGTCACTTGTAAAACAAAACCTTACCTGAGCTGTAAACTAGGCAATGGGGAAAACATTTGAGGCTTTTTCTGTATGTGCTCTTTGTTACCCAGTAACTTGAATATTATTTAATATGTTGTAAGACATTTGTAGAGTTTTTCTGGAGCTGCTTAAAATGATAATGTACAAATGTGAATAATCATTTATCTATGATATGAATAAATTTTGTTTTGCCTATAATAGTAAATTTTTATAACAAATGAGGGACAATGTTTGACTAATTTTTTTGGCTTGTGCAGTTTACACTGTTGAAAACTTTTGAGATTATACCTGTCCAGAAAGTTACAAGACACCAAAATCTTGTAGATGTCAAATAAAAGTAATTCTACTAAGAAAAATAAAAAGACTGCACTAAAATTCTATAATTTAAGTTGCACTGCATTAGAGTAGCAACTGGATCTCATAAACTACTGTATCGATAATTAAATGTTCTATATTTAGTTACAGATTAGGCCAAATGTTCACCTTACCCAGTGATTTACACATTTCAGATGAAAAATGTAAAAATCTTACATATTGCATTTTACTTATGGCTTTTAAGCTAACCATTGCTCCGAATATAGAAATTTGCTATAAGAAAGAAAAAGCAGGGATATGATAATAACAGAACAAAGCATTTTTAGCTCTGTTTGACTTCAGGCATTGTAATGTCCTGTTGTCTCCAAAGACAGCCAATGGCTCTCTGGGAGGAGATCTGTTGTCTCAACTCAATCTTTCGGCCAGATTCTTCTTCCTGTAGAGAGCCACCAACTCTGGCCTAGAGTAGAGACTCCCCTCCCTTGCTCAATGTTGCTTCTTTTATCCTCCCAGAGAATGGGTGTGGAATAACTCAGGGGCTTCTGGGAAAAAATACTTCAACCAATGAACTTGCTCCTCTTAAGCATGTAAGCTCCTCCCCAGAAGTTCAAAGAGGTAAAACTCCCCTTAGAGGCTGGAACTAGAGAATTGTTAAGTACTGACTTAGCACTTAGTAAGAATCTAATATCTCATTATCTCAGTAGCACTTAGTAAGAACCTAACATCTCCCCCTTTCTTTTGATTTAGAACATAGGGTGGTCATGACCTTGAAACATAAATCCATCAATATGGGAGGTATTCCACATAATTACATAGATTACATAAACACATAGTAACATAGTAATATAGTAACATAGTAACATAACACATGCTAGAAGTATGTAACAAATAACACGATCAAATAATCATAAATTGAGAATTTATACATGTCCATAAGTCCATTGTCCATTAGTCTCATCTTGTGTTAGGAAATCCAATGATTCCTGCTGGTTTTAAAGTTCTTTAACAGTCTTCTTATTAGCCATGTCAGTTATGTCAAGTTAGTTCAGTGTCAGATGTTTCTTAGATTTTCTCCTTTGTTTTGAGGTCTTTCTCTTTTTCTGTCTCTCTCCCATGGACAAAGCGAATATGACTTGTTGGCACCCATCTGATTCCTTCTCCATCTGAAGAAATGCAAGCAAACCCTCTCCCCCAGGCAGTTAACCTATCTGGTCCTTTCCATTCACCACTTTCTGGGTCTCTCCACATTACCTGGCGATTATCTAAGGACAGTGGAGCTGCTCACACTGGACACTGCCCTTCTGGTGGGTTATATAACCTGTCTGCCGGAGCCAGTGCATCTTTGTCAAAAATTAGAAAATTAATGGTATAGAGAACTAAATTTAGAAGTTCTCTAGGGTTACCTGTGGCTCCCCCCCCCTTTTTTTTTTTTTGGAGGAGTGTCTTAATGTCTCTGTTTCTTCTCTCTACTATTGCCTGACCTTGCAGATTAAAAGGTATTCCAGTGGTGTGTAAAATCTTATACTGTGCACAAAAGTCACCAGGTTGCTTATTATGGGTACGTAACAATAAGCCTGATGCTACTACTTCTCCTTTTTGATAAATCACACGTTTTCTACCTGTGTTAGTGACTGGAATATTAGCTACAAGTTCTCTAGTTTCCCACATCAGTGTATAGATGGACACTGTTTTGTAAGCACTCTCAGAAGGTGAAATGGTCAAGCCTATTGTACCTGGAGGCAAAGGATCCATAGGCTGAACAGGAACAGATTTCACTTCTCCAGGGCGTATCTCAGTAGTCTCTACTGCACACAACTCTATTTTTCTTTTCTTTTCTTTCTTTTTTTTTTTTTTTTTTTGTATTTTATTTTATTTTTATTAGTATTTTATTTTCCAAATCACATGTCAAGACAAATTTTAGTATTCATTTTTACAAGATTTTGAGTTTCAAATTTTTCTCTCTTGAAACAGATCAAAAGAAAAAAATGTGAAAAAGAATAAAAAACCTGGAAAAAATACTTTGATCTGAATTCAGAGTCCATCAATTCTTTATCTGGATATGGATAGCATCTTTCTTTGAGTTCTTTGTACTTGTTTGGATTGTTATATTTCTTTTTTTTTTTTTATTTTTTTTTTTATTCATTTTTCCAAATAATCCACTCCCTCCCCCCGATGGCAGGTAATCCCATACATTTTACATGTGTTACAATATAACCTAGATACAATATATGTGTGTAAATACCTTTTTCTTGTTGCACATTAATTATTAGCTTCCGAAGGTATAAGTAACCTGGGTAGATAGACAGTAGTGCTAACAATTTACATTCGCTTCCCAGTGTTCCTTCTCTGGGTATAGTTATTTCTGTCCATCATTGATCAACTGGAAGTGAGCATAACTCTATTTTTCCTAATTTCAATCCCTTTCTTCCATCTGATTGCCTTTTGGCTGATTGATCATGTCTTAAATTTCTCTGGATGTAACCTCGGCTGCCATCAAGCCCCACTTGGGGGGCTGAAGCTGGGCACCGTCTCTCATTTCCCTAGGTCAATCTACATTCTGAGGCCCAGTGAAAGCTTTTGTGACATTTTGGACATGGAGTTTTAGGTCTTCTTTCACCCTGTCTTCTCATTCTATCTCCCCTCTTCCCCATTCTTTTGATTGAACCTAATATCTCATTATCTCATTAGCACTTAGTAAGAATCTAACAAGGTATAAAACACAAATGAAGACCAGACATTGCATAAAAATCCCACCCTTTGCCAGACTCCAGAATAAGTGGGAATTATTCCTATAAAAAGGAATGCAATTGGGAAATCAAGTTAGAAGGAACCCACTCCTAGGAGAATTTGAAAAGCTGTCCTTCAAATGTTCTGCCCAGATGCAAATAAACAAACCTCCATCTTCTGAAGTTCTGTGGTATTTCTCTGGGATAGTGGATTTTCTGACTTATTGGTTCTTATCCAGAACTGAAATATCATTAGTTATTGTGTTCCAAGAGATTCTCTCTCAAATAGCCAAGTTTCACATCAGAGTCTTCAGATCTAAAAAAAAAAAAAAAAAATCATTATGCATAACCTAAACTAAAAAGAAGCTCACAAATTATTTTAGGGCTGATACACTCACCGTCATTCTCATGATGTGCTTTCTTTTCACATGCAGATGAACTTGCAACCAGAAATAAAAAATAAAAAAAATCTACAAACTTGTAGAATTTCTTTGCATTATTCCAAGAGAATTGGGAGACGGTGGAAAGTGCCATCTGCATCTATGGAGACTGAATGTGGATCAAAGCATAGTATTTTAATTTTTTCTAGTTGTTTGTTTGCTTGTTTTTTACCCCTTTCTTGTGTTTTTTTTTCCTTTTTGATCAGGTTTTTTTTTTTTTTTTTTCCCCAGCATGACAAATAGGGAACTATATTTAGAAGAACTGAACATGTTTAATCTATATCAGATTGTCTTTGGGGGGGAAAAGGAAAAAGAGAGGGAGAAAAATTTAGAATACAAGGTTTTACAAAGGTGAATGTTGAAAACTATCTTTGCATGTATTTAGAAAAATAAAATACTATTAAAAAAAGAAATTCCTTGTATTACTAAGCAGTAGAAATTTTGTACATCACAAATAACTTTGCTTTAAAACCACAGACTTGAAAAATAGAAACAAATATTCAGTTGTTAACACCATTTAAACAGAAGCAATTTAAAAGTGAAAAAATTTCACTTTATGGTTGGGGGGTGGGGGTGGGTCCAGAAAAAGGGCAGAGCAGTTACTAGAAAGTGGGTGTTTTTTTCCCATATCCCCCAACCAATATAGTGAGGGGAAGGGCTTAGGACAAGGCTAAGGAGCAGTCACTTCTACACATCTAGTAAGAGAATTATATTCCAAGGCCAATTTATCTAAAATAAAATGCAAATAACTAATATATAGTTTTCAGTCCCCAATTTCAGGTTAACTACAAAAAAATCCTAATCAAGAAATTTTCACAAATTTAAAAGTGAAGAGATTGTAAAACTATTTCATCTATGTAAGGGAATTTTTTTTCTCTAATATCAAGCTCTTTTCCTAGGGCTGATGACCTAGCTAGCAAGAATGATTCTGTTTGAGTTTTTTCTTTCACTTCCCTCACTTCCTCTATAGAGGAGTTTAGTACCCTAAAATAATTAGCTATAAGAAGCAGCAAGACATCATGAGGCATGGTGAGGGGGATGAGAGGAAAGACAACATGAGGCAGAATGTTGTGGTGAACTGAATGGAAAGGGATTCAGCAAAAATGGCATGGGCCATGGACAGATTTATTTTTATTTTTTTTAATAGTTTTTATTTACCAGATATATGCATGGGTAATTTTACAAAATTGACAATTGCCAAACCCCTTGTTCCAATTTTTCCCCTTCTTTCCCCCCCACCAAGATGGCAGGTTGACCAATACATGTTAAATATCTTAAAGTATAAATTAAATACAATATATGTATATATGTCATGGACAGATTTATGAGGGAAATTTAACCTCAGGGATTTGACATAGCTTGGATTTCTGGCAGGACACAGCAAGGTAGGGCTCAGAGGATGGGACTATGAAGTTAAACTGAGTCACATGAATTCTCTTCCCTGCTTGCTTCAGGGAGTAATTTTATCAATACTTGAAGCTCTTTCTGTGAAACCCACAATTACTCAGGACCTCTTCATTGTCTGTAAAAATTTAAAGTTAACATGTCCACATCCAGGTCATCTCAATATTATCAGCATCTTTTAGTGTTCTGATAGTCTTCTAGTACTTGTCTGCAATTTACATATTATAGGCCAGTAAAATCAAAATGGCTTCTGCTGATTATGGTTAATATATAAAACAATTTGTAAATTTGTATCTTTGGGATATTTTGACTTCCAGATTCCCCTTTGCAATTTTATTTCTTGCTACTGACCCATTATATTGACTACTTAAACTGACTATATTAACTAGAAGGGAGAGGGAGTGCTCAAGATGATCAAAACAAGATAAAAATTTAACTTTCTTCCCCTCATATCACTTTCCATTTAATCTGTTTATGTCCATGGCTCAAAGCCCATTTGCATAGGACTCTCATTATTGGTAGAGAATAATTAATTACTAAATGCTTTGGGTTGGAGCTGGCAAGAGCTTCAAAGAAGGGAGATTTGGGGCTTCTAACTTCTAGCTAAGACAGAAAATATATAATTCCAGAATCTCTTCGAGTCACTGAGGAGAAAGTAATAGTAGGAAGAAGGAAAGGATTTGGCACCTTAATTATATCGCAATCCCTACTTTTTTGGGATACTTTGTTGTTGTGTGGTTATATCAAACTGTCTTCTTGTGACCTTATTTGGAGTTTTCTTGGCAGAGAAACTGGAGTAGTTTTGCCATTTCCTTCTCCATCTCATTTTACAGATGAGGAAACTGAGGCAAGGATAGTTAAGTTACTTGCTCAGGGTCACATAGCTAGTCTGTGTGTGAGGCAGATTTGAACTCGGAAGGATAAGTCTTCTTGACTTGGCATTCTATCCACTCTGCCAACTAGCTGTACTATCCCCAGTTTATCAAATGTGCATAATTTTTTTGGTAAAGCTGAGACACTCTCCATTCTCCTGAGATACCTCTCTCCCAGTGGAAGAGCTCAACTAATGTTTTGGGTGGTATATTTTCATCTATTTACTTTCTCTGATTTCTGTTTGCCATCAACTTGGATAAATAGAGATAAATGGATAAATAAATAAATAAAAATTGATATTTGCTATGTGTCTTCTTTAATATGACTGGCATTTATGGAAAGAGAGTCAAGCTTAAAAATATAGTTTGGGGCATTCCTACCTTATTAAGGGAGAGCAAACAGGAGTTTAGCTTGAATCTAAAAATTACTTTCCAAAGGCTCTGGGTGAGAGAAAATTTGAGACCCTATCCCTATCCAGAGACTTTTAGCTATCTGTCTTCCTTTTATAATGCAGCAGAAAGACTAAGGCTAAGATAGTTGGTACTGTCTTTTTGAAGGAATCCTAATTCTTGCAACAGAATCAATCATCTCTATCCTTACCAGATGGTTAGTAGACTGGAAGTAGTTATAGAATATCTGCACATGTTCTAACTTGGGACAATACACTTCTATTATTTGTCATCCTGCCCCTCCAAAAGCAAGCTTTGCTTCAGTCTTCGTGTGTGTGTGTGTGTGTGTGTGTGTAGGGGGGATTTGTTTCAGATGAACACACCTGTTGTGGGACAGCTAGGTGATATAGTGGATATTCCTGAAGTAAGGAAGACCTGAGTTCAAATTCAGTCTTACATACTTATTTACATTTACTAGCTGTATGACCCTGGGTAAATCACTTAACCCTGATTGCTTCAAAAAAGAAAAAAGAAAATGCCCACCAACACAATCCTCAAATGTCTGAAAAACTGAAGTATATTTCTAACATCCGTTAGAGATACAAAAAGAAAAAACCGATAAATCATCTTGTCATATTACGATCAATCTCTGGTTGCAGACTTGGAGATCCAAATAGCATCCTGTAAAAACTATTCTTTAACAAATTTAGACATCTAAATTTTGTATGTAAATTCTTTCCCCTTTTGGTTTTTCAAGTAATGACTCATTTGTGGAGGTCTTTACTATAGGAGTTGAAATGGGCAGGAGAAACTAATCAAATCTACTCAAAACTAGAAACACACACTAGCCCCTGTTTAATTCAACTGATTCTTAAGAAACTATTAATTGGACTTCCTGAATGAAATCAACTGTGAAAGCTCTCTTACAAGATGGAAGCAGCCCTGCCCAATTTCAGCACTATGCCATTGGTTGAGTCCTTCTCTTGAGAGATCTTGGAATCTGAAGGCATTAGATTCTTGGAAGATCAGGACCATTTGGGTGACTGAAGGTTGGGGGTAACCCCACCAAATTCAGTGTAAGAGATTGGAATCTAAGCACACTTGTCTGGTCAAATATTCAAAATGGGAAGGGCTCAGTCCAAGCCTTACTCCACAGAAAAGACAATAGAAATACAAGTAGATAATCCCTTGGGAAACAGATTAAGCAATTGGGACAAACTATCCAAATATAAAGGCAAAAAGTAAGAAAAAATGATTAAATTTTGTTACTCTGTATGGGGAGGATGCTCCTAGGGCTGAGTATGTCTGAATTAATTATGTATGTAAAATAGATTAAATATTAAGTTCTTCCCTTAACCATTATGGTAGCCCTGATAAAAGAGTTTATTTAGGTTTTATAGTCTCCAAACAAGGAATGGGTTTATTAATAATCTACAACTTTGTTATATAAAAAATTATTTTTAATGTTTACATCATATCAGAATGAATTTTACTATAAAAAAGTGTCAAAGATGTTAAGTGAAATCTCATATATGTGAGATTTACCAAACTTAGTTTTAATTGTATTGAACCATCTTAAATTTCTACCCCTTATTTAAAGCAGGGGTTCTCAAACTACTGCCAGAAGGCCAGATGCGGAGGGCTGAGGCAGTTTATGCGGCTTTCCTGGTTATAGCAAATGGGCTGAGGGGCAGAGACAGAGTGTGAGTTTTTATTATAGTCCAGCCCTCCCACTGTCTGAGGGATAGTGAACTAACCCCTATTTTAAAAGTTTGAGGACCACTGATTTAAAGGGACTGAGAATAATAGTTTTTGCCTTTGTGCTTTTGAACATGTTTCTTTTATAGAGAATATGCAATTTAGAATTTTTCTGTGTATTGAGCATTTTAAAAGCAAAATAATTTGTGTAATGTTGAACTTAAAACCATCTACTTAGATATGAAGGATAAGCTGAAAACTTTCTAGAATGAATCCCTTACAGGTATCAATAGTCAATATCTATTTAGGATGAGTGTTCCTTGAGATCTAAATTCACCTGAAGCTGTGATTAATGAGATTTGCTATTTGAAATAAAATCTCTTGGGATTATAGCTGATATCATTTGGAGCTTTGTTTTGTTTTTTTGAGGCTGGAATTAAGTGACTTGCCCAGGGTCACACAGCTAGGAAGTGTTAAGTATCTGAGATTAGATTTGAACTCTGGTCCTCCTGAATTCAAGGCTGGTGCTCTATCCACTGTACCACCTAGCTGCCCCCTCATTTGGTGTTTTAAATTCAAGTATGATTGTCTGATGGATCATCAAGCCAGTGATCCACCCTCTGAAAATAATATGTCACAAGCTATACAGAAGAATGTGAACCTGAATTATTACAGGTAGAAATTAGTATCTGGGCAAGAATTAGGAGGATGACCTTGGCCTCTGTTGATGTAGGATCCTTCTGACTCAGTGTCCCAGTGATATTCTTTTGAATAAGAACCCACCTGATTATCCCTGGCTTGAATCTGGCTTGAGGTAGAATTATTACTACATGATTAATTGAAAACTGTGACAATTACCTGAAGTAAAACTGTAAGTTAAGCATGCTTTATTCTGTATCATGCATATGCTCTCAGGCCAAAGCCTGAAGGACCAGTTTTGATGCTATTTAAATCAGGTTCTTGCCTTTTTTTTCTTATGACAAGTTTTTATAATCATAGCACATGGTCAGTAGAAGCCATGAGCACAATTCAAGTAATCTGAAAGACATGTGATCATTATATCTTAAAGTAGGTATTAGTCATCTATCTGTTGCTAGGTACATATGTCTGTGTATTTATTTTAACATTTCTGTTGTTGAAGTTTGTGGTAGGCATCTTTATTTGTGAAAGGTTACCTACTCCAATTATGAGGAACATAACTGGTTGGGATGATAGGTGGCCCTGCTATCTGAGCCCAAGGAGAGAGCTAGTATCTGAGGTAAAATTTGTTTGTTTTTTAACTTTAAAAAAATTACTTTTTTTCTGATTAGGTATGTACATTCATTTTTAAAAACACATTTCCTTATGAATCACATTGGAAGAGAAAAATCAAAACAAAAGGGAAAAACCATGAGGCAGAAAAAAATACCAGAAGGGGGGGGGGGGGAAGTGAACCTAGCATATGTTGATTTACATACAGTCTCCACATTTCTCTTTCTGGATGCAAATGGCATTTTCCACCCAAAGTTTATTGAGATTGCCTTGGACCATTGAACTGCTAAAAAGAATCAAATCTTTCATAGTTGATAAATGCACAATTTTGCTGCTGGAGTAAAATTTGAACTGAGATCTTTCTGGCTCAAATTCTAGTGCTCTAGCTTCTGTATTAGCTAGCTTGTTAAATTTTCTCCCTGAAATTACTTATATCACAGTTATTTGTCTAAATGTACATTGACCAACCCTTCCTCAAAGGAATGTATAGAATTATAACTTTCTTTAGGACAATGACTAATTTTTTTTTTTCCTTTTTAAATCTTTGTGTCTCCGGGGCCTTACACATACTAGGAATTATGAAATAGACTATTACTTCATAGGTCAGATGACTCAAAGTTTTTATTAAACAACTGGCCAGTTTGGAGGGAATCTCTGAATATTTGTCAATTGTCTCAGTATTTTGGGTATTTTTATATATTAGTCAAAAGAGGAAGGGGTGCATCACAATGTCGGAGATTTCAAACAGAGATTGAGATGTCTTCCATAGCTGAAACATGAGGGAAAATGTTTTGCTGAGCAAGGACAAACACTTAAATGTGGCCTCTCTTTTAAAAATCAATGGCAGTCTAATAAAAGTTTAAGCTTGGCCCTTCATAAATAATTGATGAAAGTTTGTGATTGATTGGAATTGATGGTTCATTTCTCCACTAAAATCTTGCTCTGATCTTCTACTAAGGCATGGAAATTACGTTTATTTTCTTCAAGGCTGTGCCCAGGGATTGTAAAATATTAATAAACATCTGTCAAGCACCTACCATATGCTAGGTACTGTGCTATAGATGAAATCCTGGGCATTGGCAGAGAAAGCCTGAAGCACTGATAAGATCATAATACTCTCCAAAAGCTAGAAAGAAAGGCACTGAAGGATTCCACTCAGCCTTAAGTGAGCCTTTTGTTCTTAAGTAGGTCTTTTGTTCTAGTGGACTTTCCATTTCAGTCCCACTTTAGATGAGGGACTCTAGGAACCCCACTTTTATTTATCAGAACGAGAAGATATGTTAAACCCCAGATTATGTTTTCCCATACAAAAGAACAGCTCATGGTATGTAGATCTTTGCTAACTACTTTTCAGTACTAAGCTCCGAGAGGTACTTTCTCTTACTTCCTTGTGTCTTCCCTTTAAAGACTTCTACCTTCTCTTTAATTGTGAGCGAGCCCACCATGAGGTACTCCCACCTCATGATGTCTTCTCACTTTTTATAGCTAATTATTTTAGGGTGCTAAATTCCTTTTAGGTTGACCCACCAACTGATGGTATAATCCCCTTCCCCTGCTAATTGCCTTTTGGAGTTAGTCTGTTAAATTTGTCTATGGAATTAGCTACCAGTCAATGGCAAACTCTAGTTCTTGGTGTCTTCCATTTAATGGGTTCTTCCTCCTGATTAATTGTGAGTTCCACTAGGAAACTTGTCTTTGCCCTTGTTAATTGTTAAAACCTCTTTCTTTGCTAACTCCTGGGTGCTATTTATATAATAAAATAACAAAACCTTAGTAATCTATGATGGATGTTTTGTCATGATTACTCCATATAGAAAACTTTTATATAATTATTTTACAATTATGCTCTCCCAAATCTATTGTTCTCCCCAAACGACTTATGGTGCCTATTTTACCTCTTCACTATGGTGTATCCTAATAAACTGGAAAAGATTAAAGCATAATATATCGAAGTGATAGTATGTTAGTTGTATGAGAACCAACTAAGCTGTATGGAGAGGCTCATAAGATTTCAAGAAAAATGTGCCTTGTAATTATGTCTACAGAAGTTTTGTTTTCAGCTCTGCAATCTTCCTCCAAATAATCTAGCAATATTCTTTTTTATGATCCATCAAAATAATGAGATGAATATATCAATTTTATATGCTGTTAAAATGTAGTTGTGTTGATTAATCTTAGTTATATTTCTCTGTGACAAGGCAGAATTCTATGGGGCAGATTGGGATAATTTTGGGGAATATTTAAGGTATAAAAAGGGACATGTAGGTTTGGAGTTAGGAAGACATAAGTTGAAATTCCATTTACCAGCTATGTAATCCTAGGAAAATCACTTAACTATTTGGCTCAGTTTCCTTATTTGTAAAATGAGTTGGAGAAAGAAATAGCAAACTACTTCAGTATCTTTGCCAAGAAAACTGGTTTTCAATAGGGTCATAAAGAATCAGACACAACTGAACAACAACAAAAAATATAATCTCAAATGCATCAATAAATTTTTTTTAAATGACAAGGTAAGGGGCAGTTAGTGGCACAGTGAATAGAGCACAAGCCCTGAAGTCAGGAGAGCTTGAGTTCAAATATGACAACAGGCACTTAATACTTCCTAGCTGTGTGACTCTGGGTAAGTCACTTAACCCCAATTGCCTCAGTAAAATAAATTAATAAATAAAATGACAAGGTGGTGCCAGTGGTCCACTGTGTTGTGGTGTAAAAGTCTTTTTGAACATTATTAACAAGTCAAAGGAAACTTTTACCAATCATAAAGAAAAAAAGGTATTTTCTAGAGGGCTAGAAAAATCACTTGGAACCAAGCTGCCTTGGCCCTAGATTCAGTAATTCTGGCAAAAGTGAACCATTTCTCTACTGTGAAAGGCATGTATCATGCATTATTTACTCCAACTTTATGAGGTATATGAATATTCAAAAAGCAAGGTGACATCAGGGACCTTTAATGAAAGCAAATTTTAGAGTATCTTTTGAAATAAGTACTCATTTAACCCTTGTTCCACACCATCTAACTCTTTGTTTCCATCATCAGTTATCTCTTCCTGGTTTTCACTCCAGGGAACATCATGCCTCACTCAGAACAAACTTGGTAAAATTAAATAAAATTGGTAATTTAATCACCATGCTTTCCATTTTCCATCAACTGTTTTACTTGTTTTAAATTCCCCTGAACACCATGCCCTTGGGTCAGATACCATCTCTTTTTTCTTTTCTTTTGTATATTACATATTAGATTTAGTTTCCACAGTTATGACAATTTGAATTTGAGAAATGAAACTTAAATTAGAAAACTGAAATCTAAGAAATGGGAGACTGGGACCCACAAGGAAATCAAAGAATGTAATCAGGGGATGAAGATTTTAAAATTTGAAAAGGAACATCCTGGACTATGCCTTTTTTTTCTCAGATTATTTCCCCCCACAAGAATGTAAGCTCCTTGGGGGTAAGAACTGGCTATGTACCGAGAGATGAAGATTCATATTCTGTAACTTCTTTAATATCCAATTAATGGGGAATCAGGGGAGGGACTTCGGCTTCAGGATATGAAATAAAACACTGCTTTTGTGGTTTCCAAAAACGTGTCTACTAACCTAGGCAACCCTCAAGAATGTAAAATAAAATCTTTCCAGCATTCATCAATGAGTCAGTGGAATTCTTGGTAAGATATTTTGTTTCTTACAAAATGAATTTTATCTCCATAGCTCCACCCAGATCCTTTACAGTTTTGCTAAATGAAACTCCCAGGTTTGGAAAGACACAGTCTAGCAATCTGGGGACTGAAGGGAGTTAAAAGGAATTTTCCAATATAACTCAAAATTTTTGACTGAAGGAGATCAGGCAAAGGGTATAGTTCTATTCAAATGACAGACTTAAAGAGTTTTTCTAGCTTGCTGGGTGTGATCTGCAAGAGCTAAAGAACTAAAAGTTTGGAGTTACACTAGCTAAAAAGCCTGGATTTCAACAGCTAGAGATTCAGTTCAGGGAACAGAAATAAGCACAAACAGATCCTCAAGAGCAGCTAAAGAAACATCTTAGATGGCAGAGAGAATAAACAGAGGTATAAGACCCAGATCATGGGAAAAAGGCAACTCAGCGTAGCCAGAAGATACCTCACCACAAGACATCAGTGATTGCAAAAGGAACAAGCAGGAACCTCAAAAAACAAGGAAGTAAGAGAGGATATCTGTGGTTCTGGGGTGGGTGGATGAGTTTACCTTAGCTTTATGAGTTGTGCTGCTTAATTCTACTTTTAAGCCTAGGAGATTCCTAAATGTCTTCCTGACTTCAGCCTTCATCTTTTCAATCACAAAGTTGCCTGAATAATCTTCTTGACCTTCAACTTCCTTCAGGGTCCAGCCCAGTGCCACATTCCATGGTAAGTCTTTCCCGATTCCTGCTCAAATCCTTCAGTGGTTCTCTAAAACCCAAAGGGGGTAAAACAATCCCCTTAGCTTGGTCTTTTAATTGAATTCCACAAACATTCTATCAGATGCATATTATAAGCAAGGGATTGTGCTAGGTACTGATGACACAAAACTATGATGAAAAGACAATATATTTGCATAAAAAATTTCAAAATAAATACTCAAATTAACTATAAAAGACATATGAAGAAACTGTTGAGGTTGAGAAGGGGGGCTCCAAAAGTTTGGAGTCCCAGACCAGTGTCATGAGGTATCTAAAAAGAATTTGCAGGTTTGAACTCATCTCCTAGTCAAGGGTCAAAGCTTTTTTTGTAAGAGTAATGCCATTACAAAATCGGGCTTGAATTCCAAGGCAATTCAGCAGTGAAACAGAAGCGAGGAGACACATTTATACAGCTTTCAATCACAGACATACTAATTCTATGGCTCAGAGGTAGGAAAGAATGGTCTCCAAAAGGACTGGTTCTGGGTGGACCAGATTATTGCTGACAAAGATTACCAGTCAGCAATGAACTGAGGAGTGGTCTTATTCACTATTGTCTCAGGGGTTTGAGCTGTGGGACTATCTGACTATCCTATAAAATAAACTGAGGAGTGGTCAGAATCAGACTGGGCATGGGAGTTTCCCAAGGCAGAAAATCTGGAATCACTGACTTATTGCCAAAACAGAAGCCTCCCTAAAAATCAGGGGCCCACAAAATCATATTACATCAAAACTATCTGTTTCCAGAGAAATAACTCAGAAATATGAAGAGAATAATTTTACATGTATATACTTATGTCTAAGGGTAGTCATAGGAGGGAAGAGGAAAAGTATACATAATTGTATATTTGAAAGGAATAGCAAGTTGTTCATGGCAGATTTGCAGTTTCATGAACAATCATCTTTTTATTGTACTGGGTTATGGAAATGCTTGTTTTATAGCAAATTTTTTAAAAAGTGAAAAAAACTGGGAGACAATATTAATTATTAATGGGATCAGGAAATATTTCTCATAGAATCTCAAGTCTTGAAGGTGATGAAGGAGTAGACTATAGGGATGCTGGATACCTGGTATAAAAGTAGGAGATGGAATGGTGAATTTAGGGATCTGCAAGCAGGTCAATGTGGCTAAAAGGTGTTGTATGTGAATGGAAGTAGCTTGAAATAAGTCTGGGAACATTCACTGGATCCAGACTGAGAAGGGCTTAAAATGCTAAAATGAGTGTCCTAGAGACAAAAAGAGACTGAAACAAGGTGGAAATTCTTTACTAGGTGACTCAGTCAGACTTAGCAACCGAGGTCGCTTCGAGATGGATGGATTGAAGAGAGGGACTGGAAACCTAGTGACCAATCAAGAGAGTGCCTAAAACCTGAGGTCTCAGTGAATGGAAAGAAGACAAAAAAAGTTAAAGATGTTTTAGAGATAATGGAAATAAAAGGTGTTTTAGAGATAAGAGCTGATAAGATTTGGCCACAGTAGAGACTGGAAAAAGGGAGCGGAAGGAGTGGAGGATTCAAGTTGGGGGGGCCTTCATCATCAAGTTGGGGGAGTTTGGAGAGATACTGCTGTTATCCCCATTTTGCAGATGAGAAAAATGAGGCACAGGGAAGTTAAGTAGCGTTGCTTGGAATCCCGCACCCGGGGTCTGGCGGGATTTGAATCGAGGTTCCCCAGACACCGGGCCCAGCACGACTGCACAGACGGGTGCAGAAACGGTTTTGCATAGCACGCAGGAGCTTGCACATGCTTTATTGACTGACTAGTAATTTTTTTTCTTTTTTGGTGAGAGAACGGGAGGCTCAGAGAGCCGCCACCGCTGCCGAAGAGAATCCCGTGGTCATGTTTGGATGGCGCGGGAAAGGGCCACAAAAAATATTTCTTCCTCTCCCTTTCTCTCCTCCTCCTCCACCAGGCAGTCCCAGATTCAAGCTGAGAGCGGAACGTCTGATAGAATTCTCTTCTGCGCAAGTTTTGCATCTGCTTTCTTCTACCTCTGGGGAGAGAAGCCCTATCCCTGGGGAACGGCGTAGCCCGAGTTAAAACAAGAAACCAAACTTTTTCACGTTTTCCCCTCTCAGGTTCCTAGTGTCCCGGAAGATCACAACACCTGAAAGGGAACCCCGGCAGGGGGCGCTGTGGCTCCCCCACCCCCGCTCCTAAGCCACGCCCCCATCCTTCCAGGCTATTGGCCCGGCGCATGACGCCACGGGATTTTAGCCAAACAACTGGGTTTCGGGGGCGAGCGTCGGGCTTTTCCGAGCTGTGCTGAGCGCTCGCTCCCAGTGGCGTCCGGATGGGGGGGAGGGGGAGAGGGAGAGGCCTTCGGACGCCGCTGCCACCGCTGTCGCCGCTGCCACCGCCAGCTACTACCCGGGCTTTGCCACCTCTAGGTAAAGGAGGAAGGTCACTGAGTCCTGGGGGGTCGCGGTTACAGGGAATGGGCGCGGGTCCGAGGAACCCTTTCCGGGAGCGCTCTTCCCGCCTCCACCTTCCTCGGGGCTGGGCGGGGAAGAGGAGGAAGTGACCGGCCACCCGCCCTTTCTCCTTCCCCCGGGCGGGGAGCCCCCCTTGCTTGTGACCTCTCTTCTCCCCGGGCCGCGCGCGCGGCCGCTTCTGGGGAAGTGCCTGCGACCCCCGCGGCCGTGACCATGGACGTGTGGGGGAGGGGTGGAATTGGGCTCCGCCACTGAGGGTGGGGGGAGATGAGGGAGTCAGAGACCTGTGTTAGGCCGAAGAACGGGGGCTGCCCCGCAGGGTTCGGACGTGTTTGTAGAGAGTAAGTGGGGCCCATCTTTGTGGGGGAAGGTCTTCAGGTGTCTAGCCAGGAGCACACCGAAGTCAGGGACCCGGCCTCCCAATTTAGCGTGCCGGATCTGGGGAGAAGAGGTGAGCTGGCGATTGTCCTTGCCATCTTTCCCCCGTCCCTTCCTTAACCTTCCCCAGAGCCAGTGGTTACGGTCTCCCCCTTTCTCCTCTCTCGGTTACCTGAGCCCAGGTTTCTTAGGGTTTTTGACTTCCGACGGCGTTATAGCATTAAGTATGTGTGTGTATGACATCACGGGGTTCCAGGAGATAGATTGTGATGTCTTTGCAGGCCCCAGGTGAGATTAGGATCCCTTTAATAAAGGGAAATGCGATCCCTTGTGAGCCTTGAATTGAATTGCACCGGATTTGAATCAAAACTGTTGGCTGGAAATTAATTTCTCCCCAAGGTGGCTCTGGAAAGCAGACGTCACCGTTAACTTTTGCATGCAGAAAATTTAAATTTCCTTTAAAGCCAAGGTTATATTGAACAGCGTATTGCATTGGTTGCTACTTTCTTGACTAGTCTTGTCATTGCTACAAAAATCGTTAGACTTCGTGGAGTTGCTAGGCGGAAAATCGGAAGTACAAATTCTTATCTGGGAACTGAACTTCACAATGCCTGAATGTGAAGAATTGTTTTTATTCTTTTTTAATAAATATAATATACTTTATTTTTTATTAATTTTATAATTATAACATTTTTTGACAGTACATATGCATAGGTAATTTTTTACAACATTATCCCTTGCACTCCCTTCTGTTCCGAATTTTCTCCTCCTTCCCTCCACCCCTCCCCTAGATGGCAGGCATTCCCATACATATTAAATGTGTTATAGTATATCCTAGATACTATATGTGTGCAGAACCGAATTTCTTGTTTCACAGGAAGAATTGGATTCAGAAGGTAAAAATAACCTGGGAAGAAAAACAAAAATGCAAAGTTTACACCATGTGAAGAATTGTTAAGAGAAATGGTTGAGGTCCTGGCTATCCAATTTGCTTCTAAATGCTCTGTTTCCGTGTAGAGGTCATTGCCATTTAACATTTATTAAATGCTTATCTGCAATATAATACAAGTACTAAATTAGCCCCTGTACCCTAGGAGCCTATGTTATTTATACTTAGGAGATGTGGCAAGTAAACTTAATAGTTGCTGATGATTAAATTGTAGGTACTTGAGAAATAAGGTAGGGAGCCCTAAACACTGAGAGGGGAAGAGTTTTTGTTTTGATAGGGACTGACATTTATTACGAGGTAATTTAGCTGAATTTTCAGAAAAAGTGAAAACGTATAGTTGATGTTGAAAAAAGAAATTTTACTGACTTTGCATTAGGTGGTAGAAACAATTGAAGTTAACTATATTAGTTAAAATGACATAATTGGATTATTTTAGGACTTATGAATTGTTATTCTTGCCTTTCTTAATTTGGGTAATTGAAGATTTTTTTATACAAATATCTCTGCAATAAGCCTTTTCTTGCTTTATATGCATGCTCCTGGAGCTTCCTCTTTGAATTGCAAACTGTAATGGTAGTGATCCTGGTTTATATTGCTTTAAAATACGAAGGTTCAAATTTTTTAAAATGTGTATTTTTATCTATGGACTTTTTTTTCTTTAATTAAAGCTTTCTAAATAGATTTGGAAACTAGAATAGATAATCATTTATATTTGAAACTCCTCCATGTTCTATAGCATAGCTATTCCTACTCCATGATCTTTGATCAATTCAGAATGTATATATTTTAATGGTTTTTATTTACCAGATATGCATGGGTAATTTTACAACATTGACAATTGCCAAATCTTTTGTTCTAATTTTTTTCCTTCCTTCCTTCCCTCCCCAGATGGCAGGTTGACCAATATATGTTAAATATGTTAAAGTATAAATTAAATAGAATATATATACATGTCTAAACAGTTGTTTTGCTGTACAAAAAGAATTGGACTTTCGAATAGTGTACAATTAGCCTGTGAAGGAAATCAGAAATGTAGGTAGACAAAAATAGAGGGATTGGGAATTCTATGTAGTGGTTCATAGTCATCTCCCAGAGATGACTTCTTTAGCTGGATGTAGCTGGTTCAGCTCATTACTGCTCTATTGGAACTGATTTGGTTCATCTCATTGTTGAAGAGGGCCATGTCCATCAGAATTGATCATCATATAGTATTGTTGTTGAAGTATACAACTATATTCTGAAATCATCCTGTTGGTCATTTCTTACAGAACAATGATATTCCAATTTCAGAATATTTTAAAAGTATTTTATTAGAAAATTCTTTGTACATTTTAAAAGGTCCTGTTTCTAGTTTCTTAAATAATCCTAACTTTTTTGTAAGCTTTTGGGAGTTTTATCCTTTTCTTGTTTTCTGTTTTAATTTATTTTTTGAAACTAACATTACAAAACGTAACACGTGAAAGGTAATGGATTCTTTGCTCTCAAAAAAGATATTTTTTATTTGCTATCCTTGATGTGCTTCATAAACAAAAGCTAAGAAATATGATACTACCTTAAACAAAAGGTCTTTGTTTATATCCTTAAAGGAAGACAGATTGGTGTATTCCAGTTAAATGGAGTATTTGTGATAAGAAAATCATAAAGTAAACATGTTATGTCAAATGATGACACTCTAAAAGTCAACCAAGGGCATGGGGGCAGGATTTAAGTTGGGAATTCTACAGTAAAAGTAAAGATGAATGAAAATAGAGGCCAGAATGTGTCTGTGGATCCCACAGACTGTGTAATCATTGTTTTTTTTTAAAGATTGCAAGTATGAACATTTCTTGTTGGTGTTACCACCTGCTCTCTTTTGTGGAAAATAAGGAGAGATGCATCCTATTTGTTTGTGTAGCATATTTAAATCTTGTTCCTCAGTTGTCCAAGTCTTCATGACTCCATTTGGGGATTTTTTGGCAAAGATACTACAATAGTTTGCCATTGCCTTCTCCAGCTCATTTTACAGATGAGGAAACTTGAGGCAAACAGGATTAAGTGACTTGCATAGGGTCAAACAGCTAGTAAGTGTTTGGGGCTATTGAGTCTTCCTGATTTCCAAGCCTTATGCTCTGTCCACTGCACCACCTAGCTGTTCATGTTTAAATATGGGCCTGGGTATATACATTAGCTTGTTATTTAATGATATTCAAATGTAAAATGAAAAGAAGGAGCAACTAAATGTCATTTGCATATCATCTTAGTTAATGTTATCAAATGTTTACTGTCAGTTATTAGTAGTTACTCAAATAGTTGTTAGAAAGCTAGTTAATGGAAAAGGAATATAAAATGGTCTAGTATGATGTGATGAAGACAGTGATTCTAAAGGGAATGTGATTCAGATATACTAAAAGCTTGCATATTTTTGTAACTAGATAAATGTAGAGCCACTTTAACAACTCATCTCTTCTAGAACATTTTATTTTCCAGTCTATTTCTGCCTCTCTCAGTATATTCCACCTACACAATGCAGTTTTGGGTCTGTTGCACAGATTTTGGTTCCATTATAAATGGAACAAAATGCTTTGCATCAATTGAAATGGCAAATTTCATTGCTTATATTTTTTCCATTTTGATGTAGGTAGAACATTCAAAACTGGTAAGCCAATGATGGTTAATGATAATCGGTCATATTTTTGGAGAATGAAAGCTTAATAAGCAGCTTGAAAAATGTATGTGATATTTTAGTACACTTTTAGAGGGACTGTGGGATATCAAGGGTTAAGGCTTAAAATTGTTCATCAGCATTTTGGAAAGTAAATCAGGATATTTAACTTTTATGTGGTTACTTCCCTTCCCCCTCACCCCCCCCCCCCAATTTTCTGGTTTTAGTTTTGTGGGGGGAAGGGAGGGGTGGTAATTGGGAGTTAAGTGACCTGCCCAGGATCACTCAGCTAGGAAATGCTATGTGATTGAGATCAAATTTGAACTCCGGTCCTCCTGACTTCAGGGCCAGTGCTCTATCCACTGCCTCATCTAGTTGTCCCTGATGTTTTGTCTTGATTGTGTGAAGAGGGGTTGGAAGTGAGAGTCAAGGTAGATCAGAAGTGGAGATCTAGACAAATGGGTTAAGAGCAAAGGGGATGAACTAATCACCTTATGAAGGACATGTTCCTCATATTTTCATGCTTAGATCTATAGCTGATGAATCATGACTCTGTTAGAAGAAGTGAGGAAGAGGAGGTGAAGGTTGCTAAGAGCTGTGCTGTCGTTGATACTGTTCCTCCATCTTCCTTATAATTTTCATTAATCTTAGAGGAAAAATTCTTTTTAAACAAGAGCACAGTAGAATAACTCTTGGATTCTGAGTCAAAAGATATGGCTTCAAACTCCTCTCTGCAATTTAGTTCTGATTATTCTAATTATTGCACTTTCCTCATCTGTAAAGGGATTGAAACAGATTACCTTTGAAGTTCCTTTTTAGCTTTAATTCTGTGATCCTATTGGCTTTATCCTTGAATATAAGATATAATATAGATCCTATTCTCCTTGATGTTTATGGGAAATGACTCAGATAATTTTTAGCATCTTAAAACCCTTATCTTCAAATGTATTCAGTTAAGTAAACATTAACTTCTGTTATGAGTGAGGGCACTTGCAACGAACTGGGAATACAAAGATGAAAAATGGCAATGGTCTTGCTCCCAAGGAATTGTTGACCTAATAGACTTGTCTCCTGTACCTATAAAACTTTTGTGTTAAGTTTGTTTCTCCCACTGGTTTTGGTCTGGATAATTCTGATTTAATTTGTAAAAGAAAAACTAACAGCTACTTTTTTTGCATGTTCTATCTATTCTGCTTAATCTTACCCTGAAATCCAATGGAACCAAGCCTCAAATTCTCTTCCATGGGATCTTGAAGGAAGTATATCTCAAAGCCTTTACTCTTCTAGTCTAAATATCATATAGCATTTGTTACCTTTGTTACCTTCTTCTGGAAACTCCAGACATGTTCTTCTAAAGATGTTGTGCCCAGAATGGTATCACATGTGATTTGACTCCAGGAAAGTACATAGTAGAAATATCACCTCTGGGATGTTCTCTTGCATTCGCTCTTTTCTCAGTTTCATAAGAATGCCTTCCAACACGAACCAGAAGAGACTCCATGGAAAATGCTTTGTACCATATAATTCACATTTATGATTACACTGTTCTGCTACTTATATGCATTCCCCATTAAACTTTTTGTTCTTTTTAATCTATTTTTGAAAGTTAATTGGAGGGGGCAGCTAGGTGGCACAGTGGATAGAACACCAACCTTGAATTCAGGAGGATCCGAGTTCAAATGTGGTCTCAGACACTTAACATTTCCTAGCTTTGTGATCCTGGCCAAGTCACTTAACCCCAGCCTGGGGGGGGGGGTGGAGTTAATTGGAGACATTATCCATGTTTGCAAATGCATTCTTTGTTTTATATCTTCAATCCATCTCTAGTGCTAGAAGACATGCTTCATAAGGCTTTTTCAATTGTATTTGGCCGTTACCTGGATCAGTTCTTCATTATTATTTTTTTTTATGATATTATAGTCAATAGAAGTGTTTCTGGGTACTGTTCATTTCACTCTGTATTGATTCTTTCATACAGAATAATTGTTCAACTGTTCTCTAGTTTATAGGCATTCACTTTGTTTCTAGTCCTTTGTTAACAGCAAAAAATAGTATTAAATACTTTTTGTTCATATGACTTTTCTATCTGTAATTGACCTCTTTGAAGTATTAACTCTAGTAGTTGTATTATGAGTCAAAGGAATATGGAATTTACATCTCCATCAGTAGTACATTGGTGTACCAATTCTATAGGCCCTGCAGCAGTTGTAATTTTCTGTTGAAAAATTATACGTGCATATTATTTTGAAAATAAAAAGCTTTAAAATAAAAATTAAAAAGAAAAGAAACACTGAAAGGAAAAGAAAAAAATGCAGGTGCTAGTGGCTCAGGGACAACATTTTGAAAAGTAATTACTTTCCAAAGTTCTCCAGGGAGGAAAAGAGTGCATAGAGTACTTGACCCAGTGAGGAAGGGGGAAAAAAGAAGTTGATGACAAAAACACTGTGGATTCTGATTTTGAATGATATATTTTCTTTATCCTTCAAGTGAAGATCAATTGGTAGCCAAAACCACAATTCCATCTGTTACCCCTCCCCCAGTTTGACATTAACTATGAAAGTTAGTCCAATAAACTTTTATTAACAAAAATAACAATAAAGGAACTTATGAAATATTATTAAACACAAAAAAACATTTGTCGTCTTTGCCATCTGATTGTTCAAATTTGCATTTTTATAACTTGTCTTTTTTCTTTTTTTAATTTTATTTGTTTGTTTACAAAGCATATGCCTGGGCAATTTTTCCAACATTGACCCTTATAAAACCTTTTGTTCCAAATTTCCCCCTCCTTTCCCTAGTTGGCAGGTAGTCTAATACATGTTAAATATGTTGAAATGCATGTTAAATCCAATATATGTATACGTATTTATACAGTTATCTTGCTGCAGAAGAAAAATCAGATTAAGAAGAAAGGAAAAGAAAAACTGAGAAAGAAAACAAAATGCAAGCAAATAACAATAGACTGATAACAAAGCTTTTATTTTATTTTATTTTTTTAATTAATTTTATAACTTTTTTTTTTGACAGTACATATGCATAGGTAATTTTTTCTTTTTTTTTTTTTACAACATTATCCCTTGTACTCCCTTTCTGTTCTGAATTTTTCCCCTCCTTCCCTCTACCCCCTCACCTGGATGGCAGGCATTCCCTTACATATTAAATATCTTATAGTATATCCTAGGTACAATATATATGTGCAGAACCGAATTTTGTTGTTGTTGCAGAGTAAGAATTGTATTCGGAAGGTAAAAATAATCTAGGGAGAAAAACAAAAAATGCTCACAGTTTACACTCATTTCCCAGTGTTCCTTTTCTGGGTGTAGCTGATTCTGTCCATCATTGATCAATTGGAGTTGGATTAGCTCTTCTCTATGTTGAAGATATCCACTTCCATCAGAATACATCCTCATACAGTATCATTGTTGAAGTGTATAATGATCTCCTAGTTCTGCTCATTTCACTCAGCATCAGTTGATGTAAGTCTCTCCAAGCCTCTCTGTATTCATCCTGTTGGTCATTTCTTACAGAACAATAATATTCCATAACATTCATATACCACAATTTACCCATTCTCCAATTGATGGGCATCCCTTCATTTTCCAGTTTCTAACCACTACAATAAAGCTTTTTATTTTCAAAACACATGCAATTTTCAATATTCATCCTTGTAAAACCTTGTGTTCAATTTTTTTTTCTCCCTCTTCTCTCCCCACTCCCACCCTTAGATAGCAAGTAATCCAACAGAGGTTAAAGATGTGCAATTCTTCTATGCATATTTCCATAATTAGGCTGCACAAGAAAAATCTATCAAAAAGGGAAAAAAATAAGAGTAAACAAAATATAGGTAAACAACAACAAAAAAAGTGAAAATAAGTCCCCACAGTCCCCTCTCTAGGTGTAGATGGCTTTCTCCATCACCATTAGAACTGGCCTGAATTATCTCATTGTTGAAAAGAGCCACATCCATCAGAATTGATCAGCATGTAATCTTGTTGCTGTATACATTGTTCTATTCGTTCTGCTTACTTCATTTAAACATCAGTTCATGGAAGTCTCTCTAGGCCTTTCTGAAATCATCCTGCTGCTCATTTCTTACAGAACAATAGTATTCCATAACATATACCAGAATTAGTTCCATTATTTTCATATACCATAACTTAATCAACCACTCTCCAACTGATGGGCATCTACTCAGTTTCCAGTTCCTTGTCACTACAAAAAGGGCTACCACAAACAACTTGTCTTTTTTTTTTTTTTTTTTTTTAATTTTTTATTATAGCTTTTTACTTACAAGATATATGCATGGGTAATTTTTCAGCATTGACCTTTGTATCCAATTTTTCCCCTCCTTTCCCCCACCCCCTCTCCTAGATTGCAGGTAGATTAATACATGTTAAACATGTTAAAATATATATTAAACACAATATATGTATACATATCCATAGAGTTACTTTGTGCACAAGAAAAATCGGACTTGGAAATAAGGTAAAAATAAACCTGAGAAGGAAATCAAAAATGCAAGTGGACAAAAGCAGAAGGAATGGAAATGCTATGTTGTGGTTCATAGTCATTTCCCATAGTTCTTTCCCTTGGTAGAGCTGGTTCTCTTCATTATTGAACAAATGGAACTGATTTGGTTCATCTCATTGTTGCAGAGAGCCGTGTCCATCAGAATTGAGCATCATATAGTATTGTTGAAATGTATAATGATCTCCTGGTTCTGCTCATCTCACTCAACATCAGTTCATGTAAGTCTCTCCAGGCCTTTCTGAAATCTTCCTGCTGCTCATTTCTTACAGAACAATAGTATTCCATAACATATACCAGAATTTGCCCAACCATTCTCCAATTGATGGACATCCATTCCTTTTCTAGTTTCTAGCCACTACAGAAAGGGCTGCCACAAACATTTTGGCACATACAGGTCCCTTTCCCTTCTTCGATATCTCTTTGGGATATAAGCCCAGTAGTAACACTGCTGGATCAAAGGGTATGCCCAGTTTGATAATTTTTTTGGGCATAATTCCAGATTGCTCTCCAGAATGGTAGGATTCTTTCACAACTCCACCAATGATGCATCAGTGTCCCAGTTTTCCCGCATCCCCTCCAACATTCATCATTCTCTCCCTGTCATCTTAGCCAATCTGATGGGTATGTAGTAGTATTTGAGTTGTCTTAATTTGCATTTCTCTGATCAATAGTGATTTGGAACACTTTTTCATATCAGTGGAAATAGTTTCAATTTCATTATCTGAAAATTGTCTTTTATATCCTTTGACCATTTATCAATTGGAGAATGGCTTGATTTCTTTTAGAGTCAGTTCTCTATAATGTTTTGGAAATGAGGCCTTTATCAGAACTTTTGACTGTAAAAATGTTTTCCCAGTTTTATTGTTTCCCTTCTAATCTTGTCTGCATTAGTTTTATTTGTACAAAGGCTTTTAAATTTTAGATAATCAAAATTTTCTATTTTGCAATCAATAATGATCTCTAGTTCTTAGGTCACAAATTCCTTCCTCCTCTACAGATCTGAGAGGTAAACTATCCTATGTTCTAATTTATTTATGATCTCATTCTTTATGCCTAGATCATGAACCCATTTTGACCTTATCTTGGTGTATGGTGTTAAGTGTGGGTCAATGCATAGTTTCTGCCATACTAATTTCTAATTTTCCCAGCAGGTTTTTGTCAAACAGTGAATTCTTATCCCAAAAGCTGGGGTCTTTGGGCTTGTCAAACACTAGATTATTATTTTTTTTTTCACATTTCTGAAAACCAGTTTTATTTAAATAAGAGTTTAAATACATTACATAACATTTAAACTAAAAAAAAAAAAAGAAAAAAAAAGAAAAAAAGAAACCAAAACCAAACCAGTCTGTTATTTCACATGGCATTGGGCAGCTGTGGCTAATAAATTGCAAGCTCCGCAGTTACTACATTGACTGTTTTGATACATTAGTTCAAAATTTGTTCCCTTGTCAAAAGTTTAATTCAGGTAAAGTTGGCCTCACAGTATGGTGTTCTCTCCACTTGTACATCCCCCAGAGGTAGGGCACTACTACTATGTCTGGTCAGACAACACTGGACCTTGGTGTGACTGATGTAAGAAAATGTCCTGCCACTGCCCCGAAAATGAAACTCCTCCCTGGGGTCAGGTGGTGCAAGTTACCAGGGGAATCCCTGTTCAGCTACCAAAGGCTAACTTTCTTGGTGGTATAACTGACTGGATGTTGGTGACCTTAATTTACTCTTCTGAGCATCACCAAGGGCAGCTCATAGAGTTACAGTAACCTCTTAACTGGACAGGGAGCTCTCCAGAGGGAGCACCAAGGAAGCTCTGGACAGACATGGCCACAGATGCTAGGGCTTTGGACTTGACTGAAACATTAGATTATTTGTTTCAGGCTGGGCATGGCCAGGCTTTTTTACCTCTGTTTAAATGAGGGACTGCAAGACTAGACAGCATGGCTCTTTTCAGTTTATTACATGAATGAGTTACACTAGTCCAAGTTAAATAGCGGACCCCAAATGGTTACATTATACAAGCTGTGAGGTTTTTAAACTTGTGACAAGGGACAGAAGGGAATTTTTCTACTCATTGCAAGGAAATCCTAACTTAAGCTTCAGTGAGCCACAAGCACTTAAAACCCATGAACCTTCAGCTGGTCTTCCTTAGCCAGTCCAATCTCGACGAGGAACTGGCATATGTTCTTGCGCTGGTCACCCTGTAGCTGAATTACTTCTCCATATTCTGGATGCTCAATTACAGTACCATTGCAGGCAAATTTCTTCTTGAATGCCTTCACTAGTTTCTTTTTATCGTAATCATCAGCGATCCCCTGGACAGTAGTGAGGGTCTTCCTGCCGTTTCTCTGTTGAATTCTTATATGGATATAATCCTCAGTCCCAGCAGGAAGCAGGTCATCACCCTTACTTGCATCAGCAAAGGGGTCGAAAGAGTGGAGGTTCTGGATAGCGGACATACGATACGATTCCTTTTCCTGGATGGAAACAGCCTGCAGAAGGCGGTGGTGGGAGAAGGCGGGCGGGGGGGATGGAGCGTCGGGAAGCCAGGGGGCTCGAGGGGGAGGCTGCTGAGTCCTCGGCGGCGGCTCAGTGACTGGGGCCCAAACACTAGATTATTATAGTTATTGACTATTTTGTTCTGTGAACCTAACCTATTCCACTGATCCACTAGTCTATTTCTTAGCCAATACTAAATGATTATGGTGACTGCTGTTTTATAATATAGTTTTCGATCTGGTACAGCTAGGCCACCTTCATTAGTTCTCTTGAAAGTCTTGCTTGACCTTTTGTGCTTACTTTGACCTTCCAATTTTGTTATTTTTTCTAGGTCTTTAAAATAATTTTTTGGGAGTCTGATTAGTATGGCACTAAATAAATATATTAGTTTAGGTAGTATTGTCATCTTTATTATATTCGCTTGACCTATACGAGAGCACTTAAAAATAGTGTATGATAGCTTTATATCATTCATCATCAACAATTCCCAGAGCTGGCCAAAACACTATTTGCCTTGGATGTGTCCTCTTGGAAGGTTCAGGAGCAGAAGTTTCAAATGTGTTTGTTTTATGGTCAGAAAGTCATTGGAGTCTCATTCTCTTCCCCCTTTGGGGGATAAGGAAAAAACATGAGTCACAGAGAAGAGAAAGTAAAGGAAATGAAAGATGAAATAACTCCCTAGAGACAGAATGATAAAGCAAATGGTCGCTTTATCTTAGTCTAGGAAAATTTTTACCTTGGGGATAAGGAAATTTACTTTTGTTTTAGTATTAATTGTCTGTTTTATGTTTACTTCATATGCAAGTTTAAGGAAGCTTTTTGATCTCATTGAAATGAATCTATTGCCAGATCTATTAAGCTGTGAATTCCACTTGGAGAAATTCCGGGTTTTGAAATTAGTTTTGAAATGTTTAATGATTCAAGCTTAATTTCACAGATTTTGATATTCTTGCGAATGTGGGAAAGTCATTGGAATCAAGTAGCAGCTATTAAATCTGAACAGTTTGAAATTTGGATTTATATGAGGTTTGTTAAATTAAGTGGGAACAATAATTTCAAAGCATAGTTGATCTCTTCTGTGAATGGTAATTGCTGATGTCACCCTTTTATGTCTGAGCACAGAAATGATTACTAGTTTTTTTTAATTCCAAATTTTTTATTGAAACTTTTTATTTTCAAAACATCTGCATGGGTAATTTTTCAACATTAACACTTGCAAAACCTTGTGTTCCAAAATTTTCCCTCCTTTCCTCCACTCCCTCCCTTAGATCCCCTGTGTGATAGATACTGTTTGTTATCCCATTTTACAGATGAGGAAACTGAGGCATAGAGAGCTTCCAGTGCCTTGCTTAGACTCATACAAGTAGTAAGCACAAGGTTCCTAGGCCCCAAGTGCAAGGAGACAAATTTGACTTCATAGGTCTTGCTCTGAATTGTTTGAGTTACTATATCATGACTTTGCATTGGTGTGCCTTTTGTTGTTCATTCATTTTAATTGTGTTCGACCCTATTTGGAATTTTCTTGGCAAAAATACTAGTAGTTGATGCATTGTTGTGGTGGAGTTGTGAATGGATCCAAGCATTCTAGAGCAACTTGGAACTATACTCAAAAAGTTATCAAACTGTGTATACCCTTTGATCTAGCAGTGTTTCTACTAGGCTTATATCCCAAAGATATATTAAAGAAGGGAAAGGGATCTGTATGTCCAAAAATGTTTATGGCAGCCCTTTTCATAGTGGCTAGAAACTGGAATTGAATGGATGCCCACTAATTGGAGAATGCTGTAAAATTACCCTTGTATATATCTGGTAAATATAATTAATTAAAAAAAAAAAAAGCACTCATCTTCAGTTCAAATGTGGCTTCATATAGTGGGTAAATTGTGGTATATAAATACCATGGAATATATTGTTCTGTAAGAAATAATCAACAGGATGAATACAGAGAGGCTTGGAGAGACATACATGAACTGATGCTGAATGAAATGAGCAGAACCAGGAGATCACTATACACTTCAACAACAATACTATATGATGATCACTTCTGATAGACGTGACTCTCTTCAACAATGAGAGGATCCAAATCAGTTCCAATTGATCTGTAATGAATAGAACCAGCTACATTCAGAAAAAGAACCCTGGGAAATGAGTATGGACATACAACATAACATACACATAACATTTTCATTCTTTCTGTTATTCTTTACTTGCATTTTTGTTTTTTCTTCTCAGGTTATTTTTACCTTCTTTCTAAATCTGTTCTTTCTTGTGCAACAAGATAACCATAAATATGTATACATATATTGTATTTAACATATACTTTAACATATTTAATATGTATGGTAACTACCTGCCATCTAGGGGAGGAAGTAGAGGGAAGGAAGGGAAAAGTTGAAACAGAAGTTTTTGCAAGAGTCATTGTTGAAAAATCACCCATACATATGTTTTGTATATAAAAAACTATAATAAAAAAACCTCATTTTACAGGTGAGGAACTGAGGCAGAGACTTGCCCAGGGTCACACAGCTAGTAAGCATATGAAGCTACATTTGAACTGAAGATAAGTGCTCTCTCCTTTCCTTCCTCCCTTCCTCCCTTCCTTTCTTCCTCCCCTCCCTCCCACCAGATATATGCATGGGTAATTTTACAGCATTGACAACTGCCAAACCTTTTGTTCCAATTTTTCCCCTTCTTCCTCCCCCCCCAGATGGCAGGTTGACCAATACATGTTAAATATATTTAAGTATAAATTAAATACAATATACATATACATGTCCAAACAATTGTTTTGCTGTACAAAAGGAATTGGACTTTGAAATAGTGTACAATTAGCCTGTGAAGGAAATAAAAAATGCAGGGGGACAAAAATAGAGGGATTGGGAATTCTATGTAGTGGTTGACTATGACTATGTAGTCATCTCCCAGAGTTCTTTTGCTAGGTGTAGCTGGTTCACTTCATTATTGCTGTATTGGAATTGATTTGGTTCATCTCATTGTTGAAAATGGCCACCTCCATCAGAATTGATCATCATATAGTATTATTGTTGAAGTATATAATGAGTGCTCTTTCTTACTAGTTCGGTATACTTTACTCTGAATAGAATAATAGGAGAGGTAAAAGGGCTAGACTAGGGTAATTCTTTTCTCTTCCTCTCCCTTCATCTTTCCCTCTCTCTTCCCCTTCTTCTGTAATCTGCTATTTAGACATCTGCTCTCGCACAAAAACAGAAGCTAATCCATTCTTCCCTTAATTTTATCTTTTAGAACATGGATGGGGAACGGGGAAACATTCAGCTGTATAAGGCTGTGCAAAGTTACTAAGGCAACTGCAGGTGATGTTCAACTGACAGCTAGATGCAGCAACTTCCTACTGCTTTAAATGAGTACAGTTAGAAATATTCAAATGGCCCCTGGCAGAAAAAGATTGCTACAACTGCATTAGATAGTGGAAGAACCAACAAGTAGAAATTGTATTCTGTAGCTGATTCTCATTTTAAAAGAGATGAAGAGCTATTGCTGGTGAGCACTGACTACATTTTCTTTTTACATTTTTACATTTTCTTTCTCCTTTTTTTTCCCCCTCAGTATTTTATTTTTCTAACTACAAAGATAGTTTCTCGTGTTTATTCTAAGATTTTGTGTTCCAAATTTTTTCTCCCTCCTGTCTCTAAGACAGCAATCTGACATAGGTTGTACACACACAATACTTTTTAAACATATTTCCATATTTTGTGCAAGAAAAAGCCAGACCAAAAGGGGAAAAAAACACTAGAAAGAAAAAGCAAATAGACTTAGGAAGGTGAAAACACTAGAATTCAGTCTCCATCATAGTTCTTCTAGTTTTGAGTGGCAGTTTCCATCCCAAATCCATTGGAATTGTATTGGATCACCATATTGCTGAGAAGAGCTAAATTTGTCATATTTGATCATCATATAATCTTTTTTTTTTTTTTGAGTTATTGTTTTAATCAAGTATTTACATAGGTGGTTTTTTTTTTTTAATTCCCTTGTATTCATTTTTCCAAATTATCCTCCCCCCTTCCTCCACTCCCTCCCCCTGATGACAGGCAATCCCATACATTTTACATGTGTTACAATATCACCTAGATACAATATATGTGTGTAAATACCATTTTCTTGTTGCACATTATTAGATTCCGAAGGTATAAGTAACCTGGGTAGATAGACCGTAGTGCTAACAATTTACATTAACTTCTCAGTGTTCCTTCTCTGGGTATAGTTATTTCTGTCCATCATTGATCAACTGGAAGTGAGTTGGATCTTCTTTATGTTGAAGATATCCACTTCCATCAGAATACATCTTCATACAGCATTGAAGTGTACAGCGATCTTCTGGTTCTATTCATTTCACTCAGCATCAGTTGATGTAAGTCTCTCCAAGCCTCTCTGTATTCCTCCTGCTGGTCATTTCTTACAGAGCAATAATATTCCATAACCTTCATATACCATAATTTACCTAACCATTCTCCAATTGATGGACATCCATTCATCTTCCAGTTTCTAGCTACAACAAAAAGAGCTGCCACAAACATTTTGGCACATACAGGTCCCTTTCCGCTCTTTAGTATTTCTTTGGGATATAAGCCCAATAACAGCAATGCTGGGTCAAAGGGTATGCACAGTTTGATAACTTTTTGGGCATAGTTCCAAATTGCTCTCCAGAACGGCTGGATTCTTTCACAACTCCACCAACAATGTATCAGTGTCCCAGTTTTCCCACATCCCCTCCAACATTCATCATTAATTGTTCCTGTCATCTTAGCCAATCTGACAGGTGTGTAGTGGTATCTCAGAGTTGTCTTAATTTGCATTTCTCTGATCAGTAGTGATTTGGAACAATTTTTCATATGAGTGGATATAGTTTCAATTTCATCATCTGAGAATTGTCTGTTCATATCCTTTGACCATTTATCAATTGGAGAATGGTTTGATTTCTTATAAATTAGGGTCAGTTCTCTATATATTTTGGAAATGAGACCTTTGTCAGAACCTTTAACTTTAAAAATATTTTCCCAATTTGTTACTTCCCTTCTAATCTTGTTTACATTAGTATTGTTTGTACAGAAACTTTTTAGTTTGATGTAATCAAAATCTTCTATTTTGCGATCAATAATGATCTCTAGGTTCTCCTCTGGTCATAAATTCTTTCCTCCTCCACAGGTCTGAGAGATAGACTATTTTCTGTTCCTCTAATCTATTTATGATCTCATTCTTTATGCCTAAGTCATGGACCCACTTTGATCTTATCTTGGTATATGGTGTTAAGTGTGGATCCATATCTAATTTTTGCCATACTAATTTCCAGTTTTCTCAACAGTTTTTTCCAAATAATGAATTTTTATCCCTAATGTTGGTATCTTTGGGTTTGTCAAAGATTAGATTGCTATAGAGATCATCATATAATCTTGCTGTTACACTCTACAAAGATCTCCTGGAAACCTATTTCATTTTCAAAGTTTGTAATAGAGAATGAAGAGAAGAGTAGGTCAAATCTTAAAGTAATCTCTGTTTTGGGAAAGCAGATTTTAAAAAGGTTCAGAAGCAGGATTAATAGGATTCCATTAACATTCTGTGGAGGAAGTCAGCCCAGAACTAAGACAAAACCTGATTAAGGATGAAATTGTGAAGACCTGAAGGGGAACAGTTTTAATAGGAAAAATAGAAATTATCTGAACAGACTAATATATGGATGCACAGAAAACTCATGAACCAATGTAAGTATCTTTATACCCGAGTTCCTCATCTGCAAACTCATTAATTTGTGAATAGATTTCACATGGTGTATTAATTTGGAAGGGGAAAGAAATTCTATCATAGTAACTTTTGATTGAAATTTAGCTTTTATTTATTTACAGACTTGATTCTATGAAATTTTTCATAGGCCTAATCCTATTTTTTACCAGAGGATCCTCTGACACACAAATGATGCACAAGTCAACAGAAGATAAATACAGGAGCTTTTGTTACAAAACTTAAAACTCAAATTGAGTCAAAATTATCAAGGAAAAGTAAGGAAGACTAGGGCTGCTTTTGTCACTTTTTTTTAGCTGCATTGTGAAATTGACTACACTGTGAAGGGGCAGGACCTTTGCTTGATGGGGGCAATACCTGTTGAGGGAAAACAGGAAGAGTTGTTACAGTCTTGTTTTGCTTGCACTTCCCCCAGCCCATCCATGGGAGAATGACTTTTGTCCTGGAAATAACAAAAATAGCCAATGGGGAGTTGGTAAGTCAGAAAGTGGGAGTGCACCTCATTTTCTGCTTACCTGAACCAGATAAAAAACTTCCTTTGGTGGGTGTGGTGTAGACACTTTTAATAATGTTTTCAAGTTCCTGAAAAGGAGAGAGTTGTTGGCACAAGATTGGAGGGTAGATGTTTTTCTCATTTTTTTTTTTTTTTTAAAGAGCCATTTGAGTCTGAATTTGATTTCTGTAAACATTTTATAATGAATCATTAAAAAGAGTTGACATCTAGAAAGGAAAGCAGTGATCAAAGCACCAGCATGCCTACATTAAGAAAACAGCTAAGCTAGACTCATCTGAGTTCCTTTTTTTTTTTTTTTTTTTTTTTTTTTTTTTTTTAACAGGTTTCAGCAGAGCTTTTGATAAAAGTATAAAGGAGAGGCTCAATAGACAGAACTTAAACAACAATATAATTAGATAGGTTCAGAACTTGTTAAACAGCCTGAATTAAGATTCTATATAATAATAATAGCTAGTATTAAATATTGCCACTGCATTTTGAAACAGTTTACATTTGTTAAATCACTTGATCTTTATAACTCTGTGAGGTAGACTTTTGTATATGAGGAAATGGAAGCACAGAAAGGTTGTAGGTTACAAAAGGCTAGTAGGTCTCTGAGACAGGATTCAAAGTGAGGACTTCCTGACTTTCAATACCTGTGCCCTATTCATTGTTCCATTATAACTAAGTGCCCTAAAAACCTGAATTTATCTTCTTAAAAAAATGATTTTTTTTAAATCACTTTTATTTCTCAATATAGCCATCCTTTGTTAACTAAATAAAAGAGGAATATGATACCTCGATAGTACAGATAAAATAGTACATCTGTCATTTCTGATTTTCACATTCAGGTCAAGTACCCTTCAAAGACGATGATGTATTTCTTATCTTTTTGGGTCCAGACTTGATTTTTATAAATATTCAGTTTCAGATGTTGTTTTACAAGTTTAGAATGCGCCAGCAGTATACTTTTGATACCAAAAGGTTGGCCTATATTAAAAGAAGCGGCTTCCAGGAACATGGAGTCTATAGTTCCTTTGTATTCTTGCCCTAGTTAGTCCATATCTAGAGAATTGTGTTAAGTCATAGTTAATGAAGTTAATGAAATATATTTATAAACTATAAGGCAAACAGCATGGTAAAGTGCCTTGAATCTGTTCTGAATTGAGAACCTATTCATTGAAGAATTTAAAATGTTTTAAGTGGAGAAGAAATAATTGTCTTTGTGAATTTGACTGTTAGTGTCATATTAAAAAAAATTAGACTTTATCCTTGACTCTGAATAATGGTCTTGTCCCTCCTAGAATCTTTCTCTTTTCCTTAGTATAACTGTCCCTTTTTCCCTTATTCATCTTAGCTTTCCTCCTTATCTTATTCCTTACTATGTAATTTTGATATTGTTAACAGAAATGTCCTGCAGATCTAATTTCCAGTACGATAAGATTAAAGCTCACTTATCAAAACCTTTTTTTGTGTGTGTTTATGTATGTACAAACTTATATCTATGATTCCTTCTCTCCCTAAGCCCCCACAGCCAGCTCTTTGAGATTAGAAACTTTTTATATTTGTTTTTTATATCCCTAATATCTGAAAGGCAAGTTCTGTCTCTTGACACATACTTGACCCCTCTGGACTAGTCCCTTAACCTTTTGGTTCCCTGAGCAATTTATAGCTACTCTAAAAAAAAAAAAACAAAAAAAAAAAAACCCAATAGTACATTAATGTGCCTTTCTTTTCATAAATCCCTCATCTCCAACATTGAATATTTTCGTTTTATATCATCTTAGCTTTATTTATTGCATTGGATGTGTGAAAAAAAAAGAGAATGTGGTGTGATGGATACTGATATATGTTATGTCACATGAGTCAGGTCATAGATTTGAACCCTGCTTTTGACATAAGTAGGTGGGTAATCCTGCTCTAGTCACCTCATTGTACAAAGCAACCTTTTAAGTCAGAAAAGAGACTGACCTGGAGCCTATTCTTTGTTTTTCTGGCAGTCATTCCATCCCCCCCCCCCCTTTTTTTTTTTTTTTTTTTTTTTTTTTGCTAACAGCTTTCCAAAACCAACATTATAGTTTTTCTGTATATTCATATATACTGATTCAGTATCTGTAATACCTTGGTTTTTGTCCCCAGGATCTTTGGCTTTTAAAACCTAAGTTTCATCATAAAGGGAGTGCGTCTTGTTCTTGTGATCATTTTTTCTCTAGCCAGTTGCTTGTTGCTTTCTTTATCCCTAAATATCCACCACTGTAATATAGTGGGGAAAAGCACTAGGTTTGTATTCAATGTGTAGTAAATTCCAGTTTTCTCACTTGCTTACCTAGGTGACATGAGCATCTGTAAAATAGGTTTGTTTAGATGCTGCCTTCTGACTCTAGATTTGATTCCTTAATCCTACATACTGAAAGCTCCTTGAGGACAAGGACTATTTTGCTGGCTGCTGTAGTAATTTCTCTGGTATACATGATTTCTCTTACGTATTATATAGGTAGAAAATAAATGTGTGTTGAATTGAAGTATAGGCTATTTTATTTATTTTTTTAATTCCCATTTTATGAACATATATTCCAAATGTTAGCTTGCAAATTTGTTGTTTGGAATTCAGAAGTGGTTCTTTTGAAATAGTAGTACAAAAAAGTGGTTATTCACTTTTTGAGTGAATTTGGGTTATTTTTGAGTTATTCACCTATGTACCTTTTAAAAATTATTTTTTTAAATGTTCTAAATCATTATTGATCAGATAAATGCAAATTAAGACAATTCTGAAACATCACTACACACCTCAGTCTGGCTAAGATTACAGGAAAAGATAATGATAAATGTTGGAGGGAATGTGGAAAAACTAGAACATTGTTGGCAGAGATGTGAACTAATTCAACCATTCAGGAGAGCACTTTAGAACTTTGCCCAAAGAGCTATTAAACTATGCATATGCTGTGATTCAGCAGTGTCACTACTGGGCCTGTATCCCAAAAAGATTATAAAATAGAGAAAATGTGCAAAAATATTTATAGCAATCTTTTTTGTAGTGAAAAACTGGTGGAACGTGGAGAGACTTCTATGAACTGATGCTAAGTGAAGTGAGTAGAACCAGAAGATCATTATGCACAGCAACAGTGAGATTATACAGCAGTCAATTCTGATGGACATGGCTCTTTTCAACAACAAGGTTATTTAAACCAGTTGCAGTGGACTTGTGATAGAGCCATCTGTACCCAGAGACAGGATTGTGGGGACTGAATGTGGATCATGGCATATTATTTTCACTTTTTGTTGCTGTGTGCTTGCATTTTATTTTCTTTTTTCATTTTTTCTTTTTTGATATGATTTTTCTTGTGCAGCATGATAATTGTAGAAATATTTTTATAAGAAAAAGAAAAAAGGCAAGTTATAAGTTTTGAAAGGATGAATGTTAAAAAATTCTCCATGCATATGTTTTGAAAATAAAAAAAATATTTTTTTACTGTGAACTGGACAGCAATCAACTAATGATCAAATCATACAGAAAAGATTTGAAAGAGGATTGCAATTGAAACTGTATATGAATATCTCTTGTAAACTCTCACATTTAAACTGGAGCTACCTATAGATATATTTTATATAGACATATAGATTTTAAAAAATCATATGTTGGAGCGATTTGCCATTTCTTTTTCAGGCTCATTTTATAGATGAGGAAATTGAGGCAAATGGGGTAAAGTGATTTGCCCTAGTAAATGTCTGAGGTCAGATTTGAATTTGGGAAATTGAGTTTGCCAACTCCAGGCCTGGTGTGCTATTCACCGTGCTACTTACCTGCTCATTGACACAACTTAATTGTTATGGACATTTCTCCACTTAATATTCTCCAGTTATTTAGATCTGTCTGTTCCCGTAGAGTGCTTTTAGTTGTATTTGTACAGTTCGTGTGTGTAACTTGGTAGAGAGACTTGAAAAATTGTATATATTTTCTTTCTCTTTCTACATCTTGAAGTTATTGTTTCATTTAGTTTTTTAATTGACTTTTGGGTTTTCTATATTGCTATATGTTTTGCAAAAGTTTTTGTTTCTCCTTTACCTATGCTTATTTCCTTGATTTTCTTGTTTGCATGCCTTCTAGTCTTGCAAAGGCCTTTAGTCTTTTTCTATTTCATATAATGTTGTGTTCAATTTTAGATTAGTACTACTCATCATATTCAGAAAAGAAATAATTATGGCCATGCTTTTTAGATACTGGATTTTTGTCAAAAGCTGCTTTAACCTATATTGATATAATTGTTTTTTATTAAACACAGTGCTATTAATATATTTGTAATTTTCCTTTATGAGTCAACTCTGCTTTCCTAATATAACTCCAATATGTTCATAATGTATGATCTTTTTAATATGGCATTATACTTTATTCTCTTTGGTTTTTTTTGCATTGATGTTCATTGGGCTATTGGTTTACAATTTTCTTTAGTTGTGTTCTTCCCTGATTTGGCTATCAAGCCTAAATTTATACTATATAAAATTTAGAAGGGTCCATTTTTCCCTCCCCCCATTTTTGTGTTTTTATATAATACTGAAATTCAAACACTGAAATATTTGACATGATTTAACTTATAAGCCCGTCTTCTTTGAGAGTTCATTTATAGCTTGCTATTCATTTTATTTTAGGAACATTTAACTACACCTTTTTGCTGATAATTTGCTTTTTATTGCTCATACATTTGGTACTGATTGGAAAGATTTATTCAAACAATAATTTTAAAGCTAAAAACTTTGTTTACTGAAATAATACTTATTAAATTGAAATGGATTGGTCTAAACACCTGCTTGGGGAAAAAAATAAAAGAAAAATATGCCTCCCAAATTGGGATATATAGCTTTTGGGAGTAGTTCCTTAAGTTTTTATAGATATGAACTTATCTTGCATGTTGTGAGTGTTTAATCAATGCTTGTTTTGTTTTATAGATACTTCACATGGACAAAATTGAATAGGAGAAAAAGTTGAGCTGGATTTCATTTGGAATTTGTGTGATACTTTCATTGAATGCAAGTTCCATGCTGCCACATCTGATATTCTTCAGGTATGGCCACTACTACATTTCAGACCCTTTTACCTTTCCTTTCAGTTATTGTAATGGCTAATGGCCTAATTGGTCTTCATTTTCTAATCCGCACAGTTCTCAAGTTACTATCTTTAAGATATCTTTAAAACAGGTCCTGTCATGTTACTTCACTGCTCAAGAGACTTCATTGGTTCATTTTTGTAAACTTTTCATGCTGCTTTTAAAAACTTTCACATTCTGCCTCCCAAAGTCTCCTGTTTTACATTACAATCACATTTGGTGAATATTCTAGCCCAAATGTCCTGTTAGTTGTTTCTTGAACTTACATTGTGTCCTTTGCATCCATGCATTTGACTGGAATGTACTTCCTCAGTAAAGTAAAGTCAGTAAAGGAAAATTTTTTTCCTTAGGGAATCAATATGTATCTTGTGTCCCTAGTATATAACATGGTTCCATGTGCACAAGTACACAACTTGATAAAAAAGTTTTTTGCAATGAATTATTGAGCTCTGGGAATATTTGTAGGCAACAGAAAAAGATCCCACAGCTAGAGAGAGATTGAAATTTAAGGAAAAGAGAATGCTGGGATGAGCAAGTACCTAAAATAGACTGAAAGGAAAAACATCAGAAACATAGTGAGAGGGACCGGATCAGAGACCGGAACAAAGGAGAAAAAATACGAGATGATATTGAGTTATGGAATGGGAGATAAATGGAGTTATCTTGTTGGTCTGTTTTCTTGGTGAGAAGATTTTTAAGTGAAGAGATTGCCCTTAATCTTAGAAGAGGCCTGACTGTAGTGAACCCATTTAGAATGTTTGTGTTTGATAGAAAGAGCATTTGGTTAGATTTTAGGCACAAGTTGTCTTTGTGATTATTGATAAGTTGCTTAATCTTTCTTGTACTCACTTTTTCATTTGTGAAATGGTGCGATTAAACTTGATCTTCTTTTGTTTACCATAAATGGATACATAGTTTTGGATTTTCTTTTTGTGTTCATTTTTTTTTTTCATTCAGGTGGATACAACTAAATTCTTTTTGTGATGTTTGATATGGATATTTCTTGTTTTTGTTAATTTTATCACAAGCTTTTGAAGTCCAATACCTTCCTTTGTAAAATATCTCATTTTCTTTGGGTTGACTTTGCTCCTAGAATCATAAGTAATATGCTTAGAAATGTGCCTTATAGTATAATGAATGTATTGAAGATTATTGCTTGTACTTATGGCTTTACATGAAAGAGAATTGTAGATCCCAAATACTTAAATGTCTAGAATTCCATTTTGCCCTGGGGGATAACATAGAGATTTGGGGCTAGCTCCACCACAGTCATTTTAGAGTGCCCTAAAGAGACAAATTGATTTCAGTATCAGTGAAAAATGCCTGTCATAAAGGAAAAGAATCTGGGCCTGATTGGGCAGGACCTTGGACAAACAGGCTTTTTAAAAAATGTAATTCTTTTTGTAAAAGTAAGAGGGACTGTTAGGTATGGAACACTGCATATATTATCAGATTTTTTCAATATGGAGGTTAGATTTATGAAACTTTTGTGTTCTTTTTTTTTTTCCTTGGGTAAGGAGGGATACATTGGGAAATTTAGTTGATGTAAAAATAAAAATAAAAAAGATATCAATATTATCTTTTAAAATATTCTTTGCTATATTTACTAAATAGACTCAGAATTGGATGGGATTTTAGAAGCTCATATCTGAAAAAGAATCCTATTGACCACATACCTTGACAAATGGCAAAATAGCTACCCTGAAAAGCTTGTTTTCTTGTACTAATGTTCCCTCCATTGACAACTTGTCTAGCAACCTTTAATTAGCTTTTAGAAAGTTTATTTTCTAAGATAGAATAATGAGAAAAATGAGTATATAATAATTTACCCCCAAAATAGGGTGCATTTACTCTGTACTCCCTCATCATCTGCAGAGAAAAGATTTCTGGAGAGAATGGGTTCAAATTTAAAGTACTGTGATGTTAAGGTATGTTCAAGAATTCAGTTAGGTGATGCAGTAGATAGTGTCAGATCTGGAGTCAGGATGATCTGAAGTGAATCCAGCTTTAAACATTTAATAGTTGTGTAACCCTGGGCAAGACATTTAACCCTATTTGCCTCAGTTTCCTCATCTACAAAATAATCTGGAGAAGGAAATAGAAAACTAGTCCAGTATCTTTGCCAAGAAAACCCCAAAAGGCTTCATGAAGAATTGGACATAACCAACAATCAACAGAGTTCTTTTTAATTCTCTGCTGGGCTCTGAGAATTTTAAGTTAAAAATTACTTTTTATCCCAAAATATTGGGTAATAGTAACTACATTTAATAAATAAAAGCATTTTCTTTTTCTCATTGAACTGGTTTACATTTTTGATATAAGCATATGAGCTATTCGAGCCTTCTGTGATTTTTTTTTTTTTAACATTTCATTTTGCAAAATTACAAAAATGCAACCTTTTTTCTTTGTTGAATGTCTTTATTTCATACATTTTTGGAGAAAAAAATTTTTTTAATTACTGAAGAGAACAGCAAATGCCTTTTTTGTAACATGCTGCCCAACCTTCAAGGATTTTGTAAGATATGTACAATATATGGAACAAAGGCAATATACCCCACACCATGCCTAGAAAGTAGAAAGCTATGGCTGATCATAGATTGACCCAAGAAAAGATATCTAGTGTTATACAGAAAAAAAGATATCAAATCTGAATCAGATTTGTGGTAGCTAGTTAAAGCAAATCTTCTGAAGGTCATCATGATCATAGCTGCAAGTTGGATAGAGCTTCCAAGAAACTGCATTCAGATCACAGAAGGCAATATTAGAAATGAAATCGTCCATGTATGCTTATATTGTATTTAACTTATACTTTAACATATTTAACATGTATTGATCAACCTGCCATCTGGGGGAAGGGGGTGGAGGGAAGGAGGGGAAAAGTGGAAATAAAAGGTTTTGCAATTGTCAATGCTGGAAAATTACCTATGCATAAAAGTTTTGTAAAAATTAATTAATTAAAAAAGAATCCCTTTGGACTGAATTTTTGAACCATGTGAATCCAAAGCTTAAATTTTGTGTCCATGAGTGACATACATAATACATACATAAATACTTGACTTTCCCTCTGGTCTTCAACATCTGTGATACATTTCATTGTTCATTTGCTTTATAATTGAAGTGGTATGATTAAATGGCTAATTGTATTTAAAAAAAAAAAAAAAGAAAGAAAGAAAGAAATGAAGTCCGTCACTAGTTAAATCAGCTGAGCTACTGACCTGACATCAGGTCAGTGTCACTTAGATTCTGAGTCAGCCTGACACCAGCAGAAAATCCCAAATTAACAGTGAAATTCTTCCAGAAGTCGTTCCTGGTGGTGACAAAGCAGTAGGCACTCCGCAGCCATTCCCTGATGATCTCGGGAATTTCAGTACCTTTGCCAGTGGCCCCTGCACCAAGAATCTGGTTACAGCCATGGCAGGTAGCCCTTCACAGCCTCATATAAATGCTTGCAAAAGGTTTTTTCCAACTTAAGAAAAATAAAAAGGAAATGAAAATCTGCATACTCTCATACCTCTCATATCCTTTGCTTGAAGACCTCTAGTCAAAGTGTTTCTACCTAGCTGCCCGGATATTTTGGATGCCCTATTTCCACAATAATTTTATAGTATCTCAAACTCTGGCATATTTTATTTGGAGAAAGTAGGAATAGTTTGTCTATAAACCTATTAAAAGATGCTCCTCAGGAAGCTCCTAAAATTCAGAGGTGGCTTGAAAAAAACCACTGGATTTAGAATCAAGGGACTTGGATTCAAACTCTGAGCTTAGTTATCTCTTTAAATTGGGTTAAACTATATACTTTGGGCCTTACCCACCTTGTAAAGTGAGTGGGTTATATTGTATGACCTCCAAGTGTCCTTGTATATTCATTTCTGTGATTTGGTGTTATTAGATTGCCAATAAGTCTTACTAAGTATCAGTGTTAAACATCTGGACACTTTTTGCTCTGAGAGTGAGATCTCTTTATGAAAAGCTGACAAAGTATATTTATTTGCACCTTGCATTGAAGTTCTTGTTGAATCATTTAAAACTGGCTTATCTGTGGATATATCTTATAAGGACTATGTTAATTTCTTATCAGAAAAAACCTTTGGTATATGATGTTAATTACATCTATGTTTTTGGTGGAGTGAGGTAGTGGCCTGGGGTCAGATGAGAGGAATCTGTTGTGTAAAGACCCAGAGATTCTTTGTGGACATTCCATTCCAGAAGGAGCCAAGCTTAAATTATTAAGCTAGACCATTTCAGTGGAGGGTGCCTCAATTCTGAATGATTAGTTGTTTTCCTTTTCCCTCAGTTCATGAATTTAAATGGCATTGCTTGTTGTACTCCTGGAATTTCCTGTTTCTGGCAGAAAAATAAAGAACGATCATTGCTGTCTATTAAATTATACTATTTTATATCTTGTTTGAATATGGTCTTGCCCAGTTATCTTTGTGTTTTGTTGTTTATTCAACAATCAATTATTAAGTACAGATAACAATGGCTATACTTTGGTAGTATAACATAAAAAGAAAACAGTCCTTGCCCTTAAAAGATACCTTTTCTAATAAGGGGAACAGAAAAGTAACTATATAAAATGTGAAAATTAAGCACAAAATAATTTGGAGAATGAGGGAGAGAGAGAGCACTAGCAATTGGAAGGATTAGGATAAATTACTTTCCTATAGGAAGTAGAATTTGGGAGTCAGGATAGACTTTCTCTAGGAGGTGACAAACTGAGTTCTAGTAAGCTTGGAATTCTGAAGTGGAGAGAAGGAAGGATACATTCCAGCCTAAAGGAGACTGGAGTGGGAGATAGAATTTTATACATGGGAACAGCAATTTAACTAGACCATAAAGAGTGTGGACTCCATGTGAGTAGAGATACAGTGGAGGTAGAATGTGTAGTACTTCTTTCTGTTCACAGCCAACAAACTAGATCAGATCTTTTTCTTGTTGCTGCCTTGCTTCAAGGAAAAAATATAAAGCCTTTCATAGCCTGTCCAAAACCAATCTTTATCAATCTCAATATGTATTATTACCCTTCTTGCACTCTGTTGTTAAGCCAAACTGGCTTTGCTGTGTTTCACATAGCAAGATGTTCCATAGAACTTCCACCTATATACATTTTTTTTTTCCTCCTGAGGCTGGGGTTAAGTGACTTGCCCATGGTCACACAGCTAGGAAGTGTTAAGTGTCTGAGACCAGATTTGAACTCTGGTACTCCTGAATTCAGGGCTGGTGCTCTATCCACTGTGCCACCTAGCTGCCCCCTTATATACTTTTTTTAATGGCTGTCCTTCCATGCCTCTTAGAATCCTTTGTTTCTTTCAAAATTCAGCTTAAGGGTTAAAATCAAATAGTAAATAAATGAGTATTAAATAAGCTTTAAATTCAGCTTAACTGCCACCTTTTATGTACAATCTTTCCTGATCCCCCTACACCTGCTAGTATACTTCCCATTATCTTGTAATAATTTCATGTTTTTAAATATTTATATGTTACCCAGTAGAAGTTATGTTTTTTTAAAGGCAGGGACAGTTATTTGTTTTTTTGTCTTTGTTTCCATATTGTAGGTGCTCTATAAATGATTGCTGATTTATAGAACTGCCTGCATAATTATGAGAGTTGAACCTATGGGACCTGGTGAGATCATGGAACATGTAAAACAGTCCTGTCATATGCTAGGAGTGTTGGGGTGGGATGTTGATTTAGCAAAGGAAGCTGAGAAAGACAGTCATAATAGGAGCGAATCAAAAGAGAGCAGCATCATACAAGCTCAGGGAAGAGAATGTCTAGAAGGAGGGAGGATGAGCTCTCAGCATTTATTTAAGTTATTAGTTGTTGATTAGAGGCATAAGAAGGAAAGGGACTAAAAAAATGCCATTGGATTTGACATTTAAAAAGAAAAGCCATCGGTAACCCAGAGAAAGCAATTTCTGTTGTCTAATGGGGTTGGAAGACAGATTTCACAAAGTGAGTAGGATGTGAGAAAGTGGAGATTATTAATATAGACTGCTTTTTCTCTAAGAATTTAGCTATGAAAGGAAATATAGGATGAAAGGTTGAGAAGATGTTAAGATAAAGTTTTTGTTTTTTAAATTGGGGGGGGGATTCATCCATCATGTTGCAGAACAGAGGAATATATATCTTTTATATGTGAAATCCTGAAGCAAAAGTTTGGTATATAATGTTTTCCCTTCCTTTTCAGAAATGGAAGGTTCATAAAATCATAGATTTAAAGCTGGAAGTCCATCTCTCATTTTACAGGTGAGGAAACTGAAAAGATTGTTAAGTGACTTGCCCAAGATCATATACTGCAGGATTTGAACAAGGTTGCTTAAGATATATGGCATAGACAATGTAGTTACACATAATGCTGGGCTTGAAGTTTTAAGATCAGGATTTTATTTTGGTTCAGCATTTTTGATTTCCTATGAACACTCTTCTCTTCCCCTCAGAGCTATACCCATTTATACATATATATACACATAAACACACACACATATTGGAAACAACAAGAAATAAAGGAAGAAAAGAGTTTTGAGGCCTTAGATTATGCAGTAAGGCAGTAATTATCAAAACAATTTGTTATTAGTTTAAAAGATAGAAAAATAGACCAATACTAGATAGGATGTATCAAATTCTGTTGAACTCAACAACCAGACGTTTGATAAATCTGAGAATAAAAAGTACTTGGGGAGCAATTCTTGCGAAAGTGTTGCAGAGGGGAAAAATTAATATCCCACTCTGAATTTTAGGCTTATCCATCAGGAACAATTTTTATTTAACATTAATCTGTTATCCAATCTATTTTTGCCTTAAACGAACATAGTTCCCTTATTTCTTTTCCTCTAATCCCATCCAAATACATTTTTCTCCCTTATACTGTTTGAAGAAACTAACATAGGAATCTTGAACAAGGAAAAATGATAATATATTAAAATACATTTTGGGTTGTTAATCCAGAATTCATTTCTTTGTTGACTGGATCTTTTTTTTTTTTTTTTTTTTTTTTTTTTTTTTTTTTTTTTTTATATATATATATATATTTTATAATATTATCCCTTGTATTCATTTTTCCAATTTACCCCCCCTTCCTCTATTCCCTCCCCCCGACGACAGGCAATACCATACATTTTACATGTGTTACAATATAGTCTAGGTACAATACATGTGTGCGAATATCATTTTCTTGTTGCACAATAAACATTAGAATCCGAAGGTACATGCAACCTGGGCAGACAGATATTAGTGCTAACAATTTTCATTCCCCTCCCAGTGTTTCTTCTCTGGGTGCAGCTACCCCTGTCCATCATTGATCAACTGGAAGTGAGTTGGATCTTCTTTATGTTGAAGATTTCCACTTCCATCAGAATACATCCCCATACAGTATTGTTGTTGAAGTGTACAGTGATCTTCTGGTTCTGCTCATTTCACTCAGCATCAGTTGATTTAAGTCTCTCCAGGCCTCTCTATATTCCTCCTGCTGGTCATTTCTTACCGAGCAATAATATTCCATAACCTTCATATACCACAATTTACCCAACCATTCTCCAACTGATGGACATCCATTCATCTTCCAGTTTCTAGCTACAACAAAAAGAGCTGCCACAAACATTTTGGCACATATATGTCTCTTTCCGCTCTTTAGTATTTCTTTGGGATATAATCCCAGTAGTAGCGCTGCTGGGTCAAAGGGTATGCACAGTTTGATAACTTTTTGGGCATAATTCCAGATTGCTCTCCAGAATGGCTGGATTCTTTCACAACTCCACCAGCAATGTATTAGTGTCCCAATTTCCCCACATCCCCTCCAACATTTGTCATTATTTGTTCCTGTCATCTTAGCCAATCTGACAGGTGTGTAGTGGTATCTCAGAGTGGTCTTAATTTGCATTTCTCTGATCAGTAGTGATTTGGAACACTCTTTCATGTGAGTGGATATAGTTTCAATTTCTTCCTCTGAGAATTGTCTGTTCATATCCTTTGACCATTTATCAATTGGAGAATGGTTCGGTTTCTTATAAATTATGGTCAGTTCTCTATATATTTTGGAAATGAGACCTTTGTCAGAACCTTTGTTTTTAAAAATATTTTCCCAATTTGTTACTTCCCTTCTAATCTTGTTTGCATTAGTATTATTTGTACAGAAACTTTTTAGTTTGATGTAATCAAAATCTTCTATTTTGTGATCAATAATGATCTCTAGTTCTCCTCTGGTCATAAATTCCTTCCTCCTCCACAAGTCTGAGAGGTAGATTATCCTCTCTTCCTCTAATCTATTTATTATCTCCCTCTTTATGCCTAAATCATGGACCCATTTTGATCTTATCTTGGTATATGGTGTTAAGTGTGGATCCATATCTAATTTCTGCCATACTAATTTCCAATTTTCCCAACAGTTTTTTCCGAATAATGAATTTTTATCCCTAATGTTGGAATCTTTGGGTTTGTCAAAGATTAGATTGCTATAGATGTACCCTTTTTTGTCCTTTGTATCTAATCTGTTCCACTGATCTACCGGTCTATTTCGTAGCCAATACCAAATGGTTTTGGTGACTGCTGCTATATAATATAGCTTTAGATCAGGTACACTTAGACCACCTTCCTCTGAGTTTTTTTTTCATTAGTTCCCTTGCAATTCTTGACCTTTTATTCTTCCATATGAATTTTGTTGTTATTTTTTCTAGGTCATTAAAATAGTTTCTTGGGAGTCTGATTGGTATAGCACTAAATAAATAGATTAGTTTGGGGAGTATTGTCATCTTTATTATATTCGCTGACCGGATCTTTTTAAAATGAAAAAACGTTGGTCACAATGAGTATGATGTGAGCCAAAGAGGTACTTTTGTCCACTTCTCTAAGAAAGACCTTTTGTACTTGACTTAAATCTTCAAACCAGGAAGTCTGGAAAGGGCTTTGCTTAGGCCTGAGAAAATATTTCTTAATATTATTTTCATTTGAACTAAAAAGGATCTTTTTAATATCCTTTCATAGTAAGAACTCTTGAGAAAACTAAGTGTCTGGTAAGTACTAAGTTTTAGATCATAGTCTAATCTAGATGCACAGGGTATATATCAGAGAATCATACCAAAAGAAAATAAGATTAGGTAATTGAAATGTTCGTGGCCAGAGTGAATTTTTTAATCAAATAAGCAATAGAGGGAGTCACAAAGCATAAAATAGATAATCTTGGTTATATAAAATTGTAAAGGTTTTTTTTTTTTCATGAATATAATCAATGAAAATAAGAATAGGCATGTTCAACAAAATGTTTGCATCAGATACTATTCTTTTTGATGGCTAAGATGGATAGGAATTTAAACCAGATAAATAAAACCAGTCATTTATCATTGAACAAATATGATCAAATTATATGAGCCAACAATTGTCAAAAGAAGTTACAAACAAATAACACCAAGTCAAAGATTGACTAAATTATTAAGAGAGTGTTGCCTCATACTCCCAAAACTGACAAAGATGATACAGAAAATAGTTCACGTTGGAGTTACTTTTAAAAGTAACAGCACATTTGCTGTTGGTGTGTCTCTGAATTGGTCCACCCATTCTGAAAGGTGATTGCCATTAAAGTGGTTTTGTTTTGAAATGATTAAACTATAAACTCTCATTGATCTACCAGAAATCCCACTGGTATCAAAGGCACATCAAAAGCAAAAAGGTCCATATGAATAAAGTAATCATAACATTTTCTGGTAGCAAGGAACTGTAAGCAAAGTAGATGTTCTTCATTTAGGGGAGAAGTTATGGTTCTTGAATGATAGAAAGTATTAATTACTGGATTTTGAGAAAAAACAAGAAGAATTCAGAGAAGCCTGTCTGATCTGACTTAGAGTAAAGCAAGCAGAAAAAAGAAAACAGTAAATCCAATGATTATAACAATGTAAGAGGAAGAGAAAAGAAAACCAAGAAAGCAAAACTCTTAATTATTGCAATCAAGTTTAGCCTCAGAATTGGGAAAATGCAAATGTTTGGGATCAAAGGTTTGGAATAGTGGTTTCAGATAATTTTGGTTGTGCTGAATTGTTTTTTTACTTGCTCTTTTTAAACAATTACCAGGCATAGCTCATTGGACATAGTAGAAAGAGATAAATGTATGTTGAAATTAAGGTGATGTAAAAAAAAAAAAAAAAAGTGTAACAAAACAAAGAAAAAGTTTTAAAGTTGTTGTAAAGTGTTTAGAATTGACAAGTAATAAGATTGTTTTATTCAATTTTGTAGGTTGAAGAATCTATTTGAGATTTGAATAACATTCATTTAATTCTGGTCTTAGTGAGTGCTTTTTGAGGATGCTGTAAGGGGTCCAGAATGTATTATGTTAAGATTTGGATTATAAAATTATACCTTTGTTGCTAGAAGGAATTGATAGGGTTTTGGTTAATTATCAGTACTTAATAGTTCTACTTGTCTTTTAATCTATAAAATTGTAGTTGCAGAAATAAGCATAAACTTTAATGTCCCTTGGTTTAGAGGTAAAAGACACATAGAAGTGGGATCAGGCACAATAGGTGGAGCACTATGCCTAGTATCTGGAGGACCTAAGTTCAGATTTTTGTTGCCTTGGTTTTGTTTCTACAAAAACTTTTCATTTTATTTGTATACAATTAAAATTATCTGTTTTTTATTTTGTAATGATCTCTGTATCTTTTATTCTAAATTCCTTTGCTTTTGAACAAATATAACAGACAAATTATTCCATGTTCTCTTAATTTGCTTATAAGATTACCATTTAGGTGTGAATTGTGTACTTGTTTTGACTTTTTTGGTTATATGATGTGAGATAGATATTGGTCTATATTTAGTTTTTGCCATACTGTTTTCCAGTTCTAGCAGTTTTTTGTCAGATAGTGAATTTTTTGTTCTAAAAACTTGGATTATTATACTAGATGATTATGGTAATTTATTAATGGAGGTTTCACCTATCTATTCCATCAATCCAGCACTATTCCTTAGCTAGTGCCAGGTTGTTTTTGAAAATTACCACTTTGTAATGTAGTTTGTAATCTAGTATGGTTACTTTTTGTATTTTTTTATTGATTCCCTTGTTGATATCTTTGAGCTTCTGTTCCAGATAAATTTTATTTTTTCTAGTTCCATAAAATTATTTTTTGATAATTGGATTGGTATGTCACTGAATAAAGAGATTAATTTAGATATTTTATCTCTTAATTTCTTCATTGGTGGTAAGTTTGCCATTTTTCATTTGTGATGTTGGTAATTTGGTTCTTTCCTTTTTCTAATCAAATAAATCAAGATTTTTTTTCATAAAACCAACTTTTAAAAATTAATTTTATTCAACATTTTTCTAACTTTCAATTTTATTAATATCACTTGATTTTTAGGATATTTAATTGGGGATTTAAAATTTTTGCTTTTAGCTTTTAAAATTGCATACTCAATTTATCTGCTTTTTTTCATGTAATTTTTAATGCATCATGATCTGAAAAGGATGCATTTAATGTTTTTGCCTTTCTGCATTGGATTATGAGGTTTTTATGCCCTAATATGCGATTAGTTTTTGTGTAGGTATCATGTAATGCTAAGGAAAAAAGTATATTCCTTTCTATTCCTGTTTTTTCTCCAGAGGTCTATCATATCCAAGTTTCTAAAATTTTATTCACTTCCTTAACTTTTTGTTTATTTTGTGGTTAGATTTATCTAGTTTTTAGAGAAAGGGAATTTAGATCCCCCAGTAGTATAGTTTCTTCCTCTAACTCAATTTTTCTTTTAAGAACTGCATTCCTGGAGAGACTTACTTGAACTGATGCTAAGTGAAATGAACAGAACCAGCAGATCATTATACACAGCAACAAGATTATATGATGATCAATTCTGATGGACGTGACTCTCTTGAACAATGAGATGAATCAAACCAGTTCCAATTGTTTAGTGATAAGAGAGATATCTATGCAGAGAGAGGACCGTGGGAACTGAGTGTGGTTCACAACATAGCATTTTCACTCTTTTTGTTGTTTTCTTGCAGTTTATTTTGCTTCTCTGTCTCTCTCTAAGCTGATTTGATTTGATTTTTCTTATACAGAATGATAATTGTATAAATTGTATAAATATGTATGCATATATTCAATATATGTTAAACATGGTAGAAATATACATTGACTACTTGTTATCTAGTGGAGGGCATGGGGGAAAGGAAGGAAAGGAAGTTTTGTAAGGGCTAATGTTGAAGAATTACCCATGCATATGTTTTAAAAATAAAAAGTTTTACTAAAAAAAGAATTTGGCCACTATACCACTTGGTGCATATATGTTTAGTATTGATATTATTTCATTATCTTTGGTACCTTTGCTATCAGCCCCACCTTCCTTTCACCTTTTCCCCCCTTCCTATAGGATAAGATAAATTTCAGTATCTGAGTGGGTATATTATTTCCTCTTTGAGTCCAAATTTAATAATAAGAATAAGGTTCAACATTTTGTACTTCTTCCTTTCCTTTTATTTTAACAGGTCTTTTATACTTCATATGATAATTTGCCCTATTCTGCTTCCCCCTTCTCCCAGTACAATCCTTTTTCTCATTCTATCAAAGTCTACTTATACCCATACTCTTGACCAAGTATACTCCTAACTGCCCTAAGAGAAATACAGTTCTTAGGAGTTACAAGTGTCACTTCCCATGTCAGGGTGTAAACAATTTAACCTTACTGAATACTGATTCTTCCCCCTCCCCCTTCCCCCACCTTTTTGTGTAATAACCTTTTTATATTTCTCTTTTAAATAGCTTTTTGTTTTTCAAAATACAGGCAAAGTTAGTTTTCAGTGTTCACCCTTGCAAAACCTTCCATTCCAAAATTGTTTCTCGCTACCTTCTCCCTTTCCTAGGCAGCAAATAATATAATATAGGTTGCATTTCTTCTAAACATATTTCCACATTTATCATGCTGCATAAAAAATTCAGATCAAAAAAGTGAAAAAATAAGAAAAGAAAAGAGGCAAACAACAACAAAACTGATGAAAACACTATGTTGTGATCCATATTCAGTTTCTGTCATCCACATTGTGGATGCAAATGTCCATCACGGTTGAACATCACATAATTTTGTTACAATGTACACTGTTCTTTTAGTTCTACTCACTTCACTCAGCAGCATTTCATATAAGTCTTTGCAGGCTTTTCTGAAATCATCCTGCTTATTATTTCTTGTAGAACAATAATATTCCTATACTATAATTTATGCAGTCATTCCCCAACTGATGAGCATCCAGGTTCCAGTTCTTTGCCGCCACAAAAAGGGCTGCTACAAACATTTTTGCACATGTGGGTCTCTTTTTATAATCTCTTTGGGATATAGGCCCAGAAGAGGCACTGCTGGATCAAAGAGTATGCAGAGTTTAGTAGCCCTTTGAGCATAATTCCAATTGCTCTCCACAATGGTTGGATAAGTTCACAACCCCATCACCAATATATTAGTGTCCTAATTTTCCCATATACCCTCCAGCATTTTATCATTTTTCTTTTCCTGTCAGTCTGAGAGATACCTCAGAGTTGTCTTAATTTGCATTTCTCTAATCAGTGGTGATGAAGAGCATTTTCCCATATGACTAGAAATGGTTTTAATTGTCTTCATATGCTTTAACCATTTATTAATTGGGGAATGACTTGTGTGGTTTTTTTTTTTTTTTAAGCTTTTTATTTATAAAACATGCATGGGTAATTTTTCAACATTGACCCCTACAAAACTCCTGTTCCAAATTTCTCCCTCTTTTCCTCCACCTCCCCTAGATAGCAGGCAGTCCAATACATATTAAATATATTAAATCCAATATACATACACATATTTCTATAGTTATCTTGCTGCACAAGAAAAATCAGATCAAGAAGGGAAAAAAACCTGAGAAAGAAAACAAAATGAAAGTAAACATCAGCAGAGTGAAAATGCAATGTTGTGGTCCATACTCAGTTCCCACAGTCCTCTCTCTGGATGTATATGGCTTTCTTCATCACTGAACAACTAGAACAGATTTCAATCATCTCATTGTTGAAGAGAGTCATGTCTGTCTGAATTGATTATTGTATAAGTCTTGTTTGTTCCCGTGTATGATGATCTCCTGAGTCTGCTCATTTCACTTAGCATCAGTTCACGTAAATCTCTCCAAGCCTCTCTGAAATCATCCTGCTGGTCGTTTTTTACAGAACAATAATATTTCATAACATTCATGTACCACAATTTATTCAGCCATTCACCATTTGATTGGCATCCATTCAGTTTCCAGGCTCTTGCCACTACAAAAAGGTTGCCACAAATATTTTTACACATGTGGGTCCCTTTCCCTCCTTTAAGATCTTTTTGAGATATAAGTCCAGTAGAAACACTGCTAACTTTTTGAGCATAGTTCCAAATTGTTCTCCAGAATGATTGGAGTTGTTCAGTTCCACCAAAAATGTATCAGTGTCCCAGTTTTCCCATATCCCCTCCAACATTGGTCATTATCTTTTCCTGTTGTCTTACCCAATCTGATAGGTGCGTAGTGGTATCTCAGAGTTGTCTTAATTTGCATTTCTCCGATCAATAGTGATTTGGAGCACCTTTTCATATGACTAAGGAATTTCTTCATCTGAAAATTGTTCATATCCTTTGACCATTTATTATTTGGAGAAAGTGTTGAATTCTTATAAATGTGAATTAATTCTCTATTTTAGAAATGAAGTCTTTATCAGAACCTTTGGATGTAAAGAAGTTTTCCCAGTTGATTGCTTCCCTTCTAATATTGTTTGCGTTAGTTTTGTTTGTACAAAAACCTTTTAACTTAATATAGTCAAAATTATCTATTTTGTGATCAATAATGATCTCTAGTTCTCCTTTGGGTCACAAATTCCTTCCTCCACAGATCAGAGATTTAAACTATCCTATGTTCTTCTAATTTGTTTATAATATTCTTTATCTCTAGATCATGAACCCATTTCAACATTGGTATACGAATGGCTTGTAGTCTTATACATTTGAGTCAGTTCTCTACATATTTTAGAAATGAGATCTTTATTAGAAACCTTGGATGTAAAATTTTTTCTCCAGTTTCTTGCTTCCCTTTTGAAAAAGGAGTTTTTATTCCTTTTGTAGTAGAAAAAATCCCCGTCAGTCTATGGGGAAGAGATATCTTACAACAGTTAGGATTACAAATAAATACTTCAGTTTTTTAGGCAGGGCTGCTGTTGAAGGCCTGCCTGCCCTCTCACCTGTTCCTATTGAATGGAAAACGGATACACTAGTGTGGATAGAACAGTGGCCTTTAAGCAATAAATTTCAGGTTTTATTAGATATAGTACAGAAGCAATTTGACCAAGGATACTTACCTTTTCTAAATCTCTAAAATTTCTAAATCCCCTGTTGTAAGAAAGAAATCTGGAAAATGGAGAAAATCTTACTGATTTAAGAAAAGTAAATGAACAGATGGAAATTATGGGAACTCTTCAGCTTGGACTTCCATCTCCTACTCAATTGCCTAAAGAATGGCCTCTTTAGGTTATAGACATTAAGGACTGTTTCTATTCTATCCCTCTGGATAAGGATATAAAAAGATTTATTTTTTAGAACCCAGCATTAATTTAGTTGCTGAGACTTATAAAAGATATGAATGAACAATTTTACCACAGGGAATAAAAAATAGCTCGATTGTGTGTCAGATGTGTGTGGCTGCTGCTCTTACTCCAGTAAGAAAAGCATTTCCAAAAGTTATGTTGTTACATTACATGGATGATATCTTGGGGTGTGCATCTGAGGAGCAAATGTTAGAAGCATATCTACAAAAGACCATAGAAACACTAAGGAACTACAAATTGCATATGGCTCTAGAAAAAATTAAAAGACATGCTCCTTTTCAATATTTAGGATATGACGTATATCCTAAGGTGCTTAGAGTACAAAAGCTATCTTTAAGAACAGAAATTGAATGCCTTAAATTATTTTCTGAAATCTATAGGAGATACCCAATGGATGCATTCAGTGCTAGGCTTAACTACCTATCAGTTCCAATCATTATATGACATTTTAAGGAGAGACACTGCTTTAAACTTACCATACCAGCTTATTAAAGAAGCTCAAGAGGCTGTGAGAGAAGTTGAACTGGCATTATCCAGTGTGGTTGAAAGAATTACTCAGAAACCCTTGGAAATATCAGTTTTTGCTACATCGAGGACACAGTGTGATTGAGTGGGTCACCCTCCAACTGCAAGCAGAACAAAGCCTTACTCCTTACCCAGTGCTTGTGGCTAGAAGTTTATTAAAGGCTGTTAAGAAAGTAGTATAATTATCTGGGATAAGACCTGACAAGATATATACACCTTTTATACCAGTGCATAAATTAATATATGCTGTGAAACCATCCATGAGTGGCAGATTTTATTGGCTACAGCTCCAAATTTTACACACAAGTCTCCATTAAAGATAACAAATCCAGCTATTACATAATTGGCAATGGATTTTTGAAGAAAAGGTTTCTAAGACTTCTTTTGAAGGACCAACTATCTTTACAGATGCAAATTAACATTTGTGCTGTATACTCTCATAACTTAACTATAAAGAGAGTAGAACTCCTTTTCAGTCCACTCAGCAAAATGTATTGTGTGCAATCATGCTAGCTCTTATTATCCTGTGCTATATTGCTATGTGCTTGTGTAACACCTCCCATGCTGATGGATTTATATATGCCTGTTTCAAGTAAAACCCTTCAGTTCAGAGGAAACCTGCTAAGGATATCTGTTTTGGTGTTCTCACCTCTCTGAGAAGTCAGGGAGGGTGTGATCACTTCCTTTTTGGTGTTTTCACCTCCCTTCCTAAGAAGTCAGGGAGTGTGTGACCCACCTGTTTTAAAATTAAAGTGGGAACGCTGGAGAAGTATATTTGAAACAAGGATACTTACAACAAAGTGTTAACTCAGTGAATTGATGAAATTTGGTACTTAGTATAGTGATGTAATGGTTCGCTACTTCATAGGTATTCAATATGGTGTAATGATGTAATTGTAATAGGGTATGTAAGGACAGAGAGAACTGGGAACACAGAGTGAATAGACTGTGAGGGAGACAATAAAGACTTTTAGACTCTATTCCTGACTATCCTCATGGTGTCTATCCTGCTGAGACCAAGACTCATTCTTGCAGAAGACCTCCAGAAAACTAGTCTGGACATTACACCTTTTAATCTTGACTGCCTTGGTTTTGTGTGTACAATACCTTTCAGATTTATATTTCTCTTGAGTCTTGTATTTGAAGTTTTTTTCTGTTCAGCTCTGGTTTTTTCATTAGAAAAGCTTGAAAATCTCGTATTTCACCTAATTTCCATTTTCCCCCTGAAAGGTTATGCTCAGTTTTGCTGGTTGTCGATTTTTGGTTGTAATCCAAGTTCCTTTGCCTTCCAGAATCTGATATTGCAAGCTCTCTGACCCTTTAATATAGAAGCTGCTAAGTATTGTGTAATTCTGACTCCTGGTATTTGAATTATTTCCCTCTGGTTGCTTACAATATTTTCTCCTTGAACTAATAATTCTGAAATTTCCTTGATAATTTTTTGAAAGGTGCTATCCAGGGTTTTTTTTTATCATAGTTTTTGGGTAGTCCAGTAAAGTTTAAATTCTTCCTCCTGGATCTCTTTTCTAGATCAGTTATTTTTTTTTGGTGAGGCATTTTACATTTTTTTTTTTTTCATTCTTTAGATTGATTCTCAATTTCTTCTACAGCACAGCTTTTTTTTTTTTTAATTTTACATTTACTTTCTTTTTTAAAATTATTATTATTATTATTAAAAGCTTTTTATTTGCAAAATATGGGTAATTTTTCAACATTGACTTTGGCAAAACCTTTTGTTCCAAATTTTCCCCTCCATCCCCACCCCCTCCCCTAAATGGCAGGTAGTCCAATACATGTTAAATATGTTAAAATATATGTTAAATCCAATATATATATATATATATATATATATATATACATATTTATGCAATTATCTTGCTGCACAAGAAAAATCAGATCAAGAAGAAAGAAAGAAAAACCTGGGAAAGAAAATAAAATGCAAGCAAACAACAACAAAGTGTGAGAATGCTATGTTGTGGTCAGCCCTCAGTTCCCATAGTCCCCTGTTTGGGTGTAGATGGCTCTCTTCACTGAACAAATGGGACTGGTTTGAATCATCTCATTGTTGAAGATGCCATGTCCAGAATTGATCATCGTATAATCTTCTTGCTGTGTACAATAATCTCCTGGTTCTGTTCATTTCACTTAGTATCAGTTCATGTGAGTCTCTCTAGGCTTGAAATCATCCTGTATAGCACAGCTTTTTAAAATTTTCATGTTTTTATTTTCCCAGTTACATGTAAAAATACTTTTTTTTTTTATACGTGTACATTCATTTCTTTTTTTTTTTTTAAGCATATTTCCTTGTTTATTATATTGAGAGAAAAATGAGAACAAAAGAGAAGGAACCACAAGAGAAAAAGAAAAAAAAATATATAGCATGTGTTGATTTACATTGTCTCCATATTCTCTCTCTGGATGTGGATGGCATTTTTCCTTCGAGTTTATTTGGATTGCTTATTATTTAAAAAAAAACCAGTTCTGTCATAGAATTGCCTAGTGTGAAGGGGCAGGTCAGTTCTCTGAAAACCCCCACAATTGTGAATCATAACTCACTTGAAGGAATTGCAAATTAGCCTTTACTGACACAGATGTTGGAGGCAAGAGGGGAGAGGACAATTGCCTCTCAGTCTCCTTGCATCGTTACCATCCTCTTCACATGAAAGAATCTATTCTGCTGGTCAGAATTAGATCCCCAGCAGGTGACTCCTGTAACAATAGTTGATCATACCACATTCTTGTTTTTACTGTATGTTCTGTATATTTTACTGTATATACTGTTATGTCGTATACTCCTGATAACAGTATATTCCTGGTTTTACTTGTTTTGCTCAGTATCAGTTCATATAAATCTTAGGCTTTTTATCTCTCCCTCTCCCCCTGTTTTCCTAGATTTCAAGGTTCATACATGCAAAAATGGATGGAATAGAATGGAACTCAGTTCTTTTTATTATAAAATATAAATAATAACAAAAATAAAACAGATAAAAATATGATTTCAAAAGGCAGTTTTATAAACATTTTTAAGATACCTCAAAAAATAGTATATTTTAGAGACTAAGGAGTAAATCGTTTCCATTATCAGTTTTCTGATAATTACATACTGTTATCAGACTACAAGAATGTTACAGTGACCTAACATTAGATTACAATATTTGGTATATATTAAGGATATTATTTCTCCCTCCCTAAAATAAAAACAAAGCAAATTACAATTACTAGTTTTTGCTTGAATGTCTAAGGTATCACAGTATTGATTATTTAGTAGGGAAAAGAAAACTAAACTTTCTTTAAACAGCATGTTCATGCCATGTGATTTTTATAAGTGATTTAACAAAAATAAATAGAACCTATCTTAAAACATACATCAGAGGGAATGAAAACGTCAAGAATTTTCTCAATATCTTATACAAAATAACTTCTTTAGACAAGTCTAGAAAAGCTTCATGAATTTTAAGACCAAGTTTGATCATCCTTAGATTTGATTGCCATGTGTCTGGAGATCTTTCAATCTGAACCCAGAAAGAAGTTTCATGTAATAAGATGACTAGATCTAGTCAGGATTTATCTCCAAGTATTTCTTTGCTGCCATGTAACTCATTGTTGATTTGCTTAATGCTTGGACCTTGGTTATTCTTTCCATGTTTGCTATCCAGTCACACATGCTTCTGACAATGCAGTGATAGATTTTTAGGATATCTTTCATAATTTTGCTAAGGTTAGAGGACAATCTTCAGAAATCACTGTTGTTTTTTCTTCATTAGAACCAACATCTTCCAACTCTGGCTTCTCTTCTGAATCCTTTTCTTTTTCCTCTGCTTCATAATCACTGACTTGTTTATCTTGTTCTTTTCCTACACAAAATGTAATTGGATAGCCAATAAATTGAGAGTTCTTCACACTTTTCTTGTTTCTTTCAAGTACTTTTTCAGATGCAGAATTATTTTTCTTCTACAACCCCATAGGTTCACACCTGCAGTCCTGACAGTGAATGACACTCCTGCTAAAAACTCCCAGGCTTTTTGTTCATCATTAGAAAATGATCATGGTCACCTCAGCAACCAGAAAGGCAGAATAAAAGCCCACACCAAACTGACCAATCATAGAGATAGCTTCACTAGCCTGTAATGTTTCCATAAAAGCTTTGGTGCCATACTTTGCTGTTGTATCAAGATTTTTGATTAAGTCAGCTCTGATCATTCCAAAACCAGTATCCAAACTGGTAAAGGTGTGATCATCTGGAATGATACTAATGTTCAGCTCTTTCTCACTCTGGTTTACTTGTATCTATCAGACTCTTGTATCTGATTTTGTCCAAGGCATCATGGATTTGAAATTATCTCTCTCAGAAAAATGTCTTTATTAGAATAAAATGTATTAATGATTAAAAACATCCACTGAACAATTTCTGCCTTAAAGGCAGAAGTCTTCCTCCTCCTCCACTGGTTATTCCTGGGTCTGCATTTCCTCAGGCATTTTGAGAGAGCAGGAGCCTAAGGCTTCAGTTGGCTGCAAGAGTAAAGAAGAGCAAACTGACCCTAGCCTATTCATCACTTTTTTAGAATGATAATATTCCATTATTTTCATATACTATAACTTATTCAGCCATTCTCCAGTTGATAGACATCTACTTACTTTCCAATTCTTTGCTACTACAAAAAGAGAAGCTACAAACATTTTGGCACTACTGCAGCAAAGAGTGCACAGTTATATAGCCCTTTGGATATAGTTCCAAATTGTAGAGCAGAGCCTTTTAAACTGTTTTGATCCCATTTGGGGTCATGTCATTTACTAATGGTGATGGTCATGGAGTTTGACAACAGTTAAAAAGCATCAGATATTCCACAAAAATTTAGGTAAAAATAAACTGCCACATCCATCTCGTTAAAATGCAAATCTTTTATCTTTAATAAATGGTAAAATAATCTACATACTAAAGAATTGTTTCAAAATTTCTGTACGGTTTATTATCAATACATGTTTGATTTGTGTATTTTTGTATACCCATATTCCTGGAGTCTTGTAAAAATTTCGTGGGTGAAAAGGGGTGGGTGGAGAATGGAAAGACGCTTGAATCATTTTTTTTTTTTTCCCTTCAATTAGTTTTTGTACTTTCTTTTCCATTTGGCTAATTCTACTTTTTAAAGGAGTTTTCTTCAATAGATTTTTTTTTTCTGTTTGTGTTTTTTTAAGGAATTATTTTAAACTGTTGATTCTTTCTTGAATAATTAATTTCTTTCTCCAATTTTTTGCTACTTCTCTTTTTTGGTTTTTAAAATACTTTTTTTTTTTTTTTTTTTTTTTTTTTAAGCTCTTTCAAAAAGGCTTTTTGGGCTGAGGACCAAAATATTTATATTTCCCTTTGAGGCTTCACATGGACATTTTGATATTTTTGTCCTCTTAGTTTGCTTTGATCTCTTCCCTGTATCTAAAGTAGGTTTCTTTGATCTGTTTTTTGTTCATTTTTTAGCCTATTTTGTGATTTCTAAAGTGGAATTCTTCTCAGGTATTAGGGGAAGTTTCCTTTCCTGGGAGCAGAGGTCTGGCCACTGGCTTTCTGTCCTTGGGCTTCTAAGGGCTTGTGGCTTGCCCATTGCACTTTCCTTACCCTAGTCGTGCTTTGTTGTGCTGGGATTCCAGGGTTTCACTGTTTTGCCAGCTCTGGCCTGTGCTCTCCTTTTACCTAAATGGTACAGACCTTTCTTGAAGTTCTTCCAAAGTTATCTTAAGCTGGAAAATTGTTTCACTCTGTCTTTTGTGGATTCTGTTTTAGAGTTAATCTAATGTTGGTTCCAAGAGAAACTGAGGTAAGTTTAGCCAACTTCTTTTCTGTCTCAAATGTGGAACTTGAATGTAGTAGATCAGACTTGACTCAGGCTAGTATTTTAGGTTTGATAATAGAATGAAATACTTGGTGAAGATCTGGCGAAGTTGATCATAAAAAAAAAAAATTACTTAGCCATAGTAAATGAAAAACATTGAGAGTAGAGAGAATGTTTTACAAGAATTCTGTATTGACTGAACTGAAAACATTACCTACGGGTTCCTGGTCTAAAGCTTGAGGGAGAAGTCACATGATTACTCATGCCTTGGCTTTTGTACTAAAGGCACCTGGAAGTGAGATTAACTATCTGTTTTGAAGCCTCTGGAGCCAGTTGTGTTGATGACAACTTCCAATACTTTTTTCTTAAAAACTAGTTAATGTGAGGTCTTAGGATATCATTTTCTGCTATACCTGGAAATACTAGATGAAATTTGCAATACTTTATAATGCTATTACTAATATAACAGGATAGGGTCAGGGCAAAGCAAAGTGTGTGTGTGTACAGAACAAACTATTAAGGAATAAAGTCAGTATTTCTTAAAGCCAGAGATATGTGAGAATTGAGAAATAACAATAGGTTTCACTAGCCAGAACCTCTGCTTAGGATATCAGGTACTGTTCTACATGTTATGCAGCCCTATCTTACATAATAAACAGTTTATGTTGAGAAGATATTGAGGAATAAGGGTTGAATTTTGTCATTTAAATAGATGTTTGGTAGTGTATGTCCTGAGACGTTTAAAAAAGATACAAATTTTGTTGTTTCCTTTTACATTGGCTCTTTCATATTTGTTTTATAATAAACACCTTCCTTCAATCTAAAACATAACATTCCTTTTTCCTCTCATCTGGTGAGTAAATGTTTTTATTTCAGCTGAGATGAGTCTCTTGTGGTGTTTTTGTGACAGATTTTTGTTAAGAACAAGCTCATTCTGGAAGCCTGGATTTCTTTGGTTTTAAAAATTTACTGATATTACTCTTTTGATATTGTCTTTATACCTTCCTTCTCTCTTATCCATTGAGTGAGCCACCCCTTGCAATAAAAATAAAGAGGAGGAGGGAGGAAAAAGCAGTTCTACCAATTTAGTTGTAAGACAATTCTAATATTTGCATTATCTCTGTTCAAAAATAAAATTGGGCCACAATAATCATACACTGTTAGGTTCTTAATAAGTGCTAAGTTGGTACTTAACAATTCTCTAGGTCAGAATTCACACCTTTAGTTCAAACTTTTAAGGGAGTTTTCACCTTGAAGGAATAAATTATACAGAAAAGAAACCTCCTCCTCCCAGAGAAGGATTATAACTTAAGAGACGATAGAACATTTACATTTTGGTGCCCACAACATGGGGCAAAGACTTTTGTTTATCCTGACTAGGACTTATTCTGAGCCCTTCAGAGGAGCTAGCCCGGACCTTAGAGTGCACCCTTTATTTTTATTTATATTAGTGGTATCTTCTGATTCTGGTAAGTTAATATGTCTTCCCATGTTTCTCTGGCTTCTTGATATTCATAATGATATTACATTTACTTAAATATGTAGCTATTCTTAATTTATTTCCTCAGCTTTCTAGAAATCATCTCACTAATTATATATTTCTTTTCTGTAGGGCATCTGACTGACCTAAGAGTAAAGCCATATCATAAACTGCAGAAGAAAGTTTGACCTTTGGAAACTACAAACTGAGAACTAATTTGACCTGTCAAAGGCATAAATAAGAAAAAGATAAAGTGTCCTTCCTTTACTACGGATCTTCAAAGTGTCTAGAATAGATCCTTGTGGGATTACTTCATCAAATATTATGTGTAATATGAGTGGAAAAGGTCCCGCCGAAAGCTTGAATGTTAAAGATAAGAATAATACACCATCCGTGACAGTCCAACAAGTAGAAGAAGGAGAAGAGCCATTATGTATCTGGGCTGTTGTGAAACCTGGCAATACTAAGGAGAAAATTGCCTTCTTTGCAGCCCATCAGTGTAGTAACAGGATAGGCTCAATGAAAATTAAAAGCACTTGGGATATTGATGGAAGAGCTACTAAGAGAAGGAAGAAATCTGTGGATCTTAAAAAAGTCAAGGTACAGTTAGAAAGAATGAAAGAAGGTAGTGTCAGGCCCTACCAGCCTGAGCCTTTTGCTTGTGATATTGAACACTGTTCTTTGCATTACATGAGTGACAATGGAAATGGATTCTATCCAGGAAGGCCTGCATCAGTTATCGAAATGGTTGCTTTCTTAGAGCAGAGAGCAAGTGCTCTGCTGGCTACATGCACCAAAAACTGTATCAACTCTTCTGCCACTCTGAGATTCACAAGGCAATCTAAGGAGATACCTCCAGCCTCTGATCTCTTCTGTGTCCTGGAAGCCTGTGAGGACCCCTTGAGAGGAAACCCCAAAGGCGGCAAACCACAGGGTGAGACTGTGCACGTGCTTGACATGGTGGCCAGGCTGGAGTCGGAATGCTTGAAGCAGCAGAGGGAACGGGAAACGGGGGGAGGCCTTTCTAGAAATAACAGCTTCCGAAGGCATGTGGGCCGGGTGTTGCTGGCAAGTGGCACTCAGGAGGAGGGGAATGAAGTTGTGAAGGGGTTCCCTGAAGTCCCAGATGCCCAGGAAAATCCCGCTGTGGCTGGAACTAGAGATGATGCCCCTGGGAGTGCCAGCCACTGCTCTTCTCTGCAGGGAACCAAGTCTTGGGAATGTGCCTCCCCTGCTTCGCTGTCAGCAGGTGTGGACTTCCGTGTGGACAGTGCAACATTAGAACCGGGGCAGCAGAGCGCTGTGAAAATACGGGGCAGGTGTGATGTGGAGATGACTGAGGAGCTCCAGGGGCCATCTTTTCTGCCTTGCACCCAGCCTCAAGAATTATCATCAGATGCTATGCAAAACAAAGGGGGGACTGTTGATTGTATGAGTAAGAAGATTGTGCCATTTCCCAGCCAGAATCTTGATCAAAGAATGAGAGAGTCTGTGTGTATTAGTATTTCTGTGTCCAAGGTGGAGAAAAACCAGGATTCTGGTATAAGCCTTTGTGAAGATCCACTCCCAGGGATGCTGTTCTTTCTTCAGCCTAATCAACCTGAAAAAATTGGTTCCGAGTTGAGTGAAAGTACAAGAAATTCCCCAAGATCTTTCTCAAACGAGGTTTCTTGTGCAGATGATACAGAACTTGGGGGGGAAAGTGTTTCAGTGGTAGAGCCCTTTGCACTGGTTGATTCTGCTACAGAAAGTACTATGGGAAATGTACTGCAGGGTCCAGAAGGTTCTTGTTTGAAGAAGCAGGTGTCTCATGACTTTTTGGAGACAAGGTTTAAAATCCAACAACTGCTGGAACCTCCACAGTACATGGCCTTCTTGCCCCATCATATAATGGTGAAAATCTTCAGGTTTCTTCCAACTAAGAGTTTGGTAGCTCTTAAATGCACTTGCTGCTATTTTAAATTTATCATTGAATACTATAACATCAGGCCAGCAGATTCTCGCTGGGTTCGAGATCCCCGCTATAAAGAAGATCCCTGTAAGAAATGCAAAAAAAAATATGTGAAAGGGGATGTGTCACTCTGCCGATGGCATCCAAAGCCCTACTGTCAAGCCTTGCCATATGGCCCTGGATACTGGATGTGTTGTCACCGGTCTCAGAAAGGTGTCCCTGGCTGTAAGCTGGGTCTCCATGACAATCATTGGGTTCCTGATCTGCGTGGTTAAAGCTGGCTGTATCCATAAGAAAGGAGGAAGCTGAAGAGGACTGTTAGAGCCTGTGTGAGGTTTAACTCTTAAAGTAATGAGTGATTTATTTTTAAACAATTATATGATCATTTTTTTTTTTTTTTTTTAACTTCAGTGAACTTTATGTTCAAGATGGCATCTATGTGTTTTAGGGAGGCCAGTGAGATAAGATTGGAGTGAGAATAAATGGAGTATCTTGAGTTGAAAATGGTTTGAATGGCAGGCACCAATGACAGGAGAAATTTTCCAAATGCAGATTAGTGGGATAAATATATAGTGTCCCAAAGGGACTACTTTTGAAGGGGATGACACTCATTCAGATGTACAAATTCTGGTATACGGTTTTTAAAGAAATCACTCATCACTGTATGCTTGATCTAAGGCTGTTATTTGTGGTTAGCAAATGAATGTCATGCCCTGTGTTGTTTACAGTGTATATAATTGTTTTGTTTTCACAGGCTGTGAAAGCAGAGGGTGGCCTTTACTTGGTAGTTGAGCACTTTTAGCTCCAATGTAAATAGCATTATTAAAATCTGTTGTACATAGTCAAAGCTGGCTGAACAACTTTATCACTACAATGCAGCTTGGAAGGCGTTGCAGCTATAGTTGTGTGCCCAGGTATCTTGCCTCAGATTTGTATATCCTGTATAAAACACAAATGTTTCCTGAATAAAATATGAATGTTTCCAATATAATATATGAATGTTTCTGGGAAGAAACTCTAAATACTGATGGGTTAGCTTGTTAAAAAATCCCAAGATTGATGGCTTAACTGGACAACTTTAAATTTAGACAAGAGCAACCCTCTGTTATGTTAGTGAAAATCAGTGAATAAAAAGAGTACTGTATAGTCAAATTATAAAATTGTTTACTTTATCCATATTGTCTGGTTATAATTTTTTAACTTCAATAAAATATAAATTCTAAGTAGGACCTGAATTTTATAGAGATTTCTTTTCAACATATTGAATGGGAGTCAGTTGTGGCAAAATGGAAAGGATTTCAAGTTGGGGGTAGGGGAGAAGAAGACTTGAAATGGTCTCAGCTGTGTTGTCTTTTTAACTATGACTTAGGCAAGTCATTTTACTGGACCTCAACTTCCTCAGAGTTTTATATCTAAATATCTTTGATCTGGGAGTTGATTCAAGAAAATCTTAATTTTCTTTTTTTTATATACTATATATATTTGAATGTAGGCCACATTTGTTTTTTTTCAGTGAATAATCAGTCAACTTTTGTGGGGGCAACATTTCTTGAAAATGATGTGAAACTAAAAAATGCAGATTAATGTATTAAACTTACGAGGAAATAGGGAGTTAGGTTCCTGTGATTACCAAAACTTATACTAGAGATTCCTGAAAACATTTTTTCTACATACATTTTTTTATAACAAAACATTACTTAGAATAATCTGCACTTTTCCTAACAGAAACTATGAAATAAACCCATAAAATGGGGGCAGCTAGGTGGCGCAGTAGATAGAGCACCAGCCCTGAAGTCAGGAAGACCAGATTTCAAATGTGACCTCCGACACTTAACTTGTCCTAGCTGTTTGACCCTGGGCAAAGTCACTTAATCCCAATTGCCTCAGGAAAAAAAAAATAAACCCTTAAAATGTAGGAGAGAGTAGAGGTAACCCTGCCCTGAGCTGGGAAGTGCTGAGGCCATGGTGTCAAAAGAATCTTGAGGTTACAAAGGGAAAAGGAGAGTTGATTAAAGATAATCTTTTTTGGCCTCATGATTGAGCATGTTGAAAAGCACATGCTTGGGTCAGAGCTCTGCCATTGATTGCCATAGGTTGGTGGGCAGCTGGAGATAGGAAGTGACCCATTTAATTTACCCACAGACTTAGCCACTTTTCCTTTTTTTTTTTTCCCCAGTTCCTTCATCGCTAGAACTTTCTGGAACTTGCATTGTGCCTCTTTTTCTCAACTGTGCAAAGCCACCGATATTGGTTGTCAACATGAAAGTGAAAATGAGGTTACTAATAAAATCCATGTGAATGCTTACATTGTGTGAATGAAGATTATGTTTTTTTGTTGAAAAGTGTGTCCCATTTTGGTTAGGAAAGTTGTACTAAATTCAGAAACAACTCAACAAATCTAAACACTTCATTTTGAAGAACAGACCAGTGTGACATCTTATAAATGGCAAAGCTGGGATTTAACTCTAGGTCTTAAATTCCAAATCCAAGACCAATTCTTACAGTCCCTGACACTGTTTAGAGATGAGGAGGATACTTGATAAAACAGACAATTGTCTCCCATTCTTAAGAGCTTGTCTTATTGGGGGCACATTAATGACACATGAATCGGACCTAGCCCTAAATGCAACAGCTCATGGAATAGGGAGGTCATTAAGGACATCAAGGTTTCACAGTATTTGTATTAATAAAATAATAAATTGAAAAAATTAACATTACTTTTAACCCTTTAAGTGTTTAACTCCCTAAATTGGCCTTCTATTACCCCATTCCTTAGTTATGCAATGGAGAGTGTGAAATGCATGGAGGGTTTAAAGCTCAGCTAGGGACAGCTCTGGGGTGGCAGAAAAGGTCTTGGTTTTTAAATGAGAACATATCCAGCCTCAACTGCATACCCTACTGTCTGCATGACTTTGAACATCATTTGTTCACAGAATGAGGTACTCCTTATCCCTCCCTACCTTAGAGTGCATTCAGATCTCAAATGAGAAGTAAAAAGAAACTGACAGTGCTAGTTATTACCGTTAACCCTGAATGAACAGCAGCAGCCAAGTGTTGTCAGCCCCTTAAGTTTCTGAAAACCACCTCAATGTGGCAGAGGCACATGAAGATTGTCGCTGAAGGCCGTGAGACTCCTGGGCTCTCAGTGCTGACAAGAAAAAGTCCCTTTAGATCCTTTTATTGTCCTTACGCAGCAGTTTCCAGATACATTACTGGGCTACTACTAGGGAAAAAATGCACTTCCTTCCCTATACCACAATCCTTGTTAAAATTCTGTTAAAAGTCCTCCAGAAATCTTTTAAAGCAACCCTGGATAGATAGCTTGCTCTTAGTTTAGAGGTCTATGGTTCCTTAAGGAGTCTTACGGATTTGTATGGGGAAAATGATTAAGGCTTTTCCTCGGTACCTGGAGCCTCAGCTAAACCCTGAGCCCTGAGGTGAGCGCTGTTCCTGTCTGCATGTTACAGGTGAGGAAACTGAGCTTCCGGCCCAGGCCCCTGTTACTCTGCTAGTGCCTGAGGCCAGTTTTAAACTCCGATCTCCCGTCTGCAGACCACGCATTCTGAGCAGCCCTGTGCCGTCACGCACTGCAGCACGGTACACCCCACGCATGCTCACACACCTCCACACTATACCGTGTAAGATACAAAACATCTGTAACAGCAGACAGGAACAGCGCTCACCTCAGGGCTCTTGGTGAGGGCCAAATACATTAACTACAAGTCCTTAGCTTGGTGCAGGCGCATAGTCAGTACTATATAGCATCGGCATCATTATTGTTTCCCCTGGCGGTCCTGGGTGGGCAGCACGTTTCCGCCGCAGTCCTCGAGGATCGGGTTTAGCTGAGGCTCCAGATACCGAGGAAAAAAGCCTTGATGAATAAGTTCTTGGGCACAGCGGAAGGGAGCAGACCTAACAGTGGAGCTCTCCGCGCAGCCAGCGTTAGTTAGGGGCGGGCGGCGGCAGAGCGGTGCCCCGGCGGGGTGTGGGAGCAGCCAGCGCCCAGCCCGGCCCCCCCGGGGCCCCGAGGAGCCGGCGATTCCAGCTTGGTAAGGGTGCAGTGTTGTCTGCGAAGTGGTGGGAGAAGCACGCAGTTTGACCCCGCAGCATCCCTCGCTCAGGGACGGGCTGGCCTTGGCCCGACGGCCCTCAGGGATTTAGAAGATGAGATCATCTGCATGGGTTCTTCACGCTGGCACTCGTCGAGGCCGCCACAAATGCTGGGCGGTGCGCTCACGGGAAGGACGAGACGCTGCCCGGCTTTAGGTGTGGGGGCCGCGATCCCTCCCAGCTCCTTCCACCCAGGGGCTTCTGAACTCGGGCTCATTGCAACATCGGTGTTTTGTGTGGTCCCCCAGCTGCCTTTGACTAGCCCATTTCCGCCCCCTCCCCCAGCAGGTGGAAATGTGTGTCACCTTTGTCACCATGACCCTTCCAGGACTGGCTCCCACAAGCATCAGCCTAGGAAGTTTCTTGTTAATTTCGTAGGCTCCAGAAGGCAGGAGTCCTGAATCAACACAAACGAATTTATGCGCTGGCAGCCTGTTCTTCTCCAGCCTAGCCCATCCAGGTTCTCACTTTTTGAGGAGTCGCACACTACCCCCCACATCCAAGCTTCTTTTTTTGGGGGAGGGTACTCTATGTGGAAGCGGAAGCCAGTCCTGGGTCTTCTGAGCTCCGGCCGCTGGATATGCTGACTGCTTCAGGTCCCCTCCAGTTGTTTTGGGAGATGAAAGACTGCTGCAGCCACGCTGTCCTTCGGGAACAGCCCTATAAGCTGCCTGCCCACCTACCACCAGCTCAGCATGGTGGGCTCCATCCTGACAGCCCTCCCCCGGAAGGAGCTAGCTACCCAGGCTGAGGGCAAAGAGCAGGGGAGAAAGGGAGGACTGGGCAGTGCGCTCCATCAGCCTCACCCCCCGCAGCTCAACCAAGTGCAACAAGTGCGGAGTTAATGCAGAAGCATTTTTTGTTGTTGCTGTTGTTGAAATGTGTTGAGTATTGAATTCCACTTGTTTTCAAAGCAGGCGAGTGTCAAGGTACGTGTATTTAGTTTGAGGAAAACTTAATATATTTCTGGTTCCCCTGCTCCAGCCTTGCCTAATTTTAGCCTGTGTGTTTCAAGCCCATGCACCCTCGAGGGGCTCCAACCATCTCAGGGCTATTTTGACAACTCCTTCCCAAAAAGAGCTTTGGAACTCTGTTCTTTTCTTAGCTAGGTAATTATGTATAGTTAACGGTTCATCAAATTATTAGTTATCAAGTTTCATTCTAATCCTCACTGCTTAGTTTAAAAAAAATTAGAACTTGAAAAAGGACAAATACCTAAGGTAGAATACTGTTTAGATTTACTGCATTAAAAAACATTTCATCTGCAGTCCTCAGGATGCTGTTATAATTGGGTTGGAAGTTACAAAGTAAATTTCTATATTATGACACTGCAAAGAGCTTTCAGACTTATTTAGGTTTTTTAGCAAAAATCATTTAGTGTTCTTTTCTTATAATCACTTCTAAATGAACCAGTCAACCACACTTGTTATTGACACTCCATTTTTATTCCCTGTTAACTTACACATGTGCAAAACATTTTAAAAATTATATATTCTATTACAAAAAAATTTCTCAAACACAGCCCATTTCAAACAACCTTTTTGGTGTCTGTAGATTTTACTATTACATTGTTTCAATAAATGATTTTAAAATGGAAAACATGACACATACCAAGTTCTATGGCTTTTCATTTTAAAAAATACCAGCTTCAATTTTTAATAAACTGTTTACAAATTTTTTTTGCACCTCATTAGACAAGATTTAGAGAAGCAGGAAAGGTGGGAAAACCCCAGTGGTTACAATATGTATGTAAGAGAATGCTTATATGGTTGATCAATGCAAAATTTAAAAATTCTCAGGTGCTCAATACCAAAGGATCAGATATTTTATAACTACATAAAGTGCTTCTAGTTAACAGTAACAACAAAAAAGTCCCATTTTAAAACTTGTACTCAATGCTGAATAAGGGTTTAAGATAAAGCAGTTTTAAAAGCCTTATCTCATTCATGGTCTCTTTGTAAGCTCAATTGAGAGTACCATGATTATTGACTATTCGTTAAGTAATATACTCATCTAGAGTCAAATTCCTTTCAACTCCACCAAATAGCTACTTCTCCACTGTGGTCCTGATTAGCTAACCCTTTTGTACGAAAGCTTTCTGACTCCCATCTAACAAGATTTAAATGTCTTTGGTTTTTTGTTTATTTGTTTTTTGTAAAGTCTACCTTTGCCATTTTCTATGGGGGAAAAAAAGAAGACCCAAAATCATGGAGTTTTGATAAAGCAAAGGTGGATAACCCTTTATATAAAAATACCCAGTGCTCCTTAGGATGACAATCTCAAAAGGGTCACTGAGACTGAACTCCTAAGACAAGAATGGATTATAACACACCCTGGGTTTTTCTACCAAATGGTACTTATATCAACATTAGAAAAAAAAATCATGCATCTCATCCTCTTGTTTGGAGGAAAGTATCACTAGAACGGAAATGGGAAGAACAAGCCTCAAAATTAATTCTCTGAGGCATCTTGGCTTAACCACACCAGAAAAACAAAAAAGACGGTATCACGTATTTTCATGGGAACTTTTTCCCCTTATGTATCAAAAAATCTAAAAACTACATATGCATGTCAGTAAAGGCTTTTCCCTTACCAGTCCCCTTGACACATGGAGAGAATGACAAGACAGATCTCATTGGGGGGGGGGGGGGGGGGGAGAGAACCTCTGTTCTAAAGGACAAACTTCAGATTTCTGAAGTCTCACTGAGTAAAAAATAGCATCTTCAAAGCAACAAAGATTCTAAACTGATAAGTGAGATGGCTCTCCTTGGGAGCACTTGCCATCAACTTGTATTGAAAATGAATCTTGGGGCAGCTAGGTGGCACAGTGGATAGAGCACCAGCCTTGAATTCAAGAGGACCCCAGTTCAAATCTGGTCTCAGACACTTAACACTTCCTAGCTGTGTGACCCTGGGCAAGTCACTTAACCCCAGCCTCAGGAAAAAAAAAAAAAAGAAAAGAAAAGAAAAGAAAAGGAATCTTGCAGTGGAAGAAACCACCAGAGTGACCACTAAATTAAGGGGCCTTTTTGCTAGTGCACAAACTAGGCAGATTCACTACTAACAAAATGAACTTGGATTTCAAAACACATAGTAGTGAGGCTAGCAGGAATTCAATTCTTAGCTAGCCAATTGAGCTTAAACAATTACATATAAAAGAAAATAGATTAAAAAAAATCTAGAACATTATTGCAAGTTTCTATTATCTCTTTTGCCTGTGGCTATGGGTCCTACGAAAAATAAATCCAGTGTTTCTTTGGTGTGTGGGTAGTAAAAGAAAGATGATAGCCAAGTGCTCTCTATTCCATAAAATTTCTGATAATCTGAGAAAGCAGCACAAATGAACTCATTTGAATTAAAAAAAAAAAAAAAAAAAAAAAAAAAAGTAACCCATGATAACCAAACTCTAAAAGCAATCAACATTCTAAATTACACACTGGGTTGTTTGTACAAAATACGTGGACATGAAACCTAGCAATTTTGTTGAAAATGTTTAAGTTGTGAGTTTTCATCAATAAAGAATAACTTTAAAATGACTGCAAATACAATCATTTCTCTACATATTAATGAAAAGATAACAGAACTTTGTTATTTTAAAAACTAGGATTCTGAGAACTACTATCCCCAATATTATGAAAAAACAAATCATGTTTTCAAGTTCCCAAAATTCCTTTTCTTCTGTGATTACTGGCCACTTGTGCAAGGTTCATCATCTTCAATGCTTACCCATGGATATGTAGGTTGTGAAGTGGTCATAAGGGTGAATTTACCTAAATTTACAAAAGTTCTCATCACAGTCAATCTTTGTAAATAAAAATGTTTAAGTTTAATAAATGTTTGTTGAATTTACTTCTGCTTTTAAAAAATTAGTTTATTTATTTTTTGTTCCAGGCACTACTTAACTGAATAGGTAAAACTACACATTATGGGAGAGAAATTTTCACTATGCAAATCTATCATTGTCTCTTTGATGTTTGCTAGCGATGTCCTGTGTATGCCTTGAACCATGATGTCACTGAGGCTGCAGCCGAGGAAATCATCCCCCCAGCACTACTGCTAGCAACTGGCTGGGACACTTGCGTGCTGTGACTCTGCAGCACCTCGACGGGCTGGGAAGGGATGTCACAAAAGCGGGGGCTTGGCAGATTCTCCCAGTCTGTTCCTAGGTCGGTCTCTTCATCACTTATATGTTCATCTCCACTTTCGTCTGTTTCTCCAGCAGCCGCAGGATCCAAAAATTCCATGGAATCCTCCAGATCAGCACTGACTTCAAAGGGCCCAGACCTGTGGGAACAAAGGGATGGATGCCCCTTTTAACAATACACTTTTTATATGTAATCTTACTTATGAGATATGGAGAATTAGAGATAATTATGTAATAGTTTTTCCCAAATTATTTTGTATTTGTGCCCCTGTTTTTAACTGAAGTTTGCATGGGTAAACTTCACATTCCACATAAGTGACGGACAAAAACCTGATTCAATTCTACTCGACAACTTTTTTATGAATGAAGCTGGCAAGGTTCCCATACCTACACTCATGAGGAATGGTGGCAGCAGTAACTTGCTGCATCCTGGAGCACTGGAACAATATGTGACTTACAAGATGGTCACACAGCCAGTTACATATCAGGAGCAGGACTTGAACCCAGGTCTTCCTGCCCCTTAGGCAAGCCTTCAACCTTTTGAGTTGGAGGTTCAGGAAGAGTTTAATACACGTCAAAATTGCCCACTGCAACTCTTTGCTCACCTTTTCTGTGCTGTGTACCTGATGCCATGAATAGATATCTCTGAGTAATAGGAAGTAGAGATCTGAGAAGTCATAGGCAGCCAAGTAGGGGCAATGCATACAAGCACCATTTTTTCTTTTTTAAAAGAAGTTTGGGGGCAGCTAGATGGCGTAGAGGATAGAGCACCGGCCCTGACGTCAGGAGGACCTGAGTTCAAATCCGGCCTAGCTGTGTGACCCTGGGCAAGTCACCCCAATTGCCCCAGCAAAAAAAAAAAAAAAAAAAAAAAAAAAAAATTTGCATAAAATTGGGAGATTTAAGATGATTTTTTTTAAGGTGAACATATTTATAAGAAGCAAGCAGGGGACAGTCACTACATAGGGAGAGAACAAGATGAAGGGTGCCTGTGGAGGAGGCCTCCTTATCAAGAAGGGGGTGAGGGGGGAATCAGCTCAGAGATTGGAGTAAGGCACAAGGGATGCAAGTAAATGTATTTTTAAAACTTTTTAATACTTCTCTGTCACACTTTTAAAATGTCTTTATGCATGGTGTGTCATAAAGTAAAATATTAGAATTATTCTAATACCCAAACACTTGGTTTATAAGTTTTCTTTGAGATGTATGCTAAGTTTCAGTAATAGGCTGAACCAAATTTCAGTTTTTTGGAGAGACAAACCTTTAAATATTTCCAAAATTTAATTATAAAATTTTAGTTAAAAAAACAAAACAAAACAGGAAAGCTTTTACATTGTTATTTTTAGAGGTGCCATTTTAATAGCTCAATTTAAAAGCCTCATAAAGCTTCTAATCAAAGAAATTTTTATCAAATATTGTGCCATTTAATTGGTTGTTACAGTTCTTGCAGGTTCAAAACTAGCCATCACAGCTCTTATGGGAAAAATATGTAATTACTTACTAAAATCTAATGACATTTCTTTATGACCATAAAAATCTAATGCCCATTACTTTATGGATGAGGAAACTATAGTATCATGAGAGTAGACAACAACTTCTAGAGAGACATTTCATAAAGTTCCAGACTCACTCTGTTTGTGGCTCATGGCTTAGTCACTTCCGAAGTGATTTTTCTTGGATTATTATAGTTAAAGGTTAGTCTTTTACTAGTATAAATAATTGTGCGGGGGAATGGGAGAAGACATTTCCTTAGGGAGGCCAATCCTATTTTGATAGCTCTATTTATTTATTAAGAATTTTTTCTTTATTCCAAGTCTTAATCCTTTTCTTAGCACCTCCTACTAAGGACAGAGTTAAGGCTTGGAACAACGTTCTATTTAAGTCTGACTTCCTGGGGCTAAGCAAAGTCTAATAACCTCTCTTCACATGAATTTTTTAAGTGCTTATAGGTATCCATCATATGTCCCTTATCTTCTAAATAAATCTAAGTAAATCTCTCTAGCTCCTTCCACCCTACTTCTCGTATGGTTTGCCTTTCATGGCCTTTATCACCTGGCTGCTATTCTTAAAGAGTCAACATCCTTCCTACCAGATAGAGAGAGTCAAGGAAGTCATTAAGTATTTATTACATATGCCAGAGATTGTGCTAAGTGCTGAGGGCCAAAAGATAAGTGTCTGCCCTCAAAGAACTTATGTTCTAATGGAAAGACAGTACATAAAAGAGAGCTAAGGGATACAGAAGAGAAATCTGGAGAAGGGGTTGCTTTGGGTCCTTCCTTAAAACGGGAGCTCCACAAAGAATGGACCAGTGAGAGAGAGAGAGAGAGAGAGAGAGAGAGAGAGAGAGAGACCAGGGAGCAGAGGGGTAAGAAGCTGAGGCATAGGAGTGAAACCCGGAGGATTGATGATGACTAGCTTGAGTTACTCCTCAAGTGTGGAAGCCACACTGAGTGTTCTAGATTGGTGCCTCTCCTAATGCCCCCAAAGACCTTTAGTTTTTCTGGCTTCGTGTCTCCCTGCTGGATTATACTGAGCCTATAATAGAACTTTTTAACGAGAATTACTATCTAGGAGGGGGAAATCTGAAACACAAGGCTATGCAAGGATCAATGTTAAAAAATTATCTGTGCATTTGTTTTAAAAATAAAAAGCTTTAAAAACCAAAAAACTAAAAATAAAAAAGAGAATTACTATCTAAATTCATATAACCTATATCATACTAGTAAGGTTGGTTTTTTAGAAACTCAAGTGTATGATTCACTAAATTTCACCTTATTATATTCATTTTTCTATTTTGATGAGATCTTCTTAGATGCTCTTTTAACCAATTTTATTAGTTGCTTTTCATAGATTCTGCAAATATAAAAACTTTTTCAATCTTTACCTTATGTTATAGATTTCCTTATCCATCCAAATGTTCAGAAGAGAAAAATCTTTTTTTCATAGTTTTGACCCCTTCAGAAATGAAGAGATTTTTTTTCAAATGAGTTATGGCCTGCATAATGTCAGGATGAGGCTGCATTCTAAGGAAATGACCATAGCAGCATCAGACAGAATGAAAAGCACTCCATGAGGATTGAATTTGCGCATCCAGGTGAAAAGGAGTTTCTTACCTGCCCAAGTTTTCGGTGTCTGGACTGACCAGGTACATTAGATTCCTGAGTGTATGTAGTGGGTGCAATAGGTCTAAATTTACATGCTAGAAAAAGCAATACAAAGAAAAATAAGTATCTTCGAGCTCTTACCACCCCAGAGTCAAAGATCACCCCACAAACAGTTTGTACCTGGGAAAAGCAGAGGTAAAGAATATTTGCGTTCAACTTTTTAACTGCACGAGTAAACTTCCGCCGGCTGAGATTCTCTCCACAAAACTCACTGTAAAACATAGAATGAGTGTTGGAATAGAACCTTTCTCAAAACAAAATGTCTATTTTGGTTCAATCTAAAACATATCAAGGTTCTCAAAAGTTCAATTTTTGCACATACCTTTTTTGTTCCTTGACCATTTGAAAATTTTTTCTAAATTCTTACTTTTGAGAATCTGCTTACCCTGAATGATACCATGTCTCAATTTTATAGTATTTTTATTATATTTTTCTATTTAGGCATATTTCTTAAGCAGAAGATTATGTGTATTCTCTTAAGAACTTTTATGTGTATGAGGTGTACACTGATTTTTGTGCATGAGCAGTTTCATTATTCTAGAATACCATCTCACAATTTCTTAGACTACAGTCAAGAAGAATGAAATGAAAATTTATAATCTTACTTGAGTAGATTAACTAACAGATTACAACATTCAAACTTATGTAGCCCATAACAAATAAGTGTATCAGACATCATTCAAACTCAAATTACTTGCCTGTTACATAACTTTTTGGGAAGATTTACATCAAGTATATGAGACAAAATGTTGACAAGTTGAGTTGCATAGCACAGGGCAGCACTGATGGTGTAGGCAGGGTTATTATGTTCCATATCTAAAGCATAAAGAAGATGACATGAGGGGGGGGGAGGGGGAAAGCATAAGTTGATTAAATCTGGCATTTATTATTTCTAACTTATCACAATGTTGGGTTGTGTTTTACTGTTTAACCCATGACAATCTTGTGACTGGGGAAAATGGTTCTACTCCTCAAGCTTATTTGCTTTGGCCCAGACCTAGGATTTATTTGGATACGGAGTCAGTCCAGGGACTCAGCTCAGTAGCTATTCGGTCACTTAAGAGTCCTAAAAAGCTGCCCAGGCCCACTGAAAGGTTCAGAGATCTAACCAAGATCAAACAATATTTGTGAGGGACAGGTAAATAGATGGTTCAGTGGATAGGGCTGGACCACAAGTAGGAAAACACATCTTCAGGAGTTCAAATCTGGACAAGTCACTTCATCCTGTTGGGGTCAGTTTCCCAAAGATGAGCTAGAGAAGAAAATGCAAAACTCCTCCAGTATATGCCAAGAAAACCCCAAACGGGTCACTAAGAAACATACATGGCTGAAACAACAGAACAGCAATAAAAGGATATCAACTGGGGTCACACTGAAGTGAATGTTACTTCTCTATCCACTGCTCATGCTGCCTCAGGGATCAAGTATCAATTGTTAGTTAATAAATACTTATTGAATGACTGGTGTAAAAAGTTTAGTAGGCTTATTTCTTTAATGAAGTATGGCCATGTTCCAGGCACTTTGCTGGCTAGGTCCATAAAGAGCTTATGTTCTAATAAGGAAACAACAATGAGACACATAACCAAATACAGAATTAGATGCATCAAACTATCTTAAGTGTCTGGATTGGGGTTTGAATTCAGATTTTTTACTGAGCTCAAATTTAGCACTTTTTTCATCTCAGCAATATACTTAGAGAAGCAGAGAATCTAATGGCCTTTTCCTAGTCTTTTAATGAGAATAGGAAGTGAAGAATAACACACTGAATTTCAAATGCTGAGGAGATCTTTAAGAAAACAAAACAAAACAGCTCACTGTGCACAGTACAATTGTAATTTTACTACAGAATTACGAGTAATTTTTTCCTGCCAAATAAATTGCAGAACTTTAAAAAGAATTAAACAATTAATAATGGTATCCTCAATATAGTTTCAGCTCCATTTTGGCCTGTCATAGGCCAAAAGACTACATAATAAAACAGAAATGCTTATTTTCTTCAGATTAAATAGTCTGAAAACTTAAAATCTATTAAAGTTTTCCAAGAGAAAACATTTTACTTCTTACCAGGTCCCTGTGTTGTTTTTTTCTCTTCTACCCAATTGTAGTAAGCAGAATAGTCTCCATTGTTGGGGAGACTAATCCATGGTCCTGCAATACTAATGCTTGTATCTCCATTGTGGTCATCACAAACCCATCTCCCAGAGAGATAAGTAGTCCTCCTGGCTTCTGCAAGCTTGCTCACAGTGCTAGAGGTCATGGCAGTGTCACTCTCTGAAGCAGTGTCGGCAGGGTCTCTGAAAATTAGAAAAAGTACATGCTGACTGACTATATGGAAATAGGTTGTGCATGACTGCATATGTATAAATATCAAATTACTTACTGTCTTAGGGAAGGGGGGGACATAATCTGAAGTTCAAAATTTAAAAAAAATAATTATTTTAAGTTCTTTAGTATTTTACCTAATACTTTCTCAACTTTTGGATAGGCCATCAAATTTTAGGTAAAGATAAATATTTTATAAAGAGAGAAAACATAACTCTGTCAGTTGAATGGATAGACATTAGATTTACCTATACTTATATATGAGGGGATAGCTTTTATGATAAGGTAGAGTTCTTCAGGAGACTCTTACTCCACCTAATTCTAGTGACTTGATTCAATGAAGAAAATTATTATATTATAACCTTCAGTTTTAATTCCCTCAACTTTTAAATTTATTTTTATCATTTCTACTCCACTGAGTAATTTTTTTCTTGCCACAGAAAACATTAAGCAAAATAAGAGTTGAGTAGTTTGGCCTTCTTACTACCCCAAATACTCTAAGCAGTAGAAGTCTTATCATTTCTTTGTTACTTGCTTTTTTTTTTTCCTTCTTAAATAATACTCATCAACAAAAATGTTAAAACTCATAGAAGGGGGGGGCAGCTAGGTGGCGCAGTGGATAGAGCACCAGCCTTGAATTCAGGAGGACCCAGCTTCAAATCTGGTCTCAGACACTTAAAACTTCCTAGCTGTGTGACCCTGGGCAAGTCACTTAACCCCAGCCTCAAAAAAAAAAAAAAAAGAAAACTCATAGAAGTACAACCTAAACCATATGCTAAACTGCCCATGTTAACCTCATGCTAGCAATTTAATCTATAAATTTATGGAGAAGCTTAAAATTAGAATCTAAATAATGAAAGATTTCTTATTAGGATTAGAAGGAAGATTGTTTTTAAGGAAGGGGTTAGGTAGATAAAAGACATGATAAAGAAGGGATTCTGATCAGGAAGCACAATTATAGGTAAAGCATCATACCACAACTTTTGTTTATCAAAATACTCAAGGTTATATAAAAAAGATGT